>NC_065512.1:7380042-7536945 GCF_006386435.1 Epinephelus moara | reverse complement strand
CTCCCCGGACCAATGTTTGTTTTTTTTTTTTTCTAATGTTTGGTATGACTAAGTCATGGTATGGTATGCTGTACATAATCACGGAAACTGTCAGTGTGTCATTCTGTCAGTCAGTCATTCTGTCTGTCCCACGTTTTTCTACTCACTGACGTGGTCAATCTATGTGAAACTGCACATAGGCATTGAGGACTGGCATAGGTAGAAGGTGACAAAGCCACCAATGGGTATGGACTAGTATATATATTTTTAGTTCTTCCACGTGTAATACACTTTGTAAACACAAATTGCTATATAAATACAGTTTATTTTTATTATTGCTGGCAGGATACAGATTTTTAAAATCCTTAAATCAATCAGAACACTGGGTAAAGTAGTCAGTGATTGATTGGAATTAATTAACGACCCGACTCTCCAAAAAAAACCAAAAACAAAACATAGCTAGATAGATAGATGTGCTGACAGCTTGTGAAATAGCTTCAAGGAAGACGTCGTACAGTATGTTGCCACGGTCACCCTACAGTGACTTATGTGTGTCTGTGTATCTGTCTGTGATCTCTGTGTGTGTGTGTGTGTGTGTTATCAGCACACATGCAAAGGTTACCAAGTTTAAATGCTGTCAACACACATCTTATCACACAGACACACAATAGGAGCTCCAACCTCACCCTGACCTTCACCAAACACCACGTCTTATTTCTGCAATTTAATGTTAAACCTTGTGAAGACCAACGTCTGTGCTTGTTTTGCTCTGTGGCACATTCTGCACTTCGTGTAGTCCTTTGCACTGTGCTCCTGTCTAATGTCTTTGTTACTGCTGCACCATTAAAGGAACTACAGTACATTTGACCCCACCGTTACTGTATATGTGACAATAAACATCTACTTGACTTGATTGGACCTGACACACTGAGTGAAGTGAGGATGAAGCTGGGCGCGCCTGTGAAGACAAAAACAAGATTTATGCTCAAGGGGAAGGTCTCAGGTGGTGTAGATGTCGGTTTCTGTGAATGGACGGTTTTTACAAGCCGAACAGACAGAGAGCGAGAGGAGAAAAGGAGGCGAGGGATGCAGAGTAATGATAGAAGAATTGAGAACCCCTATAAGAGTAGAAAGAAAGGTTTATAAATCTACATATTTATTTAATTACTTCCCCTCTTCCTGATTTCACAGCTCAAAGCTTTACGAACCAAAGGTGAGCTGTTACGAAATTGATGCTAATTAATCAAACGGCGATTATACAACAGTCATGGGATCATGGGAGTGCATCGCAGGTGTCTGAGCATCTCATGACCGCTTGAGATGAGAGGGCAGAGGTGTCAGGCAAGCTTGTTTGTTTTGGGACGAGACAAGCTGACCCTCGTCTCCTCCTGTGTTTACTGAGGGGAAAGCCAAGTTTGTTAAGCAAGGAAACCTGGTCTCGTGGTGAAAAGGAAGGGGGGCGTTATAGCTTGAGCTTCCTACTGAATCACAAAGACCACTGCGGGGGTGCCACTGTGTGTGTGTATGTGTTTTATTCCCAAACCAAGTATGGAAAGGTTTTATTTTTACCTGTATGCACAAGCAAATGAAGAACTTCTGTGGGATTTATGTGTTTTCTTATCAAGGCCGATTTACACAAAAATAATAAATGAAATATGAGTTCAAAACAACACCCTATCTGCTTTGCTAGACACGACACTTAACATCTCTTAAGCTGGGTTTATACTTTACATAGGCAGAGCAAACACCGTATCCTACAGTACGACATAGCCTAACGTGCACCTCCCCAGAAATGTTCCCACACATTGCATCGATGCAGACCTCCCATTTATTTTTGTAAACTGAAACAATATCCCTCAGTGGAAACAAAGTCTTGTGTGTGATTTATCCTGGATTTAAATGAGTAGAGAAAAAGTCCACTAGCAGCCAGGCTAATTTATGCAATAAGATACGTTATAGGCTTATGCTAATAATGTTAGCATGTTGTATTTTGTGGGAAAATGTGTCGAGTATAAGACAATTGTTTTATTGGTGAAACAACCCCATCGAACTCCAAAGTCATTGAAAACCGGTGCTTGATCAGTGACCTCTGGACAAAAAATGTCCCTTTACATCGGCATTATACGCGGGTGGTCACTATTAATGTTTGATGGCACCAGGTGGCTTCAGGGGGAAACGAGGTGGGATGAAAATGACAGTGAAATGGGAAAGCAGTGGTCCCTTCTCGTGTGATTATTCTTTTTCCTAAACCCAACCACATGCTTTTGTTGCCTAAACCTGACTACAAAACTACAGCCAATCGGCTTGTAGTGAAGTCAAGTCAAAATGGCCGCAGATGGCGTGTTCGCTTGCTACAGCATGTGCTCCATTCCCGCCGAGTCCTCTGTTTCCGTCCTCATGGTGTGCCAGTGTCCGATGGTGGGTTGCTTGCTACTGACTGATTAAAGGGAAATTTCGGTTTATTTCAACCTGTCTCCTATCGTCCTAAATTTGTTTCAAGTGACTAGTGACATAAAAATAATAGTTAGCATGTTAGCCGTTAGCCTAGATACAGCAAAAAAAGCTTGTTTAGTGGACTAACTTTGCACTTGAAGGTTGCCCGTTCACTTAGGTTTTAACAGGTCTGACGCTACTATGCGCCCCGGCTGTATCTAGGCTAACGGCTAACATGCTAACTATTATTTTTTATGTCACTAGTCACTTGAAACAAATTTAGGACGGTACGAGACAGGTTGAAATAAACTGAAATTTCCCTTTAATTGGCGCTGGTAATTTACAATATTATATTATGAACACAGTCCATCTGATGCTCGTTTTGTTTGTTGTTTGCTGTTTCCTCACTACAAATGCAGCTGTAGCCAGTATCTCACTATCACTATCCTCATTCAGATCTTAAGAATCTATAAATTATATTCAGCCGGAAAATAAACCCGAAAAGCTGCAAATCAGAACAGAAGTACAGAGAGTTGTTGCATAGAGATGATACACCATCACCTCTGGTTGCATTGGTGTGAACCGGCAGGCTTTTAGAACGTTGCAGAATGGCACATTGCAAGTAGTTGCATGTTTCAACTCGTCTTGTCACGAATCTTTGGACTGAACTGGGCTTTAGATGCACTCAGTGAGGGACAAATCTAAAAGTCTTTCCAAATCCTGCAGAGAGTTACAGGTGAACTCCACCAGTTTTCTACATCATCCTTTTTGGCACAGACGTGTGTTATTCTGTGTGTTTATGAGAACATGATTATGTTTATGAGTGTGTGCTGGGATTAGTTCAACCCTCTGACCACCAACCATGTTATGTCCAGTGATTCTCATACACTGACGTCCTGAATACGCCATTGGCATCTAAATCAACCGTAATGAAGTCTCCATGTAAGCAACTGTTATAAAAGGAGCCACTAAGAAGTCTGAGTCTGCAGCTCTGTCTCTGCTTTATAAATCTCCACTGCAGTTTAATAGTTTATATCCAGTATATTATACAGTTCAGGCTGATATATAACACTTAAATATTATTCTGTTTAAACCTTTTATACGTCTTAATGTGAGTTCCATTTTATTTATGAGAATGTAACTTTAAAAAAATCTTTTTTATGCTATAAAAGGCAACTGAGCATGTTTGCCCATTGCAACAGTGCATGTGTGTATGTATTAGACAAAGACATTGGAAGGGCACGTTGCTACATGTGTTTCGACCAAAGCAAAGTGCTCCATGTTTGTTTATACAATGACATCCCCTAATTAATTGCAGGATAATTACTGGCTCTCTTTTATTCACTGTTGACTGTTTGGGTACAGTATGTGTCATGCTTTGGATCTGGATGACCGCTCAGCACAAACAGCAACAAAACAACAACGTGTCTGTAGACAGAGAGTGTGTGCGTGTGTGTGTGTGTGTGTGTGTGTGTAGTGTGTGTGCCGCGTTATTTTACAGCACATCAAAGCAACATATATGCATCAAACTGAAGCATGCAGACACAGAACATGCTGTGTGCAGTTTATGGGAACTGGGACAATTAAACTGTTTCTCCATTCACTTTTATTGAAGCAGAACACCACTTGTTGTTGGGTAACTGAAATTATGTAACATACGGCCTGTGGTGGACACGGGAAGTGGTATGGAGTGTTTAATGTCCTGACTATATATATATATATACTGTATATGTGTGTATCCATCTTGTTACAATGCAATTATCTCCTGGGAAAGTTGGATCCTGGCATTCTTGTGTATGTCACTTGACTTGCTCCGCCCACCCAAACACCGCCACATACCAGTACCGTCCCTCATGGCAACGAAATTCCCCAGGTAACATACTCCTGTGTCATTTCATTTGTGTCGGGGCTCGAGTTGCATGGTGATAATTGACAGAGGATTTTATCTTTACCTCTTGATGTCAGAGTTGACAGTTGCTCACTGAATGTGACAGGTGGGGAGTCCACACAAAAGATAATTTATTAAACTAAAATTAACTTAAACTAGTCCATACCCATTGAGTACAGCATACCATACCATGACTTAGTCATACCAAAAATTAGAAAAAACCCCCCCCAACAACATTGGTCCACAGGGGGAGCCACAGCGATCGGTCGCATTTTAGCCATTTTGAAGCATTTTTCTGTTGTTATAGCGCCACCCAGTTGCCAATTAGAGTTAAATTTCTCCAGTCACCTTGAGGCGTCCTGTTCTACATATCCAAACAGTTTAGTAAAAATCCATATGGCGGTTAGGCCTAGATAAGAAATCAGCTCTCTAGCGCCCCCATTTTGTTTGATGGGGTCAATAATGGAGGGGTCCCCTCAGATTATGTGTGGTCATATGCCTACAAAGTTGCGTGGTGATGGGTGAAACCCTTGAGATGTTATACACCTTTATGTGATGAGCCACGCCCTCCGCAATATTCATTGCCTTATAGAAGCTCAGTTTTAGTAAGTTTTCCAACTTTTGCCAAGAGGGAACTTTAGATATTGGTCCCTAGATTATGTTCACCCAGTTTCATGCAGATCGCTCAAACTTCCTAGGAAGAGATCCATTTGAAGTGTTTTTCAAAAAATTCAAAATGGCGGAAAATCTATATAAGCGGAAGTTATGGGTTCTTGAGGCAAATGTGTTCCTCATGAGGAGAGGCATCTCTGTGCAAAGTTTCATGTCTCTACGACATACGGGGCATGAGATATGCCCATTCAAAGTTTGACATTTCAATGGGTTGCTATAGCGCCCCCCTTTGGCCAACTGATGTAATATTTCTTCATTCTCATCCTCCCATGACCCTCTACCACTGTGCCAAATTTCACATGGATTGACCAAGTCAGTGAGGAGAAAAACATGGAACAGACACACACACAGAGTTTTCGTCATCATAGAGTAAGATTACCAATGGAGTGTGTAGGTCAGGTGTTGAAGGTGCAAACCAAAAAGCAATGATGCCAAGTGGATGTCTGCTGTCTCCACTGCATCCTCTCAGCACAGTGAAGTCTGACAACAGCGTCTTACTTTGAAACACACATGACCTCTACTTCTGGTTTAAACTGGTAACATGTTGTGGTTTTCAATGTCTCTGTTAGCGCATTAAAACATCAGTCACAGCTCTGTAAGTGATTCACATTTCTGTGTCATTTCTTCCTCTGATTCTTCAAGTGATAATACTCAACAGACTGATCACTGAATGGGTTTAAATGTTTAACAGATTTCCTCTGATTCTGATTTCTTTGAGCTCAGCCGAGTGGTGGCTGAAGTTTCCCCTCTGTAGGGCATTCAGGAAATGTGAAACATCGCTGACCTAAATAGATGCCACATCCACCATCTGGTTGTAGACCAAACAAACACAAACAGCAAGAAACAGTTACACTAACTCGTCTCTCAGACACACTTTCCATCCCTCTTTCTCTGCTCTCAGTTTGCTTTGTGTGTCACTCGGTTCATTTGTGACTGTTACTGTGAACACAAGAGGATTTACACTAGTTTTTATCTGCATTAGATTAAGTGTAACTGCAGTGGATGACATGCTTTTTAACGTCCTCTAATGTGGCTGTGTGTATGTGTGTGTGCAAGGAAGCGTGCATTTCCTTGGTTGAAATATAAACCAAAAAGCAAGTTTATCTCCGGCTCTGGTCCACTGGCAAATTGTACGACTTTGACACTGGAGACTGACGTTCTTTTTCCATCTCTGTCAATTTTTTGTTTGGCCATGCTGCAGCAGAAAGACAAAGGTAAAGAAAAGGAAAAGGGAGCATTCAACAGCACTCAGAAGACAACCAGGGAAACAGTTCACTCAAAAAGACACTTTTCTGTCACACCTGTGTTATGACCTGCTCTACCACCACACTCCATCCCACAGTCTCCGCCCCTCTGATGCTGACCGCCTGACTCCACCACTCAGGACCAAGCACCGGACCGTAGGTGACAGTCCCCTCCCTCTGGAACTCTCTCCCAAAACCCATTTTAGACTGCACCGACCTCTCCCAGTTCAAACCACTCATCAATACTCATCTTTTCAAAATGATGCTATGTGTATTTTATTGTATTTTATCTTACGATCCTTTTAAACTAATGCAACGTACCATGAAAAACGCTCTATAAATAAATGTATTATTATTATTATTAAATGTTTTTGCAAAAAAACAGTCCTTTAACTAAACTCAGATTTTTAGATAAAAGACACAGGAGATATTTTGACTTGCCAAAGCAGGAAAAATGCATATTAAGACACTGATGTGGTGTTGAAATAATCAGAAACACAGAACAGAACACCCCTCAAGTTGGAGCAACAACTTGGAAAGTCTGTGAAAGTACTGGTTCATGTTATTTCTATGTTATGACGTAAAGGGAAAGTGCACCCAAAATCAACTGACAGACATCTGGTTTGGTTTCACACAGAGCTCATAAAGATTAATTAATAGGCTATTATTAGACTGCAAATCATATGCATGTTCTGAATAATGACTAACAGAGAGACAAGATGAAAAGAAGGCGTCTTGTAAATGATTCACGGCTTCATACTGTGGGATCACAAGGAAAATACCCTCACTGATGTGCATATGTGTTACCATGGTTACATGTGTGCATTGGTATAAATAGGTTATGGGTTATACTTGGCCTTTACCAGGATTAATTAATAGATTGCGGACAGATGGATTGATTATTGGTGTAGCTGTTGCTAAAATCACATGAGTGCTATAATAAAATCCTGTGGTTGGTTCGTTTTCTTCCACACCACAAACAAACCGCACCGGAGTCCGTTTGGAAGCAAACTGAGACCAACCTTTTTGAGTGGTCTCGGTTCGGTTGCTCAGTCAGGGTTCAACTGACAGCTTCCTTTCATAAACTTAACCACAGAAACCTTTATTGCCAAAACCTAACATCTGTAACTTTACATTCATTACGTAACTGTATGTTAAGGATGTAACGTCATTCGTGGGGTGCAAATTCCCACGCTGCTTCAAAGCCCTCTAAGGCTATTGTGATTTGTTATATTGGACTTCATAGATCAAACTGAAATCAAAATTGTACTGATATTACTATTTGCACAGTTCTTTGAGGCATGATTTGTGATTGGGCTACAATGAATCTGTAAAGCACTTTGGGTATGAAATGTGCTACATAAATCAACTTGCCCTACCAAGCCTAAAATGTCCTGTTAGAATACACATGAAATATTACAATGGAAAAAATACTCATTGTGAGGGCTTTTGAACCTTAAAACAGTTTTTAAGTGATAAATAACCCAGATGGATCTAAGTCAGAGCACCACGGTATCACTCTGCTGGGTGGTTAAAGGCTTGTGCGGCAATGTGTCGTACTGTCTATCTCCAGGTTTGGAGATTATCTTGTCTTCACATCAGCTGAAGTACAACATGCTCCTGAGTTCTATTAGATGTATCACATCTAAAAATAAAATAGAAACAGAATTAAAGAAGACAAACTGCTAACTAACTCAATAGTTATGACGACCGTCGGCATAGAAACCAATACACATAGCAACCGTGTCTTGATGACTTGTGTAAGTCACAGCCACTATTTAGCGTCTGTCCCATTTGCCCTGAGGTTTATTTTAGTTGCTGCTCTGGCTGTGTATTCACTGTGTTGTCAGGTCAAGTCAAGACAACCTGCAGCGCTCACCTGCACCTGAGGAACGAATGCTAACACACGCCCTCGCACACCCCCCGTCATCCAGCCCTGGTGGCTGTGAAGCTTTGTAAACAACTCTTTGTATCTTTCTGTGCACGCCACATGCAGGTTCGTGTGAGAAGTCTGTTTGTGTTGCTTGAGCCTCCTTTTGACCTGAATGACTTAATGGTTATGTGTCTCACCATCCCACTGTTGTAAATAAGCCTCTCTGTCTACGTGAGTTGCTTTTTAACCTCGGGGTCCTTCGTGACCAAGCATATTAAAGGAAACCATGGATAATGAGTGAAGGAACACCAATGCAGATGCTTTCATACAGGACAGGAGTGGTGACTGAACATGATGAGTGTGAAAATGATGTGAATCATCATCATCAGTTTGCTGTGGCCTTCACAGTCACCAGGATTGTGTTGCATCAGCAGTCTGTAAATAAATCCATCACTCAGGATGATTTGAGAGCTGGACCTTCTGTGGTGGTCACCAAGTGATACCCAGAGCAGGACCAATGGATTCCCTGTAGTTAGCATTCATTTTTGTTATGCTAAGCCTGACTATTGACTGCAGGTCGTCAAACTGCCCCAGAGTCATTCTAAAATAATAATGCTTTAGCAAGTCATTGCTGCATTTCCAGTGCCTTTATTGCCCCCAGACATGGGTATTAGTTTTACGTCCTGTTGCTGTGTTTCTACAGGAGACAGTGCCACAAAAAGAGATTATATTTGATGAGACATTGCTGCATTCCCTGCTTGGATAACGGCCCGAAAAACGTTGTATTTTAAGCAAAAAGATGACATTTTCCTAACCATAACCACTCCCTCCAGGATCTCATGGCAAAAAACCTTGAATTTGCAGCCAATTTTGTAAAAAAAATTGATAAAAATTGCGGCATTTTTATGTGATTTTTTTGCGGGAAATTGCGGCAAATGACAAAAATTGCGGCTAATGACAAAAGAAGAAAAAAGTGATTTTTTTTTAAAATTACTACCTCCAAAAAAATAAGTCATGTAATCACTTGCTATAAGAATCACGCTGAATATAAATAGCTGCAAATGTTTTTTTTTATAGTTCTCTTCTTTAGTTTTAATTAATAAGTTTCAAAACATGGATTCAAATAATGTTGCAAAAAATCCTGAGTGAATATTGAAGCTCTCAAACCAGACAATGTGACTGAAAAACAACATGTAAGCTACATCGTCTGTAAACATAACATTTTAGTACATTCAACACATATTGTATGCATTTAAACAGTGCAAATTCTTATGTCAATACAGAGCTTTTCTCCATACTGCAATGCCAGTAGCGCATTTGATGGCGCATCTGATGACGTTTCAAATGACGTTGCATGCGTGGCGACTTCCGGTCGGCCGGAAAATGCGGAAAAACGCGCAAAATCACGTGACTTTTGAAAAATTGCAAGCCCCCGCAGATATAGTGGACTTTCGTTGAATTTGCGTTAATTATTACGATTGCGAGATCGCGATTTTCTGGAGGGACTGCATAACCAAGTTGTTGTTGTGTGCTAAACCTAACCACCTTAACACACAGTGTTGTTGAAATGTAAAGAAACGTAAAGTTTCCAACTATCTGCGACATAATAACTTATAAATGTAACGTATCTGTGGTTTGAACGTACAACGCCAACTTTTATTCTGGACTGGGTTGAAAATATCATTCTATGCTTCAGCAATACTGTATTTGCCTTAAGTGCGACTAAGGGGCCGAGACTATCATCTCACACTCCCTCAAACTGATCTTGAGGCAGCCCTTGGAAGGGTCCTGACCCTCAGGTCACTTTACAGAAACGCTGATACATTACATCTCTGTAAAAGCGTCATATCAACATATTTACTCTACAGAAATTGTAGCCTTACTCCAACTGTTCTTTTCCTGTGGTTGCTGTTCACGTTCTCTCTTAAACACATAAAAAAGTCCTTAATCTGCATCTCTCCAGAGAGAATAAGTGAAGTTATCAGCAGATCAGTGTCACAGGAATGCTTCCTGTAGGAGGTCTAACACCACTCTGCACCGACTCCCCCTCCACAGGTTTCATAAACTCAAAGAATGCCTTTAGTTTGCCATAAGCAAGCCTTTCATAACAACATTACACAACATGACAAACACATAACACATGCCTTTTTGTGGCTGCATTTATCCAAGCTGCCTTACAGTGCTGTGAATGGATCTTAATTTAATATGGGCGGCCCTGGTGGGAATCAAACTTAACACCAGCAATGTTATTACAACAACCAACCCGACGATCTACACTCAAACACAAACACATTAGAGCTTCTGGGCTGCACCTGAAATCCATGTTTGATCCAGACTGCTTTCTCTGTTGTGAAAACAGGCTCCAACAACAGTCACTTTATAACAACTGATGTAATCATGACTGGAGTTTTAGTTATGTACCAAGGCATGACGCATAAGTATAAAATAGTGTTTTGGTATGGATGAAGAAAGGAAGGGAGATTTGAAGGTAAAGGCCCAATCAGGAATATGTATGATATGCTTTTACACAAATAATGGATGAGCTATACACTGATCAGCCAAAACATTGAAACCACTGGTGGGTGAAGTGAATAACATTGATCATCTTGTTACAGTGCAATGCTCTGCTGGGAAACCTTTCATGTGGATGCTACTAGACGCGCTCCACCCACCTGAACACCATTGCAGACATAATAAACCCCCTCATGGCAACACTTGTCGATGGCAGTGGCCCCCAAGCAGGACAGTGCACCGTGCCATGCCACAAAAACTGCTCAGGAATGACCTGAGGAACGTGACAGAAAGCTCAAGGCGTTGACCTGGCCTCCAAATACCCCAGATACCACTCTGATCGAACATTTGAGGGTCATGCTGGTACTCCAAAGGTACCCCCGATCCATGGTGGGTCCTCCTCGGACCGGACTTGGCTCTGACCTGTCAAGGCATGGACACAGGACACACAGGCATTGGGGGCATTACCATCAGATCTTTTGAGTCCTGTGGGTTGTGAGGTCGGGTAGAAGTACGTCCCATAGATGTTTGATCAGATTGGGATCCAGGGAATATGAGGAACAGGTTGACGCCTTGAGCACTTTGTCATGTTCTTCACATTCATTCCTAAGCAGTTCTTGTGGCGGGGCGTGGCACATTGTCCTGCTGGGGGGTCACTGCTGCTGAGGAGTGCCGTTGCCATGAAGGAGGGGTACATGGTTTGCACTTGTGTTTAGGTGGGGGGAGTGTGTCAGGTGGCAACCACATGAACGTCAGAGCCCAAGGTGATGGAATGCAAGTTTTAGGTACTTGTTTAGGTACTTGTACTTCCTTACCCTGTCATCAGCCACCCCATGAAGGAAACTCATTTCGCCGCTTGTATTCGTGACTTCATTCTTTCGGTCACCACCCAGAGCTCATGACCATATGTGAGGGTTGGGACGTAGATGGACCATTAAATCAAAAACTTTGCCTTTTGGCTCAGCTCCCTCTTCACCGCGATGGTCTGGCACAGCTCCTGCATCACTCCAAATGTCTCGCCAAACCGCTGATCCATCTCGTGCTCCATTCTACCCTTACTTGTGAAGAAGACCCCGAGATATGAGAGATTCCCTTGCTTGGGGCAATAACCGCAACCTGGAGGGGGCAATCCACCATTTTCTGACAGAGAACCATGGCCTGAAACTTGGAGGTTTTGACTCTCATCCGGACCACTTCACACTTGGCTACAAACTGCCCCAGTACACGCTGGAGGTCTTGGTGTGATGAAGCCAACACCACTAGTGATATATGCTGTATGTTAAATGTTAATGTGTATTGTTGCCTACTTATCTAAATCAATATGAAAGTGATTTTGGGTTGTAACCCAGTGGTGAATAAAAGCTACACCAACTAATACAGAAAACACTGGATCTAGGATTACCTGTGGCAGTGATTAAGTTTCAGTTTTAATAAACTTTTATTAAGGTGCAGAAACTTATTAAAAAGCTCCTACAATAACCAGGTGCTCCACATCTCATCTTTCCAGATCCTGCCTCAGTTGTTGGCTGATGTGCAGAGATACGATCACCTTCATGTCCTCACTGAGGAGTTTAATGTTGCAGTTTCTGTTGGCAAATTAGACACATCTCATAAATGCATAATCTGAATCTAATGACATGATGTAATGACACATAATCTTTGGTGCTGAGGGGATGCTTTGAGATGTGAGGTAGGTGCAGGTTTAAGTGCTCAGCTGACTCCTCTCCCCCCCGGGGGCCGAGCCTCAGCCGCTGAGTCCCGGCCTTCAGATTTAATTTAGTGAAAGAGGGAAGACTATCTTGATATGTCTGAGCCTGGCCGAGGGCTTCTCTCAGCCGGCCCTGCCAAGCTGGGCCGTTGTGTAATGGCAGGATGTACGTCTGAGTGCGATCGCCATTCAGCCAACTATGGTAGGGTTTCTTGGAGGGCATGGGGTTTACGTAAGCGCGGCGTGAAGGAGGGCATGGGAGGATACCATACCCTGTCATCTGTGTCTATCTTTGGATGTGGATGCTGAGAATTCTTGCCGAGACAACAACAGACGGACATACAGTGAGATATATGGGGAACATCTGCTGGTCAGCATCCAGCAAGCCTCAGTGGGAAAGAGAAAGCAGGGTGGGCTGCCACTGTTATTTTTTATGTGCTGCTTCTGTGTGGAAACTGTTTACATGTGCACAAACATGCTGCACGACAATTTGTGATTCTACTGTGATGGAATACACAGTTAAACCCAGTTTCATGTATCATTTTTGTAAAGTCAAATTTCTGAAACATAGAAGCTTTGATTGCAGAGTGGTTACCTGTGACAAAAGCCTGGTATACATGATTTGCACAACACATTCTCACTCTGTCCTCGTCACATATCGACATTTGGTCATTGACTTTGCACGTTGAGATATGATGTGCAGGGTACCCTGGGTGTGTTGGTTGGTGACGTTCTGGGATGCCGTGTCAACTTCTGCTTGTTACATGCATTGTCTGATTTCAAAATACACTTTGGTTTTCACAGGAAATGTACAGTCTGCATACAGTGTCTTTCAAAATAAACGCACTGTCAGTCCAACAACGCAAATTGGCGTCATTTTCCTTTCAACAACAAATGCATGTGGTTGGGTTTAGGAAAAAAGAACAGGGTTTGGCTTTACAATCAGATTGGAAGCGAACACCTGCCTCCCGGTTGAAAGCCGGTGGTTGTTGGATCCATCCACCACCCCTTCCGCACAGCTTCCACTGCCTTAACTTTCGTTGCTGTCCCATCATGTTTCCCCCTGGCGCCTTTAAACAATAATGGTGACCGGCTGCGTATCAGGCTGATGTAAAAGGACGGCTTCTTTTGTCACTGACCAAGCGCCAGTTTTCGATAACACTGAAGTGAGACCAGTTTGGATTTGTAGCAAATGGGCTCAAACATGCCAAAGGCTACACGTCTGCATTAGATAATGGTTGGGGAGACATGGTAAACATGGGATGTCTGTTCTTCACCAAGAACTGGAGGTGAGAATTTAACTGTCTGTTGTAATATCTGTCAACAGTAGTATAGTAGCTAACGTTAGCCTCAAGGGCTAGAATGTTTATCTTGTGCTTGGCTAAACCGTTAGCTGCTCTTTACTGACATAATCATAACTGTTATCATCCAGATTTCAAAACAAACATGTCTGAAATTATCAGGGTAACTCTGATGAGTGTTCAAGCAGTTTGGAAGGTTTAAGACTGGATCTGAAACCCTCTCACCTTACCAGATAATTTGGGTTGAACATCGACACCAACCAAAGTCCCAGACCAGATTTGTCCTCTGATTGCACGTCATAGTAGTCATGTGATTGCAAACAAGCTATTGGTCATCACATACAATACTTCATTTGTTTGTCTATCAGAAAAACTTGCAGTGTTTTTTATTTATATATGATATTAACTTCTTCATGACAAATCACAGCAGCTCAGCACAAAACACCGGGTGAGACTCTGCATTGTTAGAGACATTATCGGATGAGAAGTATGTTAGACTTAGGAAGACTTGTTTAATTTATTGTGACATTATGACCAAAGTAACAGTGTTAAGACAGAGAGAGAAACGTTTCTACTCTTACGTTTGCAGAACAGGCATGCTCATTGATCCGACACAAAGTCTTGTTATAGATATCATTTCATACAATCCATTCATCTTCAGTTTCAAGGGACTCTTGTGTGTGAAAAAGCAGAAACTCCTAAATGAATGAAGGTATCAACGTCAGTACAGGCTGAAATAGCTGGACGTAAGTGTAGACGTAAACTTGCAGCTTAAATGGAAAGGGAACACTGTTATAGCTCCTGCTGTTGCAATCCATTTGTCTTTGTTGGCTCTACACACACACACACACACACACACACACACACACACACACGCAAAGCTATAAAGATGCTGGGAGGAATGCTTGGACGTCACAGCTCTGCTAATGTTATGTTATATCTGTTAAGTACATAGGTGGTAGGAACATCTGCAGCGCTGTGGACAGTTTTTGTAGTGAGCGGCTTAAACAAGACTCAGCCTATTACAAATATTAAAACATTATTACACAATCAACACAAGTGTTGATGGCTCATAATGAGACAGAACGCAGAGTTTTTCTGGCCAGACCTCTGGAAATTAAAGGCAATGTGGCATTTGTTATGATACGCTGTAGAACAGCCTGTCAGAGGAAACAAGCTAATAAATCCTTAAAAAATGTCACACTTACAGACTCCATTGTGTGCTTGTTCTTCTCATTTGTATACTCCCCATTGTTTTCTGATGTTGTTTATAGGAAATTTGATTCTGAGTTATTGTTAATATCCAAGACATGGTGTGGTTTGTGTTAACATGAAATACATGACTGTAAATTATTCTTTGGAGAAAAACACATTTAAGAGTGAGATGATTAAGATGAGTCTGTAGCATGAAAAGTTATTTTGTTGTTGTCATTTTTGCACATTATGGGTCACCTCAGGTTACACTTTCAGCTGCCATCATGTCACTGGTTTCTCTGACAAACCAGACAAAACTGGACTGGACTTTAAACACAGCAGAGAGGAGTAGAAACTGAGCAGTATGCAACGCCCAAGGTAGCAGATACTGCAAGGTTTTAGCATATTCCTTTTCTCCAGTGGAAAGCAATGGTTCATGCTGGCACACAGGGATTCTCCTGATGATGTGAAGAGGGCCTCACCTTTTCGATACAACAGCTCCAGTTTGTTCAAAGATTTTCTTGCTGGAAAAATAAAGTGAATTGTGACTGATGGAGCTATGATTTACAGTGCTTGCACACAAGAAGCCAGGATACGGTCATGTTGTTGTCCTTGTCTGATGTCTGTCTCGTGCAAATGCTTTTGTATAAACCATGTTCCTGGTCAAGTGTTTGCATGGGCTTTTGTATAAACCATGTTCCTGGTCAAGTGTTTGCATGGGCAAGAAATGAGGTGGTAAACTGAGCTGAATTGAATCAATCTCCTTTCCTGCCTCCAGAAAAGCACAACCCAATCGCCAGAAAAAATGTTGGCATTGTACATTTCAGCAAACCATGGATAAGTTACATTTGGATGTAATCATGTAGCACTTATGTTGAAACTTTACGTTTTTTGAGAATGCTGTGGATACTGTGTTTTTATGTTTAGGCACAAAAATCAGTTGGTTATGGTAAGGAAAAGATTGTGTCTTGGCTTAAATTACACACATTTGGAAGCACTAAAACTGCTGGAAAAATGGCAACAGGTTGCTAAAAACCACCCACATTTGGCGGCAGAAAAGTCACTGGGAAAGTGGTGATGGGCCATCAGAAAGCACCCATGTTCAACAGCAAAAAAGTTGCTGGAGAACTGGCAATGGGTCGCCAAAGAACACTCAAGTTTGGCGTCATTGAACAGGACAAAGGTCGCTGGGAAAGTGATGACAGGGTGCTCCAGAAAAGTCACTGGGAAAGTTGTGATGGGCCACCAAAAGGCAACTATGCTCAACAACATAAAAATTGTTGGAAAACTGGCAATGGGTCACCAAAAAACACTGAAGGCTGGCAGCATAGAAGCTGCTGGAAAGATTGCAAGGGATTGCTGTAAAAATCCATGTTAACAGCACAAAAGTCACTTGGAAAGTGATGATGGGCCACTAAAAAGTGTATAAACGCTGCTGGAAAAGTGGCAATGGGTCGCCAAAACACACTCAATGCTGGTGGCACAAAAGCAGCTGTGAAAGTGATGATGGGCCACCAAAGGGCAACCAAGAAACACTCAAGATTGGTGGCATAGAAGCGGCTGAAAAGTTGCAAGGCGTTACTGTAAAACACCCATGTTACTGGGAAAGTGATGATGGGCCACTGAAAAGCCCATGTTCGACTGCACAAAAGCCGCTGTCAAAATGATGACGAGCTGGTAGAAATCAACTATGCTCAATGACATAAGGGCTGCTGGAAAACTGGCATTAGACCACCAAAAAAACACCAAGTTTGGTTGCACAAAATGTCGCTGGGAGAGTGATGACAGGCTGCTAAAAAGCACACATGTTCAGCTACATAAAAGCTGCTGGAAAAGTGGCAGTGGGTTGTCAAAACACACTCAATTTTGGTGGCACAAAAGCCACTGGGAAAGTGATGATGGGCTGGTAGAAATCAACTATGCTCAATGACATAAGGGCTGCTGGAAAACTGGCATTAGACCACCAAAAAAACATCAAGTTTGGTTGCACAAAACGTTGCTGGGAGAGTGATGACAGGCTGCTAAAAAGCACACATGTTCAGCTACATAAAAGCTGCTGGAAAACTGGCAATGGGTAGCCAAAACACACTCAAGTTTGGGGCCATTAAAGCTGCAGAAAAAGTGGCAACAGGTTGCTGTAAAAGCATCCATGTTCAACGGCATAAAACCTGCTGGCAAAGTTGCAACAGGCCGCTAAAAAAAAAAACAAGTTTGGTGACACGAAACTGCTGAAAATGTGAAGACGGGCCCCAAAAAGCAATTATGCTCAACAACATAAAGGTTGCTGGAAAACTGGTAATGGGTCGCCAAATAAGCAAAAAACAAAAAGTGGCAACAGGGTACTGTAAAATGCACAAAGGTTGCTGGGAAAGTGATTACAGGCTGCTAAAAAGCACCCACGTTCAACAACATAAAAGCGGCTGGAAAAGTTGCAACGGCTCAATGAAAAACACCCACACTTGGTGGCACAAAACCAACTGGAAACATGGCCACCAGTTGCTAAAAAACAACCGGTGCTGATATTTGTTGGTCGAGAACAGTAGTCTGCAGTTTGGCAGCTGTTTTGTCTAGGCGTCAGGTCATCCACCATTCACCCAACCTCCCAATGACAAAGTCAGCTCATATACTACATCACTTTAGAAACATTGATATGATTTGAATTAATTGTACAAATGTAATGTATTTATGGTTTGCAGGAACCAACAATGTCTAAGTTTTCTTTTGGTGACTGGGCTGGAAAACAAGGTTCCTTGTAAACATGATGTTTAAGACAGTTACTGTACAGTAGTACAACAGTACCTTGGTTACTCAACTGCATAGACTGAAAGTGTTACTGTTGAGTGGTTAATGATGTTTTTTTGTCTTTATCTGCTGCCTGCTAATGATGAGTGAGTATGCTTTAAGCCTATAGCCTGGTAGGCAACACAGCTGAACTCGACCCTGGCCTCATCCGACCCCCTTTCACAAACCTCTTCAATAATCAGATCCTCTTTTGTTGTGTCTGAATGATGTGGCTGTCGACCACATCTCTGAGACTCCAACACAACAGTGATTCACCAAATGAGTCACACAGTGTCGCTCCTTAAATCAGCTTACAGTGTTCCTTCACCCTGTGGTCCCATCTCTGCCACTGACACAGCTCGCTGTGGCACAAGGGTTTGGAGCGAGATGCTTTTAATGCTGCTGTGGAGCATAAACTCCTATACTGGGACTTTACTCCCCTGAGATATATGTCAGCATCATAAAAAACTCAATTGCATGATTCAGATTTTGTAAAATATTAAAGATCTAGAGTTTTCTGTCAACTCAAGCCAACCTTGTCCTGTTGATTCATGGCAAAATATAATGTTTTAAATGGTTGTAACCTTTCTGACATTTTCTCTAATTGGGTGTTTTTCAGTCCCGATCTAACCCCATAATGTTACTCAGGAGATGCTGCTGTTCCTCCCTCCAAACTTACCTTCATTCTACCAATCTGAGGGTTATTTTTACGGTCTCTCTCTAAAGCTACCACATGCTGGACTTCCTGGAGGAGTCTGGATTGTGGTTATGTTGATTAGTGGCTTGGAGACGTATGCAGCCATATATATATATATATGTGTGTGCTTCAGAAACACGCCCAAAATACAGAGCAGCAGTGGGGCGGGGGTGGAGAGGGAGGAAGAGATAGAAAAACAGAGACAGAGAGCGAGTGAAGTCCCCAACATGCCACAGATGTTTCTGCAAACCATCTGATCCACAGGGAACTGAAAGAAAAAGTGACTTCATGATGTGCTTGAATGATATCGTATGTGATTTGTTGCTCTGCAGCCAAAGAACTGATCAGCCTCAGAGGGTGAACAGCTTTTATCCTGCAGGGGTGCTGGTGTTCACTTTTTACATTCTGCAGCCAGCTTCAGTTCAGGATGAAGCCTGTAAAGGTACTAACTTAAGCGGACTGAAGACTGGACCTGCCCACTGCTTCACAAATGAGATGGTTTACAAAGTAGATTATTAAAGGGGCAAAAAGCGAAATCGTTTCACCGCTGGGTTTGCTGTTGTGCACTGCCTGTAGACCAAAACAAAGTATGTCATGAGCCACACCTCCCTCTACCGCTGCTCTCCAACACCCCCTTCTCCTCGCCTCGCCTTCACATGAACGTACATGAACGCGCAGCCGGACAATGGGCTGGAGATCAACACAGAGAGAGGGTGTGTGAGGTCGTGCTATACTCCAGATGAAATTACACCTCTAGTTCTTCACATAGCAATTTTTTAATTCCTTCAATCTAGAAATGATGAATTTCGCTTATTGCTCCTTTAAGTAAGTCTTTTATTTAGATGACGTTTCGGCCTTTGGGTCTTTTTCAAGACCAACAAGCCGTCTGAGACACAGGTACACTGATGTGTTATAGGCCACACCTTTGTTACCCACCTGATGATGATGATGATGATGATGATGAGGTGATCACACTGCACCAGGTTGAGCAAATCACACTCACACAGCTGAGAGTTGTTAGATAATCATGCCACAGCATCAGGCTGAGCAAAGAAACTATTTTGAGCCGCTCAGTAAATCAATACCTTTAATCCAAAACGTTGTCAGGAGCTACGGCCAATCATAACCACACATTATTATTGCAATATTCAACTGGGTCTGTACAAAAAGTTATGAATGAATTTTTAATAGACTGTATCAGTATGTTGTGTGCACCCATTTCCTAATAAAGAGGCAAACTTTACCTTAAAAAATATAACTTAATTTAATTCAATTTAATTTAATTTAAAAAAACTTCATGGGGAACCTATTTGTCCCCATTAGTGCGTGGGAATTATAAGTGTGTGACACATCCAAAGCCCTGGTTGGAAGCCAGTGTGAGGGATGAGAACATTTAAAGGAGAAAGCTGTGAGTGGGACAATGGATCACTTTATTGTACAGAGCAAATTACAACAAAGCACCAGTGAAGACAACGGCAGACAGTATCATGAAAGCTACCTGTCTTTTTTTTCCTTATGTTATTGTCTTACATCGTGATAAGAGTGATGACACACCTTATGGAAGCTACTGTGCACAGATATGAATACAGGTGTGCCTTGAGATTTTGGTCCTTTGGTGTGTCTTGGGCACAAAAACTTTGAATAACCCTGGTGTAGGGCATCAAATGCTGGAGGGGGGAGAACTTCAGCTAATGATCGTCAGTCATAATCCTAAAGATGAACTATTTGAATACAAAATAAAACACAACTGCAACTGGCACCATTAGACTATGACAGATAATATAACGTAGACCTTTGCTCAAATTAATATAATGAATTATACAGCAGGGTCATTACAAATAAAACAGAAAAAAATATATGTATAGCTGCTGCCATATAAAACAAAACTGAGATGTTCGAGAGTGTATCTTTAAAGGGATAGTGCACCCAAAAATGACAATTCAGCCATTATCTACTCACCCATATGCCGATAGAGGCCCTGGTGAAGTTTTAGAGTCCTCACATCCCTTGCGGAGATTGGCAGGGGGAGCGGCTAGCACACCTAATGGCAGACGGCGCCCCAGACTAACGTCTAGCACACCTAATGGCAGACGGCGCCCCAGACTAACGTCCAAGAACACAAAATTGAATCCACAGAATATCTCCATACTGATCATCCGTAGTGATCCAAGTGTGCTGCAGCCCCGACATAAAAAGTTGTTTGGAAAAACGTCATATGAACTCTGTTTTTAGCCTCACTGTAGCCTGTAGCTCTGACTGCTTCTCTGTGCTCCGCGCTCACGTGTGTGCGAAAGCATACACCAGCGAAAGCATGAGCTTTGCTCACCCGTGTTTACATCACGTGACACGTGCACCGCAGGGAGAGACAACGTAACCACAGTAGCTAAATGATAATTTGCACTACGGACTTTTAGCAAAGGACAGCCCAACATGTCTGAAGACTTTGAAACTGAGGAGGAACAGCATTTCTTTGTTGAGCCGTATTTGTTTGAGCCCGAGTATACGGACGGAACTCAGGCTACTGGACGAAGCAGCCGCCGCAGCTCATGAGCCTAACCCTCAGCCAGCCGCAGAATACCGGAGTCGAGCACTGGAAACCTGGTGGTGTAGTTGTTTCAAATGCAAAGCAATGCCAACGGATGAGGAAAGTCTTTGCTGCTCAGACTGGGAATTGGCGATGCCTGCACTTGAGAATCTGGACATCAGTACTGACGAGACTGCTGCTCTTCAGAGACCGTGCATCACCGATCACCCTGAGCGCGCACACGTGAGCGCGGAGCACAGAGAAGCAGTCAGAGCTACAGGCTACAGTGAGGCTAAAAACAGAGTTCATATGACGTTTTTCCAAACAACTTTTTATGTCGGGGCTGCAGCACACTTGGATCACTACGGATGAGCAGTATGGAGATACTTTGTGGATTCAATTTTGTGTTCTTGGACGTTAGTCTGGGGCGCCATCTGCCATTAGGTGTGCTAGCCGCTCCCCCCGCTGATCTCCGCAAGGAGCGTGAGAACTCTAAAACTTCACCAGGGCCTCCATCGGCATATGGGTGAGTAGATAATGGCTGAATTTTCATTTTTGGGTGCACTATCCCTTTAAGATAGTCAAAAACTAGCTTTTGTGCAAAGGATGCCTTTAGACACCTGCCTGAAGTTTGACTGGAAGTTTGATGGCCTTATGCTAAATATTTTCAGCATTCAGAAACCCAGAATGCTTCAAACTTACTAACAATTTGCTTATAAATACCTGTGACCTGACAGTCTGCTGAAGGACTTAAGCCTGACTCAAGACTGGTGATAAATAAGTGACAAATACAAGATGTAAAATGTTGTTCATACATTTTTACATGTACAAGTCATTTGACATAATTGAATAAATGAGACATTCTTGTCCGGTAAAATCTACTGCTTTAAAACACATGTGTGCATGTTGTCTTTATTAAAATGATTTGTTCACTTGTTGAACTTTAAAATGGGTCAGAGGGAGCAGAACATCATAACTACACATGAAGTGAGGATTATACTGAATAGAACAGCGTAAATAATGTGTGTTCACATGAAGGTGGAAACCAACACCAGGTGAAAGACAGACTGAAACATTTCTCCGAGAGGATCATGAACTGGGTTCGTCATTTCTGTTGTGGGATCAGATCCCCCAAGGGGGTAATTTCCAAGCATATCTGAAATGTGTTAGTCATCTTAGTTGTAATTTTGTTATTATTTTCTCAGAGCTGAATACTTCAACAGAAACCACCCTGAAATAAAAACCACATGGGCGTATTTTTCCATCAGTGTTTGTGAGGATCAACAACTCTCTTGGCGAGTGGAGAGAGGAGGAAAGAGAGAGAGTTGTAGATGGATGTGTGTGTTATTGTCTCTCTGTTTATGTAAAACAAAGGTGAAATCAAATATAAACAGAACATATTATTTCTTCTATTTTGGATCATTTAATTGAGGTTAAGAGATTAAATTACAGCCGAGACGCCTGAAGAAAAAGTTGGCATTCATGTCTCCAAATATATTACATACATCATATAAACATGTGAATGTGAGTGTGAATGGTTGTCTGTCTCTATGTGTCAGCCCTGTGATAGTCTGGTGACCTGTCCAGGGTGAACCCTGCCTCTCACCCAGTGTCAGCTGGGATAGGCTCCAGCCCCCTGTGACACCTAACAGGATAAGAGGTTACGGAAAATGAATGAATGAATATGCTGCAAGACGTAACAGTAACACACTTCCTTGCTTTGGTATTCATTTTGGATATTCTAAACCATTTTGAGATGACTCTGAGATGACGCTTGACTCTGCTGCAGCTCCACTTTGTGATCGTAGCTTTTTGATGCCTAGTTACCAAGTTGCCAATTTATTAGATACAGCAATCTAAAACAAAGACAGTCTGAGGCTGCATTCACATACCCCTGGGATGGTCCCTTTCTTTGAGCTGGGAAGTTCTGACTTGGGTGTTCTCATGAGCTTTTAAAGCCTGGTTCACATTACATGATTTTCACCGCAATTTTGACGTCGCAGAGGATCTTCAGAGCCACCTTGGGTCGTAGGTGAGTCGGCAGATAGTCTGCCACGACGAGTCCTCATGTGTGAACAAGCCTACGAGCAAGTCGCCCCCTCGTCTGTGACTGGGACTGGATATCTGGCATAGAAAACTGCAGAAGTCTGACACGACTGACAAAGAGCATCAGCCAATGAGAGGCGGGATATGTCCCACATCAGCACGCAGGAGGACGGGTGAAATGTGAGGAGGACAAGATGCAGGGTTGCCAGATCCGCTTATTAGCTGCGACTTTGGGCTTGTTTTTTGTAAAGTCGCTCACAAATATTGGTAGTTGTGGGTTGCGTTTTTTTTGGGCTTGTTTCTTAAGTGGAGTTGCTTATTCGGGCTTGCTCTCTAAACGTCACCTTCCTCTATATATATTCGTCGTTGCTTTTGGGCTTGTTTCCATAGCCCTGGTTGCTTGTTTCTCTCCCAAGATCTAGCAACACTGACAAGCCAGCAAGCAACAACAAAAATGGCGGCGTCCACAGGATCACGGGGAGTGCGTTGTGTTTGGATTCAACACTGGGAAAAATATCCCTTTACAATGTGTCGTCTCCAAGTTAAAAAACGTAGTTTGGTGACGTCACCGCGTTATCTGGGGCTCTGTCGGCGAGGGCTCGGTGGAGAAATCTCAAGGTGTGCACACACAGGTCGAAACGCAGTTGGCGAGAAACACACGTCGCCAGGTATAAACACTCAAAAGATTACGATAGTCTCCGCGACGCAAAATCAGGGTGAAAATTGTCTAATGTGAACTAGACTAAAGTTGTAATGTGGAGAAAACATGGACGCTACAAAGAAGACGTGTTGCATTTTATGGTTCTGAGTGTTTAACATCCCAGTGGAGATTCATGTTGCTATCTTAGTTTGAAGCTGAACAGTTTGAAGCTTTATATTACAAAGTAGTTTTGTCCCAGACACGTTGCTGCACCAGTGCATAACTTAAAACTGCTAAAATACTGCTAATAAATGACTCTTCTCACTAATCGAGATCACTCTATGAGGACAGCAACTAACAATGACAACCTAGTATCATATTACAAAGAACACGAGCAATAGATTAACATGCAAGTTTATTACCATCAACTGAACATTTACTTTCATCCACCATGTTTCTGCATATACGACGTCAGCTCGGCAGCTCGTGTGCCAACATTTTTGCACAGTTCCCAAGTTGTTTTGACTTTAGGGAGTGTTCACTTGAATTTTCCCAGTTGGGAACTCATTTCATGGGTTATTCTGAAACCACATGAATGCTGGTAAAAGGGCAGTCCTGTAATACATCCCACATGATGACATTAATTTAAGTTAAGTGTACCTAATAAACTGGCAACCGAGTCTTTATTTAAATATACATTTGATTTGACTAGTACAGCTTTCATTAACAGTATGTATTGCTGGCTCTTCTATCCATCAATGCATCCCCATCCCTCCTCTTCATTCATTCATTCATTCATTCATTCATCGACCCCCCTTTCGCTTCCATGTAGCTGAATTCCATCTGCTCTATTTCACTGTTCAGATCGTCCTGCCCCCCACAACACTCCTGTCTTTCACATCTGTGACTGTATATCTGCTGTGTTCCTGGAGCTGAGCTGGGCTGGGATCAGCCACACTGGGTTCGCTCAGTGTCTTAAAGTTGGACAGAGAAACTCTGCAGAGCTCCCTCATGATTCATTCATCCTGCATTAACAGTGTGGTAGACTGTGTAATGTTGAAGTGATTTCTGACTTACCGACAAGTGGTGAAAACCAAAAATCCTCCCTGAGGCTGAGACACTGTGCAGCATCCCAGATAAAATCAGTGTGACAAGACTGGGATTAATATTCGCACAGGACCTCATGTGATAATGTTTACCTACAGCGGGTTAAGAAAGAGGTCAAAGCTGATGCAGCTGGCTCGCATGTTTCCCCTCTGAGTCACTCGGGGAATAACATTCATTTTCTTCTTCTGGGAGCCGCATCTCTGGACGCGTTAACAACCTCTCATGAATGTCATATTAACCTGACGTCTCTTTTAAAGCGCAGCACCTACACGCCTACAAGTGTAAATCAGGTCACGTACAAAATCTGTTTGTTCTTCCTCACTGAGCTACACTGATAATGACTTTATGAATATCTGTGGTATTTCCTATCAGTTTACGATGCTGTTGCCATCCCAGGACAGGAAACATATTTTGCCTCTCTAGTGTTCCCGTCATTTATCTCTTTGTCAGAGACAGTGCTCATCCTCATACTGTGGTGTTGAAGGTACACAACGAGCTCTTACCCAGGGGCCACTTCTGCAACATGACAGGAGGCCAGGGGCCAGTTGATAATCAAACAGTACTTATCAGTGTATGTAATAAATGAATTACCTGTTTTAAGCATTTTGACGTTTGCTGTCCTCACTCCTCTTCACTGAGAGCCAAATCCAGTTGCAGCAGCCTCACATACGTCAGGTGTACGCAGAGGTGTTCAACACGCTCTATTTTGATTCGAAGACCCACCAACAGTCCAACAAATGCAGCACAGAGCAGTGCAGGGTCCTAGTTGTGCACTGTGGCGTCTTAGCCTTGAAGGCGACTGTTGAAAGCACCAGATAATTGAAAGCGGTCCATAATGTAGAACAAGGAAAACATAAAGAGGTGGACAGAGTGATCTCCATCCATTGTTGGAGAGGGGACCATGTCAGACAGCCACATCTAAAGTCTGTGGGCTTACAATGCTTGTGAGCCTCGCTCAGTGTTTCCATTAAATAAAAATAGCACTAAAGGTAATAAGAAAGTCCTAAAAGAGAAACGATAAAGGCCTCTAACATGAGTTAGCCAAGGGCCTTTCAAAAGTCACCCATTAAGGAAGGAAACCAGTGTGATAGTGTCAGTGTTATGATCCTTCGACCTGTCTGGGAACATGTCCTTTTCTGCCAGGTGGCTTATGAAGTCACACTGGACTAATGTGGCTAACAAGCCCCATTTTGATGCTATTTTATTCAAACTGGCACCTCATTTACATTCAAAGTGCAAAAAAAGTCCCCAGTGTGAATCAGTTTATTTTCATTGTGATATAGAAAATGGTTGATGGGCACCCAGCACCCTGTCACAAGTAGGTATAGCTGCAGCTGAAGCAGCTACATGATCCTCCCACCAGCTACATGACTCACCTGCCATACATCCACCATGAGACCCCTTAATTTGTCCTAAAGAAAATGCTAAGTTAGCATTTAGCTAGCTATTAAGTGTTTGAGTTAAAAGAGAGAAGTTAAAGAAGCAACAGACAGCATTTTTGCCTATATATATGATTATGAAAATAATGTGGGTTGCACAGGGTAGTATACACAGTAAAATCAGACTATCAGCGTTTACATAGGTCACTTAATGGCTTTGCAATAAGCTTCTGCCACCGGGGACAAATTTTCGCAGGAAAAAATCTCCTTTTCGGCAGAAAATGCGTCATGTATTGCCAAACTGGTCGGTCAGCCAATCAGGGACTGGAGCTGGTCCTTATGAGGAACTGGCCGGGGCATGAGATAGTTGAGTCACGAGCACAAAGGCAGACGGACAAAGTTTGGAGATAAGTGAAAAACGGCCTCCCAAAAGAAAACGAGCTCCTCTGTGTGAGGAGGCAAAGAAGAGCAAAAAGGAGAGTGATAAAAGAAGAGGAAAAACAAGAGTAAACCTCAGTCAGGCGTTCAAGAGATGGAGGGAGCTCCGTGACCAAAGAGGCTTCAACACCCGTGTCCAGCTAGCTTTCTTTCTAATGGATCAGTAAGTAACACGGCTAAATGTTAGCTAGCGGAGAGAGGACTGTACTGTACTGGCTGCTAGTTAACTCCTAGCTGGCCAGCTTCGCAAATCACTGCAACCAGGGACCGGGTAGCGAGTGTTGGTCGGCTGACATCCTGGTTGCCATTCTACGGCAGCCCTCGGACAGTGATTACCCCCGTAAGTTACTGTGAGTTGTTTGTACTGGTACTGTACATATTGATATAATTTACTGTGAGCTGTTTCAATTTGGTCTTTGCGACAGCGCGAGCAACACTGCTGACGCTAGGTGGCGCCAAGCTAAAAAAACCCGAATCCTATCTGTTGCCTCTTTAAGGTTTGGGTAAAGGTTACATCTTAAATGGTGAATTACGTCTTCATGTTCAATGTAAAGTGGGTTACTGTTATGTTACCTCATTTATTCAAGATAATGTTGCATTGTAGCAGCATTCTGTAAATTGAGTATCAGTGATGTAGAAGAAAGTCTACTTCTTTCTGTGTCGGCTGTGTTCAGACCTAGAGTTATCTTGCTTGTATAATTGCCTAGAGTTGGTTCGTGTTCTCACGGCAGCATTTACAAGAGGACCAGATCAAATGCCTTGTGTGAGAAAGCTGCTCTTGATTGGTCAGAATTTCCATGTGGGAAAAATCCAGGAAGTAAAGCAAACGTTGAAGAAGAGTACACTTGCAAGATAAATGTGACACTTTCTAATGTCACAATGGAGGGACAACTACGCAGGTTGATTTTAGCGCTGCTCATCGTGGACTATATTGCTGTCATTGTTCATTTTAGTCAAACCATACAGTTTGAAAACGAGGCGCGGCTCCAACTAGAAAACAATGTTTTGATGCATTGGATGTGCTGAATGTGCATATTAAGGCAGTACAGGAGGAGGTGCACATTAATAATCCTCCAGGACTGTAACATGCTCATGTTTAACCCAAACAATGTGTCATGTGACTGCAGTTGCTTCACATCCAGGTCGGAACACCTTCTCACCACAAACCAACCGCACCAGAGTTCATTTGTAACCGGACTGAGACCACCTCTTCAAGATGGTCTTGGTCCGGTTGTTTTGGTGCGCACCTGAGTGTGATTGCTGTGTTCACACCTGCCCAAAGGAACTGCACTGAGGGGGCAAACGAACTTGAGTTCAGTTGAACTGAACCAAACAGGGTAGGTGTGAAAGCACCCTAAGTATTCCTGCATTTCTTGACCCAACAACAGTTATTGTGACCACATTGCTGAGTTTGATGTAGTAGGCATTCCTGTACTGTGGGTACGTGTGATTCTGCATTTACATGGTTTATTTCTCATCTCAAGTGTTTGGACAAATTTGACATTTCCAAGATGACTGCCCTCTCTGTCAGTTTTCCCAGATACTGTATTCCCTAAATGAAATCTGGGTAGATTTTTTAAATAAGTGGAATGTGATTGTTTATTTAACCCAAATTCTAAGGATCAGTTGTTTGATTGAAAGGCATCCACTAAATTGCAAACACCAACTGATATGACAACCTTTTTTAATAACAAAGAAACTAACTTTGGCTTCGAGTGCAAGTTCATTTTGCTCTGAGCTCTTTGGAGGTCAGTTTGAGGCGCAGCAGAGTGAGCGTGACTGATACCGAAGCATTTTTGTTTTGGGAGTTTCTTTGAAGTGGAGGGGCAGAAAGACTACGGCTCAGTGCCACCGGAGCTTTGTGCCAGTCGCAGAGGGATTTCAGCTGTATGCCCAGTGGGATTGTCTGTGGCTCTACCGCTGCCAGCGAGAGAGCTCTGCCCTTCATTCCTCCAAAACTCCATCCAGATCTCAGTCTTCTGCTTTTCATTGCCTGTGTGTGAGGTTTTGGCCTTTGGATGATACAGTAAAGCAATACCGCCCTAATCTTTGTGGCTCTGTGTGTACGTGTGCAGTTTTGTTCCAAGCATTTCTGTTTTTTTTGAAGGACCACATTCTTGCATAGATGTTTCTGCACAAATAAATGTGAGAAGGTAAAACTTGTGTATATGCTTGTATTTATGACATACAATAGTGACAGGCAGACAGATTCTTGCACTGTTGCCTCATAGCAAGAGGGTTCCTGGTTCGATCCCGGGTGTGGGAGCCCTTCAGTGCAGAGTTTGCATGTTCTCCCTGTGTCAGCGTCCAGTGTCCAGGTACTCCGGCTTCCTCCCGCAGTCCAAAGACATGCAGATTGGGGATAGGTTAATTGATAACTCTAAATTGCCCTCAAGAGTTAGAAAGGGTTAGAAGATGGATGGATGGTTCATTCGAGCTGATGTATCAAACCATTTAAGGGTGCTTTCACACCTCCCCTGTTTGAGTCAAACTCAAGTCGTTTGCCCTCTCAGTGCCGTTCGTTTGGACAGGTGTGAACACAGCAATCACACTTGAGTGCGCACCAAAACAACCAGACTGAGACCTTCTTGAAGAGGTGGTCTCAGTCCGTTAACAAATGAACTCTGGTGAAGTTCATTTGCGGTGAGTCCACGATGAGCAGCGCTAAAATCAACCTGCGTAGTTGTCCCTCCATTGTGACATTAGAAAGTNGAACCAACTCTAGGCAATTATACAACTTTGTGACAAAATGAGTCCCTGATTCAGACCAGAGGAGACGACTCTAGGGCTGAGAGCAGCGTAAGACACAGAAAGGAGTTGACTTTCTTCTACGTCACTGATACTCAACTTACAGCCTGACATAGTAGACATGTATACCTGCAACCATATTACCATGTATCACTAAGAAGCAGAGCAGGGATCAAAGCAGTCCAGCTGAGACTCAATAATCCGTACTGTATAAAAGTCTTTCGGGAGTGTTTAAACAAAGAACATATTCTTTATTTCTGCAGGTCGACGGGTACAGAATAGAGATAAATAACGCAGACTCACACATATATGCTGTCAGATGAACAAGGTGATATGTTTATAACCATATTTGGTTTACAACAACTCCCTCTCTTCCTTCGATAAAACAGATCAAGTGTTCTGGCTACAGCTGCATTGTCTTCGTCACTTGTGCGAAGATTTATTGGACAGCTCTCCCACAGAGTTCCTCACAGGAATGCAGCTTGTTTATCAGTTTTTACACCACATTTTATGATCACTAAAGCACACTAACGTCAGGAATGTGGGACAAACATAAATGTTGTACTTACAGTATCGATCCCTGAGGAGAAATCCACTGCTGCTCCGGGGGGATTCAGAGGTCAGCTATGGAGCAGCAGCAATGGCTCCGTGCCTGGCAGGAATTTAAAGTTTCGCTTAAGGGCACTTCAGCAGGGCGGAGGCAAAGTCCAGAACCTGGAGGCCAGCTGCTGGCCCAGACATCTTGTTGACTTTATTCCTTTCTGAGGAAATCAGCAAGAAAAGTCCAGCTCCGGCTTTGCAATCATCACTTTCAATTATTATTACTTCCTGCGGCATCGTTTCTTTACAGATGCTTTCGGAGAAAAAATGTTGCCTGAGTTCAGTTTATATTACACGCTGATTATAAACTATAACAAATGTTGTTTTGGCTCGGCCCTGTGAGGTTGCTGTGAAGTTTAAGATAAAAACATTTCGCCAGTGAGTCAAAAGTCTCGCAAAGTTTTTATCACAACACCAGCATCAATAACCAGGCTTAATTGGTTTCATCTCAGCATGTCTGAGTCATGGGATTCCTCCTCTGAACTCAATGTAAATTAATTACAGTCCCAATATATGAAACATCGTTGAGGCAACTGTTGGTTTTGGATATAACGTCTGTTTCTGAATGCCGTATATCACTGGATATACCACAGAGCTCTCTGAATCATTTCACTTCTGAAGTGGAAAAGTTCACGTGTATCTTGAGGAGGGGAGTACAAAAACTGTTACCTTGGACCTGTTAAATTTCATCCCAGTGCAAGCTCGGGCCTCTCTGCTCACGTGCTGCACACACGACACAGATTCACCTGTTTTGACTGAGATTAAAATCAGTCACCCGACTCAGATAAGATCTCAAGTATCACTTTACCTTGCCTCACGGGGGAATATTCACTGCAGCCATATTTCAGCTGGTGTGATATACGCTGTGGGCTGTCAGCAAGATTTAAGAGCAATAATTGGTTTCAATTTGTGAGTGCAAGAACACAGTAACCTACATATCAGCGTCAGTCCATACCTTAAATTTGTCAGTGATTCAAAAAGATTGATAGTACTGCTCAGATTGGCTTCTGTGAGGATGTTTGCATACTTGTATTGAACGTGAACACAGCTTTTATATCCTGTTTCGAACCAAAATGATGCATGAAGTGTTGAGATCTGGGAGTTGTCCACTTGGCTCCTCTGCAGACCTCTATGACCTACAGCATTACACCCTTCTCTGGAGTAGATTATCAAAGACATTAGTGGTGACAGAACTACATTACGAGCAGTGTCGCCACATCTGATGCAAGCCTATTGATGCTGCTGCCACAGTATGAACACATGATTCAGACAGAAAAATTAGTCATGGTGTAGCAGCAAGGATGTGGTGAATGGAGGTGGGGGCAATGTGCCATCATGATGTTAGAGTTGCGAACAAAAATTGACTGACTCTAACAGAGGAAAGACTTATCTTGATTCGCAAACAGGAATGAATCCAAAATCCTGATCTGTATGGTGCGCAGTAGTGCATAAGAACCAGGTAACTTCTGAGATCTGCTGCTCTTATACATCGTGACTCATGTTTAGACTGTTAACAGTTCAGTGTGCACCCCCAGAGCCGAAGAACAAGTCGTTCATGAGCACACACCATGGAAGTATAAAGAGAACTGGATCCAGCGCTGCAGGCGGAGTCCCATTCATTCCTATGAAAGTTACTCAGTGGTGCATGAAACCTAAAAGTTTGATTCCCAGGTGTAAAATTACTTGGATCTTCTGCACCACAAAGGCCATATCAAGCGCACTAGAGACGTCTACTTGCCGAGTGGCTAACTTCCTGTTCAGCCTTTCATATACTTTAATAGATATGAATTTTTCAATCATGTGGCTCTTCTAATCTTTTGAAATGTTCTCGGACCAGATGGAACAAATCCCTGTCATTTTGTGGAAGTTTTGACGCTCAGAAACCTTTAGTCACTGATTTACAGATGTCCCTTTCCCAATGTAAGTCAATGACAAAAAGTCTTTTGGGCCAGACTGCATCATGTGACAGAGCTGGAGGAAGCTGTGGTAACACAGTGAGTTCTCATTCCCAAGTCGTCAAATACCGTCGCTTTGTCAGTGACTTTGGTGTCGGACACTGACGCAAAAAGGCACCTTTTATGGTGGTATGTTATACAACTGGGCAGCGTCAGTTGATAACGCCATCAGCGGTGTATCATACCGCCGTGAAAGGTGCTTCAGTCAACTGACAATGTAATATAAGGAGCTGGAAAGTCCTTATGGGGCAGGCAGGAAGGGAGGTGGATGGGTCCAACAAAGCCCAGACTTTCACCTAGGAGCCCACTGTTTGCTTCCCATGTGGATGCTTAGTCAAAAAATGACAATTGATGACCACATGCTTTTGTTGCACAAGAAAATAAACGATCAGAAGTCCAAACAAACACGCTCAACCCTCAGAAGTATGAATGGGTGCTGAATCCTCAAAAAATGTAAAAAATTGTGCACAAAAGGTACAGGACAGCACTCCAATTATAGGGAGGAAGGGTTTCACCCGAAACGTTCGTGTGGCAATAAACACTATAATTGGAGTGCTGTCCTGTACCTTTTGTGCACAATTTTTTACAAGAAAATAAACGTAAATACGAGGTGCTTTACCGACATTGTAAGTTTATTTAAAAAAAAAAAGACTGTATGAATCTCATGAGCAGAAACCGTACATTTCCTGTGAAAACGGAAGTGTATTTTGAAAAGACACACTGCATTTAACAAGCAAGCGTCTCTGAATTCCAACAACAGATGCAAGAAGATACCTAGCTTGTCGTGTGTAGACGTGACAGTCCACTGACAAAAGCAGTGATATTTGACGAGTTAGGATGTGTTGAGTTACACAATTTGGCCATTATGTAACCTGGCTTTAAAACCTGGTGCACTTCCTGGGAAACTGGCACCCAACCCCTGAGATAAAGAACAAGTCATTCATGAGCAAACACCCCCTGAGCCGAAGAACGAGCGAGAACCGCTGCTCAGCCACAGGCTCTTCTTCAGCGAGCTAACCGAGTCGCAGAACAATAGCCGTTTCCGTCTGAAATTGCAAAAGGCACATTGATATGGTTATTTTGCTTGTGTTTATATGATGGAGGAATGTAATAGATATTTATTAGACTACAAAAGCTGAGGGAGCTTGTGGAACGTAGCGTCATAAGTGCATGTGGACTGAAATTGGATGATGATACAAGCTAGACACACTGTGACATCTTAAACAAAACATTTGTTATAGCTGCTGTTCTAAATCACAGCTTAGGAAAACAGTGTACTCCATTTTTGCATTGTGGAAATCTGCATTTCCTTACTGTATATCAGGACACCTCGTCATGTGTTATCACGTCAACATGTAATTGTTACTGTTTTTTTGTACCCTTGCTTACTGACTTTGTGTCATTATTTTGCTTACTTTACCAGACAGCTGTGTTCGTATGAAGCAAACCAATGTCGCAGTTTCCGCGAATAAACCTCAACATTCAACCAGTGATTCACCAAACTAGAATTTTGTTTCTGTCCCCAGCAGCCAGAGTTGTGTATTCAAAGTTGGGATTTAAATAATAGCTGGACTAACCTGCATCTTGAGACATCAGAACTATACACACACACACACACACACACACACACACACACACACACACACACTGTCTCATATGTGTACATTCCTGTGTAGCTGGTGTGCAGCTGAGCGGAGGGATGAGAGAGGCGGAGGGAAGGAGGTACAGAAGAAGAGGATCGTCACTGACTGAGTTTCAGCAGACTTGAGTCATCGACTTCACGCCTCGCTGCAACTGTGTGTGCTGCGGTGTCAGGCTGTTAACACACACGTATATGCATCACCACAAATATGTATATACACACACACACACACAGACCTGCACTTTGTCAGCTGAAGATGAACTCAGATCCAGGTGTGGGAGTGTGAGGTCAGTGCATACATCAGATTCCATCTCCTCTGACTCAGCCTGAGCTCAGCCTTGAATCAACAGCTTCACTTTCACTGCATCAGATCAGCTCTTTGCTTCACTGCTGATCTTAAAGAGCACAGGCATGTGTAGATGTTAGAGATGTATCAGTGGGATGGACAAGGCCCCCCAGTCACATCACATTCATACGGTTTATATGTATCTAAAGCAGACTCTCAGACAAAAAGCTCAGGGTCTTTAATCAGACTCAGGTCGGTACACGGGTGATCAGTAACACAGGCAAAGGGATCCAAATCGACAGGAAAAAAAGGTGGGTTAAAAAGCAAAAACGGTCAAAAACACACTCACAAGACACACTAGGAAAACTCCGGAAGTCTCACTCATAGGTAAAGACGATCTGGCAACAAAGGAGGGGACGACAGAGACTTAAATAAGGATGACAATGAGACCTTCTCATCTGAAGTTGTCACATGTCGCAGCTTTGTCAGTGGCCTTTAACATCTACATATTATGTGCTAGCTATCCTCCTGCATCTGATGTTGACGTTACGGGACATTGCTACCAATGCTGGGACGTCAACAAAACCACATGGTTCGGTTTGGGCAACAAAAGTTCGTGGTTAGGGTTAAAAAAATAACATCATAGTTTGTTTCTAATTTCATACCGGAAGGGAACACCCGCCTCCTGGGTGAAAGTTCAGGGTTTGTTGGACCCATCCACCTTCCCATCGTTTCCAGCTCCCTACATTACATCATTACTGGCAGTGTTTCAACGACAGCGTGTCATACCACCATGACAGGTGCCATCCAACCTAAGCATAACATTTCGCCACAAAAGGTGACTTTTGGTGTCAGGTGATGCTGAAATCACTGACAAAGCATCGGTACTCAACGGCTTCGGAATGAGGACCAGCTTATGTATCATATCAACATTTCTTAAGTGACGTACTATATGAGCTGACTGCTTTGTAGACACCAAACGTGGGTGTTTTTGATGACCCAATGCTGCGATTCTAGCCGGATAGTGCCACATTGGGCAGTTGTTTTTTTTACCAAGACATTGCTGTGTTTCTTTCTGAAACTCTGCTACAAAAAGCTCCTTTTTCTTTAGTAAGACACTGCTGCATTTCCAACAGGAATTGTGCCACCACAGCTGCATATTTTAATCCAAAACATGATCTTTTCCTTATCATAACCAAGTGGTCTTTGTGCCTAAACTAACCACACGTTAACCAAAGAGTTCATTCACTCATTTTTCATAACTGCTTATCCTGTCAGGGGTCGCTGAGGGGGGCTGGAGCTTATCCCAGCTGACACTGGGTGAGAGGCGGGGTTCACCCTGGACAGATCACCAGACTATCACAGGGCTGACACATAGAGACAGACAGCCATTCACACTCACATTCACACCTACGGACAATTTAGAGTCACCCACGTTGACACAGGGAGAACATGCAAACTCCACACAGAGGGGCTCCCCCACCCCAGAGTTCGAACCCCCACACTAGGTTTGAACAGGGAACCCTCTTGCTGTGAGCACCATGCTGCCATATAATCAGTAAAGTTTCAAAGTATCTGCAACATAATAACCTACAAATGCATCATATCTGCAGTTTGCAGAAACGGACAATGCCAATATTTATTTTGGCCGCTGGGTTGAAAGGAAAATGAAAGGCTTCTGTAGAAACTTTGACACTGCTTACTGAAGTTGAAAGACTAAATGTATATCATGAAATCAGACCAGGAAAACTGCTGTGCACAAGCTCTTAGCTGTCTGATTAAGTCCAATTAACCAAATCTCATACACCTGTCTGAGAAAGCCCTCATTCAGACAAAATAATTTAAAAAAACAAACTATAATGTGCAGAAGGAATAACTGAACATTGTACATATCCAACTTACTGAATATACAAAGTGTTTCAGGTAAGGAAGAATCTTTAAGTTAAAATGTTAGCAGGAGATTTGTGTTTTAGTGGAAATGTAAGATATTTTTCCAGAGTTCCTCCATCAATAATGAGGTCAGAGCTTCAGTGCTCTGACTCTTGTAGGTCCAATTTCTACAACTTAAAAGACAGAAATGGGAAAATCTGGAATAATTTGATGAACAATATGTGTCCGAACAGTGAAAACTGTGGGACTAAAGTTTAAGCTCTTAAAATCTTTGCTTTTCACATAACATGCTGATCATCGTATTTAGATTTAGATTAAGTTTTATTGTCGTTTGAACTCTGGTGATGTAAAATTGTAACAATAAAACTGGCAGTTATTTATATGAAGAAAATACACATCAAAATTATTAAAAAAGGAGAATAAAGTTCAAGTTCAGAGGAATTATTTTCCAGCACCAGGGTGGAACTGCAACATGGTAACATAAAAAAGGCATTTAACATTGGCCACATTTGTTTTTTCCACATTCAGATTTTCTTTTGTATATTAGGATTTTTATCGTCTGCAGCTACAGAATCTGGTCCCTTCATACTTGAGATAATGACCTCGTTTCACCCAGAATAATGAGAAATGGAGTGAGAAACATTTTCTGACCCATTTGCTTCGACACTTTGCTGGACACAGCTCAATGATAAACCAGCTGTTTATTAATGGCTGATGTGGGCGGATTACTGCAGCGCTGCCAAAAACAACTGCGCCTCCTCCCAGCTGCTTAACGGAGCTTTACTCTGAAATTATGTGTGTTATCTTTTACATTCTTTGTGTTTTTTCATTGTTGTGTTTCATTTCAGTCTTGCTTCCAGCCTTCAGCTCAGAGTTAAGGTCCATACTTTCCTAGAAATAACTGATAAAAGCTGCTGATACAGTCTCACCACCCAGTGCCGCCTCGCCGTGTGCCGAGCATGACTTGACAAATACTCCTCAACAAGGCCATATATGCTGAGTAATCTCTTCTCCCTTTTTACAAGTATTCTGCTTTCCATTAATCAGAACTTTTTTATAGTGACCTAATTTCCAGAACAGTTAAGAGAGCACCATTTTATTAACTTACTATAAACCAGATACACATTTTTTGCAGGGCTGCAACTAACAATATTGTTAATCATATATTTCCTGTTATTCAATTACTCGTTTAGTGTCTATAAATGATCAGCAATAATTTTTGAAAAATCCTGTCAGTTTTCCGGAGCCCAATTTGACATTTGAAAAATTGTTTTCAAACCAAACCGCCTAAAAAGATTCTGTATGTAACATTCAGAACATTAATACAGCAGCCACTACTTCCTGTGTAAAGATGTAGTGGAGTATCTGCATCCTAATCAGAGAATGAAGTCACACTCCCTCTGTGTGTGTTGTAATCCAAGCATCTCTGTGGTTTGCTGTAGCGAGCCGGTCTGGCCACGCGTGCTCGCTCTTTAATTGCCACAGCTTTGCACTTTGCTCATACAGCGGTCTACCACGAATACTGGGATGGCATCATAGCAGAAGCGTAGCGCCCGTTTTCACTCCTAACTCGTCAAATACTGACACACGATCATTAACAAAGTGTCAGTTTATGCTGGTTACGTGCACTGTGTCCTTTCAAAATAAACTCCTGTTTTCACAGGAAATGTACAGTTTCCATACGTCAAATGCATTCAGAGTCTTTTCAAAGTAAACTTACAAAGAAGGTAAAAACTTCATTTCTGGGTTTACTTCCTCAGGTTTAGGCAACTAAAGTACATTAGGTTTAGAAAAAACATCACGATTTGGCTTAAAACAAGTACGTTTGTTAGTAACATCATGTATTAGTAGCATAGCATTCCAACCCTGTGCCACTCTGAAGTCGTCAAAATCCGGTGGAATGTGGCGGGACTAGAATGAAAGTTAAGGCGGCAGCAGATGCAGGAAGATATCTTGGGCGCCATATGTAGACGTGAAGGGCCACTGATGATGTGTGACAACTTGAGATAAGAACGTGTAAGTCCGAGTAGCGTGGGCAGGAGGGGTGGTGGATGGGTCCAACAAAACCACGACCTTCACCTGGGAGAGCGGTGTTCATGTCCTGTAAGATCATAACCCAGCCATGTGTGTTTGTTGTTGAAGGAAAAAAAATTTGCAGGGTTGCACCGACGTAGTGCTTTTATTTTGAAAGAGACTGTATGTAAATGTTAAAATTTCCATGACCACAGAAGTGTATTTTGAAAGAAGACAATGCATGTAACAGGCAGAACTTGACACAGTGTCCCAGAACGTCAATAACCAACACACCCAGGGTACCTTGGACGTCATATGTGGACGTGGAAATTCCATGACCAAACGTTGATGTGTGATAAGGTCTACGTGAGTGTTGCTTGCTACACATACTAGAACACTATGTTATATACAGTGATGATTGCTGGGTAATATGTGCTCCCAGGTGAAAGTCTGTTTGTTTGACCCATTCACCTCCACTCACACCCACCCTATGCAGACTTGCTTGCATAGCCCCACAAATAGAGACTCAACGGTCGGTATCTGACGCTAAGGGCCACTGACCAGGTGTCAGTGTTTGATGAGTTAGACGTGAGACCGGGCTGACACTCTGAGATTCATATATTGCCCCTAAATGCAACAGAAAAAGCAGGAGATCCTCACATTTGAGAGGCTTGAGTCAGAAAGTGTTTTTCCTTGTGAAATTATTCAAATGAGTAATTTATTACAAAGTGCCACTGAAGTATGTAACACTTCTGATCATTAATATCCTGCACCGTGAAGGATGTGCTCACACCTTAATCCATCTTGTCATCTCTACTGAGGCTGAGTTTGAGTTTTTTTTAACTGATTTTGGATTCAAACTGTCGACGTTTCAGCCCTATCCCCATCTCTCTGACCTCTACATTCTGCCTGAAATCCAAACAAGCCAGCCTCTGCTCCTCATCTCTGGCTGATCGTCAGTGGCTTTGCACCCTGATGTATTCAGCTGTTAGCGGAGTGTTATGAGAGACAATATTTAGCCTGTCTCCAGTGCAGAATAAATGGACCTCATTAGCACTCTGAGCTAACTGTCCTAACCTGGATCGCTAATGCTCCACTGGCAGAGAACCAGAGGGCTAGCTAATGCTCACACAGCCGGAGCCAGAGTTAACTTTCAGGGTGATGATGGCCTCACTAAATTAAATTAATGAGACTCTCGATCATGTGTCAGCTCTGCAGCGCCTGGTGTCATAAAGCTATGAATCTGCTGCTCTTAGAATTAGGTCAGGAACACTGTAACACAACACTGTATAGACTGATAATAAAACAGTGTCTGGTTTGAAATCATGTCCATAAAATCCAACACAGCTTTTATATAATGGAAACTGCATCAGCTGTGAGATAGAGATTTTGATGATGTGTAGGCCTGTTGTATAAACAATGAACTTTTTATGACCACTGCTCTAGTTTTCCAACCAGAGGAGAAAGTACAGGGAAATCTATTCACAAGTAGAGCACCCAGAGGTGGTCGTAAGTTCAGTCTGTTGCTGGTTCAGCCTGTTAGGTTTAATATGGCGTTAAGAAGAAAAATCAAAGCATACGAGTGCAAAGAGACTGTGATGAAGACAGCAAGAAAGGTGAGAAAATGTCAAAACAATCAACAAACAAACAAAAAAAGCTCTGAAAATTCCTGGGCAGCATTAACCAAGTGTCTTGCATCCTCTTGTGGGCTGATGGACGTCCAAACATAACTATTTTTGATAGAATATTGCTAAACAAAGCATTTCCCATGGGAGACTTTGTTGTATGTATGTATGTATGCTGGATTAAGGATTTTAGTCATTTGACGTCTGGATCTTATGATATCAGAGAAACAAGCAGAGTTAATGTTAGCAACCTGATCTCACGCTGAAGTCGTCAAAAACCCATGCTTGGTCAGTGACTTCTGGCGTCAGACACCAACGAGAAATGCCATCCTTCAGCATGATATGCAGCTGGGCGTGTTAAGCAGTGCTTAAAGGACGGACTGAACTGTTTATTCCTAAAGAACACATAAGTCCAACAGGTCTGGGAGATGGATTCTGGGGGAAGTCAGGGAGCCAGGGCAGGTGAGGGAATCCAGGGAGGGAGACCGGAGGCAGACTGACAGAGACGGGCTGGGTGAGGCGGAAAAGGAGAGTTGCCGGACTGGAACAAAAGCAGAAAAAAGCTGTGATCAAAAAGAGCACAAAAAATCACTGTTTTACTAAATCTAACTGATTTAGCGTCCGGGCGTTACCAATGAGGGAAACTGGACAAACTGGCGAAGAGTGGATGCAGAGACCGGGTTTAAATGCAGCAGGAGAAGTGGAGAGGTCATCAGTGGAATCACAGTCAGCTGAGAATGGTAGCAGGTGGAGGTGATGAGGTCAAGAACCCCGCCCAGCCAGGAGACAACACAACACGCAGAACAAGAGGGAAGGGGAAACAGAGGAGAACACAGGGTAGAGACAGATAGCAGTTATTGTTTAGTGACATCAGGGGGAAACATGGCAGGACAACAACAAAAGTTAAGGGGGCGAAAAGACAAAGTAGGGTGACTGGGAGGGGTGGTGGATGGGTTCAACAACCACCAGCTCCCATTGGAATGTAGAGCCAATCCCAGCTCTTTTTTCGTTCTTATTGAAGGAAAAAAACTTCAATTCACAGCGTAGTGCTTTTATTTTGAAAGACACTGTAAACTGTAAATTTCCTGTGAAAACGGAGGTGTATTTTGAAAGTAGAAAATACAGGCAAAAGTTGACACGGTGTCCCAGAACATCAACAACCAACGCACCCAGGGTACCAATGTGGAAAGTCCATGACCAAATGTTGATATATGCAACGTGGGAGTGAGAATGTGGTGCCCATGACCCTTCCAAACGTCCTGTGTCAGCCAATGAGTGTCAGAGAGACACTGTTTTTTAAGACAAAACTGCTTTATTCTTGTTTTTACTTGTTTTTATTATCAGGCCTGTTTGTTTTGAAGAGGAGGAGACCTCTGTGGATAATTCTGCTCCCAGTAAAAACCTCATAAATGATGAACACTGAAGGAATCCTAATGATAAAACACTGCATTCCTCGTAAACTTGAAGACGCTTTTCTTCATTTTAGTAGCCAGTTAATAAGATGTTGAGAGACTTACTTAAAATGTAAAGACAATGAGGTGGTTATTACAATGATCAAAAACACTGTCCAAAAAGTAGCCTAATGTATGATGATTTCAAGGAAAGAAAACACTTATCATAAAGCCAACCAACCACCTCACTCCTCCAGAGCTCCACCCTCTTGTCCAAATATGGTCACTTACGGCTCAATGGCAATGGCCTAAATGCCAAACTCAATGCATTAAAATGGAAGTGAACAAACCAATGGGTGATGTCTCCGGGGCTCCATTATTTGTATAGTGTGTTATTGTGCTAACCTTCACTATTGTCCCTCTGCAGCTGTTAAAACAAATCCAGATGATACTTCCCGTTGATTATAATCAGCTGTTGCCGTTTCATGGTAAACAATGGAACAACGGTCACGTTTCCTAAGAAGAGTCCTTGTTTGAGTCGCAGCATGGAAAGACTGATCACTTTCTCTTTCATTTCCTCTGACTTTCCACCTTGTTGTATTCTGGTTCCCAGACCTCCGCTACAAAGGGCAATAAAGCTTTCAGTTTCAGAGTGAGAAGAAGCGTGCGTTCCCCCCAACATGCCAAGAAAAGGGTATGGGGTAAATCAAGCATTACAGCCTTGAGCCTTCCTTATGACATTCATCCTGCATCTGTCTTGTATCATCATCCTCACTTAAAGTTGCACAGCATAAAAAACTCGACTTCCTATAAACCAACTTTTTATTGGGGTGTTTCTTTTAAATTCTGACAGCAGAAGGAGGAAGATACAACAGATGCTCTGTGCAATGAAGAGTTCAAGTGCTGTGTTTACAAGTTATTTAAAACTAAACAATTGTTTCCATGGGACAGAGTTCAAGACGTAATGATTGTCGAAGTTCATATCTCTCTCTTTCTTTATACTTTATTAATCCCTGAGGGGAAATTAAAAAAAGTTCACTCCATTGTCATATACACACACATGCACAAACAGGACCTACACATACATTAAATGGAGAGAGGTCAAAATGATGGGGCTGCCCATGGACAGGTGCCCCGAGCAGTTGGGGGCTCGTTGCCTCACTGAAAGGCACCATGGCACCTCTCCAGCTACCAGCTCATGCTCCATATTTGGTCCAGACAGGGACTTGACAATGACCCTCCAGTTCCCAGCCCATCTCCCCATGGACTGAGCTACGAAGCTCAACTCCCACTGGATTTTAAAAATTGCTCTTTATTTCTGAGAAATAAGAGTGTCATGGGACTGAAATGCATGTTTTACATCCATCTTCAGAAAGTGGCCTGTTTTTTTTCAGAAATAAAGAAGCTCCATCCGACTATTACAGTGTGATTAAGAATCACGTTGAGTACTTTCTCTGTGATTATCTCCTCAGCTGTAGTTGACAATTACAGAACTTTGGTCTAAATCCAGGCTGCTGTCAGGCACTATTCGCATGTTTTCCTGTGAAAGTGATGGATCAGAATTTTGCACATATTCAAATTAATCAAGAGCTAGTAATTTATGTATAACCCACATATTTGGGAAAGCTGCGATCCCTTGACCAACACACTGATTGAAGTTAGAGTTCAAATAAACACAACAAATTTGTGCTCCAGATAAAGGATCAGCGCTCAGTGAATAACCTCCTAAGCCCTATGATGAGCTATCATGGCAAGGCTTAACTCTACAGACCAGTGAGCAGTGATAACTAACATGGCTTTGGGGTCATCGGGTGGGAACCTCCTTTCACCAGTGTTTCGACACGACACGACACCTCCAGGAGGCTAGACAGTGATCTCTGGCGTCCCAGAGACACTCCCCTAATGCCAGCTCTCACTGCTCCCCGCACCAACCCAACAACCTCCTTTACCTTACTTACACATGGCTTTCTCAGCCCAAAAAGCACTGCCACCTTCAACAAACCCAGGCTCCATACATGCGAGCTCCAGGTAGAGACAGTGCTGATACTACCTTTCCTAGCACATTCACCATACTCTATTTCACACACTACATAGCATAACCCCAAGAAAGTAAGCTGAATACCCATCTCCACGACACTTTCCCCCAAGAGACTGGTGTTCAGAACCGTGTGAACTTTGAATCATTTAAAGGTACATCTTCACTGTGTTTCTTTCCCTGAACCTAACCACAGTAACCTTACTTGCTTGAACCTAACCTCTGGAACTTTACGTTAAGTACGTCACGTTATTCCAGGGGAGCTGATTCGTAGGATATCGTACAAACCGTTGTGTGTGCATTTTCACAGGATATCATGTACCATTATATCATAACAACCAAAATCTTTTCAGATGGAGTTCGCTGAAGCGAAAGTTTACTGCATTGAAGTCTGTGACCTCGTGTGTACAAATTTAGGGGTCCTTGACATGAAAAGGGTTCAGAGCCACTCCTGTAAGCAATGTTGGAAGAAGTATTCTGATCCTAAAAATACTCTGTTACAAGTAAAAATTCTGCATAGAAAAGCACTCTGTGCATCATTAGATTATTATTACACATAGAGCAACATCATACTGTTACAGCTGGTTGAGGTGGAGCTATTTTGAAAAGCACTGCAACCAGTGATTATCGTTTTTTATTATGGATTAATCTGATGATAATTTTGTTTAATAACCAATAAATTGTTGGTTTGTAAAAATTCTGCATCTCTGACCAAAGTGACACCCTTCACAGTGTTTGTTTTGTCCAATCAAACCAGTCCAAATCTATAAATTATCAAAAATAAATGAAAATTATTAAAGGAAAAGCAGCAAATCCTCACATTTGAGAAGCTGGAACCATGAAATCTTTGGCATTTTTAAACAACAAAATGACCTTTGCCGATTATCAAAGCAGCTGCCATTTCATTTTCTGTCAATGACGTACTTGTATAAACTGTTGCGTGGTTTAATTTGTAATATAATATCATGTTTCTTTATGATCTTCATATGTCTCATAAGCAAAAAAAAAGTAATTCAGAACATAACAAAAGCTGCCCTGAAATGTAGAAAAGTAAAAGTATAAAGTATCATAAAAAGAAAATACTAAAAAAGTACAAATACATAAAATTTAGTTTATTACTGTGGTTAATGTACGTAGTTATCACTGCCTGTTAGTAAGTAGCACAGACAGAGTAAGACATCTTGACTGTATCCGTTCATTGTGCAGCTCATCTGTCCTCATTTGACCAAGGACCAATATTTCATATTTCCCCTCTGACTGCTCACTCTTATTTTAAAGCTCCCCTGAGAAGGAATAAATTCAACTCTTAATCGTAACAATAAATATCCCGGGATTAGAAGTGAGATGGGGGTGAGATATAAGCCTTCGGGGTGTAGAGGGGGTTTATGTGAATTATTTGATGTGTGGACATGAGTGCTTATAGGTATGTCAACGCCACTATTTTTGGAAAGAAAAGGGAAACCTCTCTTCCTCTGCCTCTTCCTCTCTCCAGTAAAGATGTAAGTGTCAGATTAGCCTCAGCCTCTAAGACAGTTCTGTACACACTCAAACCTCACTCACCTCCAAGAACAACATTGACTTTCCAGTTTCCAGAAATCCGATCATGTGCTGATAAGACATGTGGTATTTCCAAAACGCACACCGGATCACTTCTATCTGCTTCAAGCATCACTGTGTCAACACTGTCGCGGGCGGTGTGTCAGTCACGAGGATGAACACGGCATCAAGTGTGCAGCTACGTTTCTGTTTTTTATCTGGACATACTGAGGGGTCATATCCCTGCACGTGGAGCACAATACTGTTTATTTACCCATGTGAAAATGTAAATACTAATTGCATTCCATAAAGAAAAGTTTAAAATAATGGACGTGGCCACTTTGATGCCACCCATTGGTTTGTAGACTCCTAATTAGAAACCTCAGTTATGGAATTTTGTCCATCGTCATCTTGGCTTGTTGAAGCCAGAGGTGACCATATTTGGACGAGAGGGTGGAGTTAAAAAACAGGCTGAAAGTCATCAAATCATGCACTTACTGGAAAGACTGAGTAACTGGGTCCTTAGAGGGTCTTTTAGTCAAACCAAAAGCAGTTTCTAGAGAACCAAAACATTGCAATTAACTTTTACGAGCTAAAAACCCATTGAAATAGCAACAGCTATGGCTACACCAAAGCTCTGTGAATGTGGGGTTGAGCTATGGTTACCTAAACTAACCAATGTTGTTTTTAAGCCTTATAAAATGTAAATGAGTGAGTTACATAAAAATTCATCCTTTGTACAGTTGTCATGAACGGGGAAGTTAGCTATAGAGACCAAAACTGTTTTTGTACCAGGCTGTAAACGTGTTTATTTCTGCTGTAAAGTTGGACATTTTTGGGGTCTTTTGGGACTGATTTTTTGTCAGACTGAAGCTCCCAGAACCTTCAGTCTGACATGGCTTCCATTGAAGGCGATTTACAAGGGGGAGGGAATTTGATTTTTCCCTAACCAATCAGTAGAGAACAACGACTCACCCAGAATCTGACGCCATTAGTATCCATGCCTCGGGGGTGCCGAAAACAAGCGAGCATTGCCCGTTTAAAATCTCTCCGTCGTCGTGCACGCCCAGCTGCATCGCCGTTAAATCCAGTTTAGCAGCTTCCTTAATTTGGTCCTCCATTAACGCGAGTAGTGGCGAAATACCTCGATAGCATCGTTAATGTGGTCTGTAGGATCTGTAGCGGTCGCCATTGTTGCTATCCTCACCAGTTACCCACCGGCGTACAGCTTGACATCAGCGTGGCGCTGATTGGCTAATCGCTAGACCCCCGGCGTTCATTGGTCCGTCCATCGTTTGGACGAGATAAATCGCAAATTCATTGAAGTATGCCAGACCAGTAATGCAAGCCTACTCAGTTGAGTGGGCGGGGTCTATGGTCTGGAACCAGGCTAGGATTGATTCACTTTTGGAGCCAGCCTCAAGTGGCCATTAGAGGAACTGCAGGTTTTGGCACTTCACGTTAGCTTCATTTTTCAGCTCTGGGTGTTGCCACTTGGTTATAAACATGGATATAAAAAGAATCCTGGACAGAGCGCTGGAGGTGGAACCCTGTTCATTCTTATGAAAGTTGCTCATTGGCGCATGAAGCCAAAATGGTTTACCTGCTGTGCACACACTACACCAGTTGAGCTCTGTGTTAACTTGAATGGGGATAAAGTAATTCACTTGTGTCGCTCTATTAGACATTCCATGGTTAAAATCCCAATAGTGAAATGATGAGGTTGTGAACCTCAAAAAAATGGATCCACTGATTTATAGAAGTCTCCTTCACCATGTAAGTCAATGGGAAAAAGTGTTTTTGGGCCACAGAGAATCATGATGGTGTAATTCCTGGGGGTCTGGTCATTTGTAAACATTTTAAATGGGTACTTTTGTATTTCCTGTTGGAATGTTTGGCATGTATGTGAGTGACGTCAACTGACAGGAAGTAGACATGGATCAAAGCTGTTTTCCAGCAATGCAATTCCAGGGAAACTGTCTATAACCAGTGGTGGAATTTAACTAAATACACTGAATAAAAATAGGCGATAAACACAAAACTTATTGTTGGAAATAAAGGATCTAAGAATTTTCTATACGTACAAAAGGCTTATCCCTTTCAACTTTAGTTCACAAACTTGATAAATACCCCATTTACACGTAGGAAAAACGCACATATTTTCATGCGGTTTGGCCTCTTGTTTACACGCAAACAGAGTTTTTTTCATGGAAAACGATCATTTGTAAAAACAAAGTGGAGATTTCTGAAAACGCCGTTTATGTGTTGCCGTGTAAACTGGGTGAAACAGGGTTTTAGGTTCTGAAACGTCACAGCATGCGCCAGCAAATGCTTGACGTCATGTGAGCGACCTATGTTTACACTTTGTTTGGCTACTGATCATGGATTAAGGTTGTAATCTAAAGCGACATTTCATATTCGTTTCTCTAAATACCCGGCTATGTGTAAAAGTGACGAAAATCTGTTTTAGTGAGCACGAGTGGCAAGAAAATCCATCCACCTGACAGGTGTGACACATCAAGATGCTAATTACACAGCATCATCACTGCACAGGTGTGTCTTGGGCTTGTCACAATAAAAGGACACTCTAAAATGTGCTGTTTTATCTTGAAGAAGAAAAAAAAAATAGGATTTTGCATGACTCATGCTACAAAAATGCATTTTCTGGTCACAGACACTCCAAAGAGACAGAATCTGGTGTAACCCTCAAAACTTCTGTGGCAGAGAGAGATCTGTGGCATTGTGTTGTGTGATTAATCTGCATTTTAGAGTGGACGTTAACTGAGCAGCCCAGGGCACACTTGTGTATCAATCAGGCTGTTTAATCAGTGTCTTGATGTGCCACACCTGTCAGGTGGATGGGAAAGGAGTAGTGCTCAGTGAATTAAACTTGAGAGGAATAAGTCTCTTGCGTACATAGAAAAAAGTCTTAGATGTTTTATTGCATCTCGTGACAGATGAGAGCAAAAAGTGTTGCGTTCATATTTTGTATAATGTGTGTACATTTACTCAAGCACTGTACATATGCACAATATTGAGGTACTTTACTTGAATATTTCCATTCTGTGCTACGTTATACTTCTACTCCACTGTATTTTGGAAGCCAATAATGTATATTTGACACCACTACATTTAGATAGCTTTAGTTACTTTGCAGATCCAGATTATTAAAAATATTAGTCAACTGATACATTTTGATGTATCATAAAGTAGTTGAAGTTAGCGTCACCTTTACCAGCTGCAACTTTAGTGATGAAACTGTCAGTTCTGCTCAGTGACCAGTATATTTTGATGCTAATACTTGTAACAATATTTCTGTACTATGGTACTGATACTTTTACCTAAGTGAAAGATTGCTTCTTCCACCCCTGACAACAAAGAAAGTAACTTGTACAATATATAGGCTATAACTACATAAAAAATGAGGAAGCACTTTACAGTACAGTACACAAAGATGTTACCGTCACGGCCCACATACTTCCATGCGTCCTTTACGTTGGCATGGATGTTAACCAATATATCCACCAGGAGGCAGCCCAGAGTCAAAAGTTTATGACAACAACAAACTCAAAAACAAACATGGCAACTGTGGAGGAGATATTGATAATGTACGTCTTGCATAAAAGACAAAAACAGAGGCAGCGTTGTAGGAGGCAGTGGTCGGTGGGGACGTTAAATACATCGCGACTGGAGGACGGAGAATTCTTTTCTTTAGTTCTGCCGATGAGAGAAATTGAATTGTTATTTCTTCTTCGTGTCTCACTAGAGCTACGTATCGGGTAGTGACAGTAACACTGCCCCCATGGTTCCCGGTGGTACTGCTCCGTTTGGCCCGTATCCGTAAGCTTTATGGAAACGTGCAGAAATACGGACGAAATGAACGCAGAGCACGGACAGAAGGCTCCGTCCGTATCCAGATCCGTATTTAACGGTGAGCATAAATGGGCTTTAACATGGGAGGAATTGAACTGTGTTCCATTCATAAAGACACCTGTGAGGTATTTTGGATCAAAGCTTCCTTCAGCTGCATCGCTGTGACACTAAACACAGCCTTGGCTGCGGAGCTGCTGGGGTTTGAAGCGTGCTGAACCTTGAGGGGACGGATTAGCTTGTATTTGTTAAGAGATGTGTGATAATGGTGACTGGCAGGAGACACACATTCTTTACACGTATCACCTGTGTGTTGGCTCATGGCTTTCTTTTGTTAATTCTGTGAAGTACTACAGGAAGCATGTAAATAACCCACTGTGTTTGTGTTTAAGTACATCATTACGTATTAATTATTGTCATATTTAAGCCATCTATTCTAGTTCTTGCTACTTTATTTAACATTTGTTTTTTAGTCTATGTTGACCTCATAATTTCATTCAATGAGTTTGATTACAGTTAATTTACTTGACAGTCACCATCTCGAAAACAATACAAATATCTAAAATAAATTTGTTTCCTGCTGTTGAAACATAAATTAGTTTCATTTTATTAATCACAATATAATAGTTTGTATTATTCTTATATTCCTGTCATTATTGTATTTTTGTTTTTTGCTCTTTTCAGTAGCATGTATCTGAGGCTAAATCTAACTACTGTCTAAATTCTTCCTGGACCATGTGTCGCTATTTCAGTGCATGCACAAACAGGACCTATACATGCACTAAGTGGAGAGATGTCAGAGTGGGCTGCCCATGACAGGCGCTCTGAGTGGTTGGGGGGATTCTGTGCCATGCTCAAGGGCACCTCGGCAGTGCCCAGGAGGTGAACTGGCACCTCTCCAGCTACCAGTCCACGCTCCATATTTTGGTCCGGATGGGGACTTGAGCAGGCGACCCTCCGGTTCCCAACCCAAGTCCCTATGGACTGAGCTACTGCCGCCCCAATTTTCAGTTCATGAAAGTTATTTGTTGCATTTTGGTCGCCTTAAAAAGTCTTGTTTAGTGTTTGGTTGTACTAAAAGACTCTGAGGAGTCAGATGTTCAGCTTTTCTGGTAAATACATTTTGTTTTAATGGTTTTAAGCCTGTTTCTTGCTAGCACAAATTAGCATTAGCATTATCACAGGTAACAATAGCTACAAATGCAATGTGCTAACCAAGCTAGCAGCTAGCGTTAAGGTTAGCTCCACCATCTCCTCCAAATATGGCCACCTCTGGCTCCTAATTACAAAGATGAGGATGCCTACAATGCCAATGTCGAGTTTTCAGAATTGGAGTCCCCATCCAGTGACTGACATCATGGTGGATATGTACAGTATTTGATACACACTATGGCGCCTATTGCAAAAAACAGGAACAGGAAAATAAAAGTCTAAGGCCGCATTCACACCAGGATAGTGCGGGGGACTCGGTTTGATTGGGCAGGGAATGCCGAAAAATGTCACACCTTCATTTGGTTCAGTTCACTTTCACACTGTATTTTTTAAAGTGGACCAAACCGCCTGGACAACATCACGCAGTTACAACAGCTGCTCGTTTGGGGTCAGTTTTGCCCGAAACAACCACTGACCAGGAAGAAGAAAAGAATGAGGAAGAAGAAAACCCTCCTCATCGATTGGCGACAAGCAACTGCAATATATAGTCCTCTGACCTTATATCAATAAGCGCCTGCACCTCCTCACCCACAAGACATTTCCAACTTTTTCTTTTTTTACCTCTGCTTCTCCCGGTTCACGCTGTTGGCTGGGTTTTTTTTCTACCCAAAATGCACTGCGCTCTACGTCACTTCCTCTCTTTAGTTCACTTCCTCTCTTTTGTTAGCTGGATAGTCTGTTTGCATTTCCCACTGTAAGCGAACCGCACCAAGTGAACTGAGACCCCCAGTTTTCAAGCGGCCCAGGGTTCACTCGTTTGGTCCACACCGGAGGTTCGAATGAGCGTTCACACCACTCCAAATGAACCGAACTATCCATGGAAGTGGACCAGGGTGAATGCGTCCTAGACAAAAAAAAACTTGTGTGAATGAGAGTGAAAGCAGTGTGCAGTGCAGCTCCTGATCAGCTGAACTCTGTCACGTCTGTAGCTCTGCTTTCACCTACATAAACTTCAGATATGATCAAACTAAGCCCCTTGAGGGAGATATGTCCCTCTGATTGACAGCATGTACACTTGCCATGATGAATGCCCCTGTGACTCCTGCCGCCCCCTCCCAACACATACACACCCACACAGCACACGCACGTCGGCCCAATCACAGCTCAGGAATGTTTACCTGCTGGGGAGCCTTGATTCTTGCTTGTCTGACCATCTCTGTCCTCCACCCTGAGAATTCAGGGTCAGCCTGGAGTTCACCTCACATCCAAAAGGAGCTTTCATATGGATGTGGCAAAGTAACGGATGAGTCTGCATTCTTGTGGACGTGTCTGTTTCTGGGCCCTGTAGCATGACGACAAGGTCAGTTATCACCATCAGTCGAGGCCTCACTGTTATGACACGCCCACATTTTATGGATCAAACCTTGGTTTTCATTTCCAGAACAATGTGGGTGATCTCTCCCTCATCCTCCTCCTGATCTAAAGGTGAGGGAGGCTGTACAGACGCTACAGACATTCTAATTTCTCAAGTTTTACTGGGACTTTAAACGTATTGCGCAGTGATACTCAGCCCCAGTCAGTATCTGTATCTGTATCTGTGCTATGTGCAGGCAAAATGTGACTCATTTGTTCAGTCAAAGAAAAGCCACGTCTTTGTCTTCCTGGTAAAACCCTAACCAATATTTGCATGTTTTCGCCCTTTATCTCTGTGTCTGCATGTAATGCCCTCATGCTGCTTTTATACACTGCTCTGCCACCCTCGGCTCTACAGGTCTGGGGCACGGCGAGGTCAGCCAAACAAATCCACGTGAAAAATAAAAGATATTTAGCTATAATCTGCTACCAGCCAGTGCACCTTTGCAGAGAGCGCTGCCAGGAGCACGTGAACTGAAGGATGCTGGGAAGGTACTTGAAAGGTACTTGAAGGGTATAAGGTGCAATTAAGACCTGTGGAAAGAGACAAGTGCTCTCAGAGTTGTTGATGTTGTATTTCATAAAAGCTTCTCTCGTCTTTTAGCAAGTGAAAACCCATAATAACACTGTATGTGCCTCTAATACTGAATGTCTCACCATTGTAGTCTACTTTTATGGTTCTGCAGTCCCTAGGTAACATCGATTTGCTCTCCATGAAACCAGGACCTACATCAGCCAGACATATAGCTGCAGTGTGTGGTCAGCCTCTGCACATATAAAGGCTACATGCTAACCGTATGAACTCTGACTCCCCCCAAAACAAGCCCTCTTTCTCTTGGTGTGTTTACTCTTGCTCGACTCAGGGTTGAGAGTAATTTCACTTAATAGGCCCTGCAGCTGAGGGGCCAGTGTGCTGCATCAGAAGCGCTTGTCGGATGGTCGAACAGCTTCAGTAACCCCCCAAACTTTCCGATGTCAGATTAAGGGGGGGTATTTCTGTAACTTTCCAAACTGTCCAAACAATCCGACATTTACACCCACTTCACGCTGTGATTGGTCGACTGTGAAGAGGTGAATTTTCACTCTAGATGAAACTGTGTGTCGTTATCCCCATGTTCCAATGATGTAACATCTCCTGTCTCTCAAATGGCCAGCTTTTTACCCCGCCTAAGCACTTTTGTTTTTTGACGAGGTCAGACAACATGTCATTTGAGCGGCTTAATCTCTAGTATAACCTGTCCCTTAGTCCACCTCCAGCTCTGCTCAGGAACTAAATGCAGCCTCTCAATGGAGTTATCATGCTGTAAAAGGATTTATAAAAGTTATTTGTGGCGAAACGTGAAACATTAATCGGCTAAAAAAGGACAGTACATTTATAATCTCTCCTCCTCCTCTGTTCCGCACAGTGAATGTACCATGGTCTGTCGTCAGCGCCATGAAAAGCTGTCTGAATGTCCCCTCTCCCTCTGGCTCATGCACACGCACAATTGATTACCTCTTAGCTGTTTGCATCGCTCTCTGTGTTGCTGTCTGCCCTTATCTGCTGTATGTGACTCACATTTAACCTTTTGTTCTTACTCAACAACCCCCCTCCTTTAACAGTGACACATCTGTTACAGCTCAGCCTTTATCTCCCCACAATCAATGTGCTACCCAGCACAAAACAATGATCATCAGGTCCCTTCCCTTCACCCACGGATCCAACTGTGACACTTGTCTCTGACTAAATAATTACGTGTAAAGACGTCAAAGCTAAAATTGGGCTGCAGAGGACGGGGGGCAAACTGACAGCTTAGTTGACGTCCACGTCTTTGGAGTATGTCGTTTTAAACAGTTGCTGGTGTAGTGTCAGCAGTGATGTAACAGCCTCATCTGTTGCAACCTGTCTCCCATTACCTACATTATGCAAATCAGAATTTTTATGACTTTGCTTGATTGTGAAATTTACATCTGGTTCGAATGTTATCGCTTGATTTAGAAGGGCGTTATCAGTGTTAAACAGTGTCACAGACATGGGTCAGCCCATCAAAGATTGTGTTTATAGTTATGCAGTGACAGAGAACCCAAAACAAAAGAAGCTTCACTCCAAAATGCGATATTGAGAACATTTTCACTGCTCTACCTTGCTGTCAGACAGTTCTTTCCTTCAGCACTACATTTTCTTAACCAGAGAACTTCAGTAGTCCCACACACCTCTCTTTGTCGGCCTGCTCAGTCTCCTTCTGCAAAGATTCTTCTGTACACTCTGGTTCATGAAGATATCCTCTTGTCTCAACAGTGAACGCCATTTCATTGTTGGCGTCATAATCACTCATTTTTAAAACTTTCTTGTATTTGTTGTCTCTTGGATAAACCGCTGAAAGTCCAAACTAAACAGCTGATCTGTGGTGTAATACAGTTTGTGGCACAGTTGTGCTTATGTGTAGGAATACAGACGTTCCACAGTTGAGAAAATGTAGCGCTAAAGGAAAGGGCTGTCTGATGACAAGGTGAAGCGGTCAAAATATTTTCAACATAGCATCAACTTAAGGGTATACTATGCAGAATTTTTGGTTACTGTTGTAAACAGGCTTGCTAGTGAAACTGACAGTAAAACCCAAACCCAGTAACAATTTTTCTCGCTATATTTGCATTCTCGGCGCTGTGTCTCTTGGATCTGCATTATGGTTGGGCAAATGGTCGCTACCTTTTTATAAAACCCTGATCTCGCCGAAGTGCTGTGGGGGTACACACCCATAACCTTCCCAAATACAGAAAATAAGAAGACCAAAAAAGGCAGAGGGCAGAGTCTCTGTAGATACCACCACACATTTCTAGTGGGTCATAAATGATGATTGAGAGGGATTACTTCTGTATGAGTCTATGAATTGTTTTTGTAGGAAAACCCTACAAAGCATATCTTTAAACTGATGAATTGATGTATCTGGGTGGCTAAAATATGTTTTGCTGCTGCCCACGTCCACAACAGTACATGACTTCTGTAGCAGTGCTCCTGCTTGCTTCTCCAAACTGGGGGCATACTGACCGCCATGTGTACCACAGGTAATACACCAACCTACAACCCCACTTTAAAAAATTCCAGACTGTCTCTTTGATGCTTGCCTCCGATAATAGCATAAAAAGAATGGGAAAGAAATCTTTAGGTACTTCTGCTTTAAGAATTTTCAGTTTTAAATACTGGTACAATTACTGACTTTTGGCATCGTATCATTGTATCATCAGCTCCCTTTTCACTGCCTGTTCAAGGTGGGAAAAATGCCTCATTATGCTGTCTCGCCGTTCTGTATTTAAGGCATCACTGCATAATGGGGGAAAGATTTGTCTTGCCTCCGAACCAGGAACAAAGGTAGTAACAGCACTGAAACGATATGTATGAAAAGAACAGGGATCATAGGCAGCACAGGTGTGACGTTTCAATGTGTTATGTGCGCGACCCGCAGCCAGGAGATTTAAATCATAGATGGTAGCAGTTAGCGGCTAATGATATGTATGAAAAGGACAGCATAGGCAGCACAGGTATGACATTTCGATGTGTGATGTGTGGGACCCACAGCCTGGAGATTTAAATTGTAGATGATAGCAGTTAGTGGCTAACTCAAAGAAGAACAGCAGCTGAAAAAGTCCGCAAATTGGGGAAACAATGAGGTCTGGGAGCTCCTTACCCTCTGAGTAGTGGAAGTGATCAGCGGCCACATAACGGAAGTGGTAAATGATTGTTATTGCCATGTTATGTCATTATGATTGCCGATGTTGTTGTGTTACACCATGCCCGTCACGCCTCTTTTGATTCCATGATGTTGGGATGCAGTGTATAATCACACATGGGAGCAACATGCAACGTCATTTGGTTCTGTGTAAAAATGAAAAGGCGGCATGAATCAGAGACTCCATAGCGGCCGCACAGTGCGATCTCTGTGTAGAAAGGGCTATTGTATCATCGCACTAACCACGAAACAACAAACCCAACCCAGAGCAGTCTGCTTTTTTGCAAAAACAACCCGTTTGTCCTTTAATCTGTAAATGTGCGATCTGAGACATTAACCAGAAATCCTTGTCTCATTCCAAATGAGATCACATGTTTTTTAAAGTCATGTTTGTTGTAAATGACCCAAATATACCGTATGATTTATAATTCTGATGAAGCAGTGTGACACATACAGCGAACCATCACCAGCTCTTCATCTGGGAGAAAACATTACCACTGATATTTATTCCTTAAAACTGACTTCTTTCAGGGGGTCCCTGTCTGCATGTGTATCTGTGGGTGGGGTGCTGTCAGCTCACATATTTCCAGTAATTTAAAATTATTTGGTGGTAAAATTTAATGTGAGGTCAGTGGACCAAAACCATCCCTCCCTGCAGAAAGTCAGGGAGAGTTTTATGATTTACACTTCTCATTAGAGTGGACGTAAAATATTGCAGATGGGTAAGTGGAGGAGACAGGGGTGAAAAAAAAGAAGACTGGACTCGTCCTTCATACAAACCAGACAGAGAGAAAGAGTGTAGATGAAGAGGGTGAGAAGATGTGAAGAGGAGGAGAGAGGGAGATGGAGAGGGTGCGAAGAGAGGACGAAAGACGGAGCGAGAGGAGGGATCACAGCCCTTAGGCTTCATGCCAGATGTCCAATCACTCATTTAACTCCTTGGAAGCGCCTGGAGCTCACTAACTAACTTAAAGTGGTGAAAACATGAGCTGTCAGTCAGTGCTGTCCTCTGCACACACACTTAGGACCAATAAAGATTCATCACCTGGAGATCCTCTCCTTATAAGAACATAGTGGCCTGTTTGATAAGAGGATGAGCCAAGCCGGTAATTTGTCCAAATTTAATAAGAAAAGGTGGTGACGGGAGGGAGGTTGATGAATCTTCTCACATTTTTTTTACTGGAAATTTATGCTTGAATTATTTGTGCTAACAGGAGGAGGAACACCACATGGCTGTGATGCATTTGATATGGACAATAATCACAGTTTTAACATCAGCCTGCTCTGAAGAGAACTAAGGATTCACTGTTACTACTGCTGCTACTCTTACTCCTACCACCAGAGGCAGAACTAATATAGAGGAATTTCCAGGGCTGGTACCTGCGGTTATTCCACAGGCTAGTTAATAACATGTCGGGCAGGAAATCCAAAGTGTGGGATCATTTTGAGAAGGTGAAGGACGAACCCAAGGTGATATGTAAACTCATCTTCATTGGTCGACTACAAACATGACGTATCACCTGAAACATGGAAGTAGCTACATGCCCATTAGCCCACAGCGTCATTAACAGGCGGCTCGCTCAGTGTGTGACGTGCACTTGTAGATAAAATATAGGCCTATATTAATGAAGGTTCATTAGTACGGTTTTGTATTTCTCTGTAATGTAGCACAGTGTTAACAATGTTACTGATACTATTCTTTCTCACACCTTCAACTCAAACCACCAAAATATATCATTTAATCATTACATTACACTACGTAAACATGCAGGCGACTAGTCGACTAATGGACCTAAATGATGACTATTGGTTGACTAGGAAAATTCTTAGTCACTCTCAGTCAACACTTTTGTTTTTGCTGCCATTTTTCATAACTTTAAGTTAAGGATTTGAGACTTTTATATGCATGCAAAAGACTTGTTTCTCTCAAATTCTGGTCACAAATTTGCCCTCCTTTTCCAAGATAAAACATTCACCTGACAGCATGATTATTGCACAGGTGTGCCTTCGGATGGTCACAATAAAAGGCCACTCTAAAATGTGCAGTTTGATCACATGTCACAGTGCCAGATAGTGCAAGTTTTGGGGGTGTAATTGGCATGCTGACTGCAGGGCTGTCACCAGAGCTCAATCCCCTGAACTGAATTTTCATTTCACTACCATAGGCCGTCTCTAGTGTCATTTGGCAGTACATCCAACTGGCCACATGTGTAACCACATCAGCTCAGAACCTCCACATCCAGCCATCCGGACAACTGATGCAACAATTGTCTTGCACAACCGAAGAATTTCTTTACACACGGTCAAAAACCATCTCAGGGAAGCTCATCTGCATGTTCGTCATCCTCACCAGGGTCTTGACCTGACTGCAGTTTGTCATTGTAACCGACCTCAGTGGGCAAGTGCTCCTACTGCTCCTCTGATGACACTTTGGAGAGGTGTTCTCTTCACAGATGAATCCCAGTTTACACTATAACGGGCACATGGCAGATGCCGACTGTCAGCGGCATCATCTCATACGGTTAGATTGAACCCATAATAGAATGTTGTCTTCTGCTACATGTGAAATGTATGCATGCAGTTTGAGTCTTCTACAACACATTCAGTGCATGTATGTATTATTTTCTGTGAATCAGCTGTGCGAGGTTACGTAATTTGGATTCCTCAGGCTGATAATAATGTAAAAGCTAATCTTGTAATAATAATGATGATAATAATAATGTTCAGGTTTACAAAGTGTGATGCTGGTGTGATTCAAACAAGATAAAAATATAAAAGAATTTCAAAGAATCCGATCCAATTGCCAGAATACCTTTTCTTACATTGAAACAACACTGTGGTTAACTTGTTGTTAGTTTCAGGCACAAAAATCACTCAGTTGTGGTTCGGAAAAGATCATGTTTTGGCTTAGAATATCTGCTTTTGATGGATGGAAACACAGCGATGTCTTGGTAAAAAACAAATGCTTTTCATGGCACTATCCCAGCTGGAAGTGCAGCGATATATCAGTAAAAAACAGCCGCTGTTTGTGGCATAATCAAGCCAGGAAATACAGCTATGTTTCGGTTTTCATGGCACTATTTTAGCTGGAAACACAGTGATGTCGCTGTACAAGAAACACATCTGCTTTTCGCTGCAATATCCCACATTGAAACACATCGATGTTTGCCCATAGAAAAAAACACACCTAAGTTTGGTGGTTAAAAAGCCACTGGAAAAGCAGCGATGACAAGCTGAAAAAATAACCAGTCTCTATTTGTTGGTCTTGAACAGTAGTCTGCAGCTTGACAGGTGTCTTGCCTAGGTGTCACGCCATCCACCATCCCCTTGACCTCCTGATCAGTCAGCTTATATACATATGAAATGTACAAATGTAACGTATCTGTGGTAAATGTAGAATTCTAACATTTCGTCCTGGCGACAGGGAAAGGATTCTCATGTATTTCATAAGCTGAGTAGGATTCATCCCAGATTGTTTGATTCCCATCACCGATATTATAAAATTCAGTCTTTTCACTTGACTTAAAATACGATATTCGCTCATTGCTGGTATTTGTAAAGGCAAGTGGACCGTATCCAAGTTGCCCATTTATCACATGGCTCATATGAAGACATTTGGTTGCGTGTTGACGTCAAGCACATCAGACGCTAATTAGACATCTTGCATCGCTCTGCCGTCTTTAAACTGGCCCGCTTGTCTCCGTCAGCTGTCTGTTTGGCATTATGAAAGCTTGAGTGAATCATGATCCAATTAGTCAAATCCACACCCAGACCAAAGGTTGGCCAGTCACTCAGCTTATGTAAGATTGTCTCCTTTGTGTTGGGGCAGACAGTTGGCTGTTTTGATCAGACGAACCAGCTACAGCTCCTGAATCAATGTTTTCATCACAAGGACCGTAAACATTGCATTTCCATAACAGCAGGCCTTCAAATGATTGATAATAAACATAAATATGTATGATGCTGAAGTGTTCCTCTTGTGCTTAATGGGTGCACAGTGTACATGTGCATGTATCTCATCAGCCTGCATCTGCATCTGATTGAATTAAACCTGAAGATTTTCAAATATTATTTTAAGTTCATTTTTTTGGAATTTATGGGACGATAGGCAGAATATTTACATTTTACAGTAAATGTCTCTCCAGGTTTTACAGATACGTCGTTCCTTCAGCATGACCACAGCGAGTGTAATCCTTTCATATACATACACATCGCTTTTATAAACTGCTGAAACTGGAGCACGACGCAAACCTAAACACTCAGAGGGAAAGAGTCCAGAGAGGGTATTGGGCCGGAGTATGAGAGTGAGTCCAAACTGCAGTTAAAGTATGTTATCTTATCTTATCTTATCTTAATGCCTGATTCCTGCAGCTCACAGCTTGTCACAACAAGTGGGATGATGTCGGGGGAGTGGGAGGGAGCACGGGGTCAGCACTGGATTAATGGAACGGCAACAAGTATTTTTTATAATATAAAGATCTACTATCATATTTTCAAGGTGATCTTAGTGAGAAATGCCTTTTGCTGTGGAAATAATGAACACCTTGCAGCCTGTGGGCTTCATGCAGTAATTCATCATGTAAATTAGCCTGAAGACAGAGAATTAAAACCCTACCTTGTGTGTCAGAGATCATAATTCTGATGTGTTTATGTCTGCATTTTGACGTTACCCTTCATCATAGGGAGGATGTGAGCCAAAAAATGTGTTGAGAAATGCTGTCTGAATATTTAAAGGGAGACCTTCAGTTGTTCAGGAATGATTATGTTTCCTGAATAAAATCGTTTTAGGCTGAGATCATACAAATAAAGAAAACATTCAACCTTTGGAAAATTCTTTTGGAAGACTCTCGACCACAGCAACATGCAGCACATAACAGAGTTAATGTTGCTGCTCTGTCAGTATTAACATAATTAAAAAAAAGAATGTTCATTGGCACAGCAGTACTTTGAGAAAAATACCAACATTAGTATGCTCACAGTGACTGTTTGCATTCTGATGTTAAGCAGGTGTGATGTTTACTCTATTCACAATCTTAGTTTAGCATGTTAGCATGCTAACATATGATAATAAGCACTAAACACAAAGTGCAGTTGACGGCTGACATACATGGGGCAAGTCAAGTGGTGCAACATGCCCACATGAGAGTGATGATTCCTGCCTGCTTGCCCTCCTGCCTCATTGTCCTCTCATCTGCCTGTAACCCCAATTTTCCTGGATTGGTGTATCTTTTCTGAAATTGCCTCCCTAAGTGTCTGCATTGGGGTCCTCCCTGCCTACGCTGCTTCCCTCAGCTGTAACAGATGATCCGACAACAAGCTGGTGACAGTGGCAGGTGATACACTGAAGAGGTTGATGAGGCAAGTGGGAACAGGTGTGTGAGTGCAGAGGGCAGCTCAGGTGATTGCAAATGGAAAACAGGTAAGGATATGAGGCTGGGAAAAAAGTCCGGGAGATGGCAGATCTAGGGAAATAAAGGGACAAACACGGTCAGGTAGAATAAGCAGGACTTGGAGAACAGGGGCAGAGGGGAACAGAGCAACAGATCATGACAACTTTTTTGCCTTCATACACCACTGAGAAACTTTTATAGGAATGAATAGCGTCCTGCTTCCAAAGCAGCATCCAGTTTTTCCATGGCACACACCTGCATGGGCATCACACTGCTTATCTCTATTTTTATGCGGCTCGTCTTTTTTTTCTGCGCACAGTCTATGGCGCCCTCCACCAGGTAAAAGTTACATAGACGGTAGAACTGTCTCTAACCCTAAAGGCCCTAACACACCAAGCCAATGGTTGGCCGTCAGTGAGTGTCCGTTGCCCTAGTTGGTGCAGTGTGTCCCATATCATTGCTGGGACTTAGATTTTAGATTTACCTCCTTAGGTTTAATCAACAAAAACATGTGGATATGTTAAGGAAAAACATCATGGTTTGGCTTAAAATAAGAACATCTTTGCAGAGATAATGTAACGTCATGAAACATGCATGACATACATCACTAGACTTCTGGTTTCACGCAGGACTTGAACAGCGGTCTCCCGGGTAAAAGTCCAGAGTTTGTTTGACCCACCGGCCCGATGTGGATTGTCTCGCACTTCTTACTTTGGCAACTGACCTATGGCTAAGCCCCGCCCTCAAACGCGATGAGCCAATCACAGTGCGTATAACCATTCCCATACACTCGGACATTCTCTGCCTGGACGTTCATTGAAATGCATTACAGAAAGTCAGTTTTGTTCGGTTTTATGAGCTTTTTCTGAGATTTGAAGTTTAAAAATGGTCAAACGGTGTGCATGGGGTACATGCAACTCTGACACAAGGTATCCTGAGAGGCTGGGCGACCAGGTGTATTTTTTACACTTTAAACCACATCTCAACCGAGAAAAGTGTCTCCTTTGGATAAAGTTGTGTGGTAACGTTAGACCACAACATCAACTCAACGTGAATAAGATTAACAATGATGTCTACATCTGTTCTAAGGTAAGTCAACATTGTGTTTGAGGCAACATATTGTCACTTTGCTGGAAAGAAATATAAAGTTATCTTTAACATCTCTAGCTAACGTTAGCTAAAGTTAGCCTAACGTTAGCTCCTAGCTGCGTTGTTCATCATGTCACCTTGTTTGCTGGGAGTTCATTAGCCTATTTTGTTCTAGTTTTGTACTTTGGTGATCGTACATCATTGTTAGCTGTTGTCCAAAGGGCTCTAGTTAAGCTAACGTTAACTTCTGGAGCTTAGCTTCATTAACTTATCTGTAATGGCAGAGATAACAAAGGTTGGCAAACGTTATGCTGAATGATTCAGTGTAAATACTGTAGCACCAAACTAACGGAGAGACACTCTTGGTAAAGATGGTAAAAAGGCCGTTATCCTTTTCTCATATTCTGAGCCAAAAACCTTAACTTCAGTGGCACTTTAACTTGTTGTCTTTGATGGTGACGGCAACCAGATGCGGTTCACAAGCGTACACTGTGACCTGTAAATTTTGGCTTGTAATTTAAGCTTTTCATCGACCTTCTCAACAATAAAATGATGAATATATCCCTCCAATGCGTAGTTTAGGCCCTTTTGGTTACTTCTCAATGACATCTGATCGTTACGTCCCCAAAAATCATCAAATGCCTCCTGCGAAATGCCGTGTACTGTGACACCTGCCATAGCGCCGGTCACTGAATGTTGATAGTTTGTCCGAGTGAGTGGAGGGGGGCGTGGCTTAGCCATAGGTCAGTGTCAAAAATACTGCTGCCTGGTGCGTCTCTTACCACAGCTAACGACCTTGGTGTGTTGGTATCTGATGCCAAGGGCCACTGACCCTTGTATTTGATGAGCTGTGAGTGAGACAGAGTTGGACATGCAACCACATGCTACATGGGGTTCCCATGGTCATGGAAAACCTGGGAAAGTCATGAAATTTCATAATCACATTTTCCATACCTGGAAAATCATTGAATCAGTAAAAATGTCTGCAGCTGACAATGTAACGTGGCTCTAAAACGTGTCAGTGTGTGACAATGTTTTGTTTATCTTCACATACGTTTCTCTGTTTCCTCCTCACCCTTCATGTATGCCAGCTGGCTGACATTATGTCTAAATAGAGTTTGAATCTGATACGTTTGAATAATGCTGGGCAAGTGGGGCAAAAAAAAAATATTATTATGGTTCCTTCGAAAATCATGTAAAAGTTTTGAAATTTTGTCCATGAAAATGTGTGGGAGCCATGGTTACAGTAGCAGTTGAAAAACTCCACCACACCGTGATGTATCGTGTCCATGCCCCATGGATTTTTGCTGTGAGGCTGATGAGCATGTCACTAGTTTTGCAGGTATTTTGGTTTTTGGAAATTTATATTTTGACCTGATGATGGCACTAGATGGAAAGTCAGGAGATCACGAAAGTTGTTAGGATTCACCCTCTGAGGACCATGAATGTCTGCTCCAAATTTCACAGCAACCCACATCATAAGTCTGTGATTATTAGTGTCACACTGCAGGCTCCATACATTGTCAGATAAAGCTCATAAAATGCATCATCACCATGTCTGGACTTAACCTTCACCATGGCAACACTCTAACTGAACCTGACTACCAGTGTTGTGTTACATGTTGTGGATATTGTCAAGTGTTTGATGATGGCTGTTTAGCAGGCTGCTTCAACAGTCACTATTGTCCTGACTTTTCAACCAATCAAATGAGACTTCCTCCTGCAGTGAGCGTCATTTTACCATCATCATGTGTATGTTTGCACCCCCGTGAGGTCAGACCTGCGCTGACTCACATTCAGACCTCATAGAATTTTAGTCACTTCCATTTTTGGCTGCGAGGCTCAGCGAGCAAACACCGCTCCAGGCCTGTTGATTGAAGGATGAAAGTCACTCAGGAACGAGACTGTAACTGAAGCCTGATAATCCCTCACCTGCTCTGGGTTTTTTCTGCGACTGTTATGGTTTGTCATGTTGTTTATCCCGTCTCTCTTTCTCCAGACCTTTTTCTTTTTCCTCCCTCAGACGTGACCGAAGCCATTAAAACAATCTCAGACTGGAGGCTATAATCCTTTCAACTGTGTCTTTACCGGCAACAGTATCTCATGTCCTCAGCTCCCAGAAGAGGAGGAAAGATCTTCTTCATGTCTGGCCCCTTCGTGTTTTGGTTTCCATGCACCAGAACCTCTGCTGTAACCAGGGCTGAATGGAGATGGGGATCCTGCTCTGACATACACAGACTGCTTTGCAAAGACATGATGCGTACTCAAGGGCTTTGACCATCCATGCCAGTCATGCAGTTAATACAATGGACTCACAGACAGATGCAAAGTAGAAAACTTTTTCAGTTTTAAGCCACATAATAGCACCCTGCTGTCTGAACGCATTTTAACACCAACCCAACCTACACTCCTAAGGCGCCAGTATACTCCAACACAAGTGCTCGTCGAATGATCGTACAATGTCTGAGACCCATCCACCTTTGACACTGGCGTCCAACAACCTCTCTAACTTTCAGAATCAGACAGTCCCACATCAAGCAGCAGTTCCCCTGGTGTGTGATGGTAAGAGAATATGTAGGGTTACAACTTCTCTCTCAAACTCTCTTTTTTCCTTCTCTTAAAACAACTATTTCTGGCACTTCTCATCTGTGAAAGAATCCACAAGTGTGTGACGTTTCCCCCGTGATGGCCCCAGAGTTGGCCTGTCATGTCCTTTCTTCCTGCCCAGAGGAAAGGAAAATTCAAAATAAGATCTCTTCTCTGTCCGGCCTAGACATAACTGAGCTCAACATAACATCAATATGAGATTTAGACCATTTCGTCATACTTCCTAAAGTCAGCTTCTGAGAAATAGACTTCCTCTTGTCTCAGCCTGATCTTAATATAAGATGCTCCTAAATTTTACCTCTGAATGTGGTCTCCCTGTTTGTCATGCCCATAGCCCCTTTCCTAATGGACAAAAAAACCCCACTAACATCTGGCTTTTACAATCGGCATTCATTTCCAGGGTCTAATGAATCACAGTAGTCACAGGTATTTATCAGCGCTTTTCGCAGTGCAAAATTGCATCCGTCTGCATCCAAGCAGTGCTTGAAATTCTCTCCAAATTAGTCGGCACCATGTTTTAAGAAAGACTGAAAAAGCAACAGATATAAAAATAAGTTACCGTTGTAATATTTTCCCTTGCCTCCATGCTGCTTTCTATATCACGCTACAAAAGTGGTAGAAATTAGCACGTCCACACAGGTGTCACTGCCCATCTGAGCTGGTCTTTTTATTTTTGTCATATTTTTATCCTTATTTATCACTCAATTCATTTTTTTCCCTTTTTTCTCTTGCTTCTGACTCGTGCTGCTGCAACATGGGGATTTCCCCGATGTGAGATTAAGAAAGTCTTATCTCATCTTATCTTACTGTTTACTCAGCGGAAACTTTAGGACCAACAGGAAAGATTCAAGACACGTTAACTGGTTAACACTTTAACAACAAAACCCGATGTTAACACAAACAATTATGAACCATTTTTACTTAAAGCTCAGTGGCTAAACACAATAATCTTACCTAATATAACAACTTTGTTTTGATCTCACGCCCACTTGACTTTGGTTGTTTGATTTTCTCACCTACGTTTCTCTTCTTGTGCACTGTGCTGCGCTGACAACCACAGTGATTTGATATTCTTTGATGAACGGCTGCGCCACTGATTCAACAAGCTGAATCTGCCAAAAATTAGCCAACAAGGGCTGACTAGTGCCAGTGGTGTGGGGCACGCTGCAAAAAGCAAAGTGACATGACATTACGTCTACATGCACAGTTAAGTTGAGCTACGGTTATACAGTAACTTGACTATACCATTTAACTGACCCTTTGCTAAGTCCCTTGGACGCAGACTGGCCAATCATAATGTAGCATCGTGCCGGCTCAGACCAGGGTCCGACAATGACACAGCTGTGCTCCGGGTGCTGGCAGCAGCACGGGGGCGAAGCCAAACACTGTTCATCTGCACACACTGTGATGCCACACAGCTGGTTCAATATCAGCAAAGTTTCCCTTTATATTCATTGTCTTGTGTGGCGATCAGCAGTGATGTGGTGGTTCACTTTTACACTGTGATCTGTAGGATTTAGTCTCAATCTCTATTTTGTTACCTTGATTTCGTTGCTGTGTCAGTCTGACATCCTGAATATATCCTTCAGATGCATATTGTAGACCCTTCTGTCTGCTTCTGTCTGAAATTGCTTTTTTGTTTTTCCAAAAATTTGAGAGAATTTCTCCAGGGAGTGCAGTTAGCGACAGTGGGAGCGCCATGCCAGTCTAGCTCCGAAACTGAAAGTTTGTCGGACTTAGCAACAGTAACTAAGGGGGGGCGGGCCTTAGCGAAGGGTGAATTGGACGACTGTCCTTGCACAAGCACAGGAGAGGAATCTATTTATTGACCGAAGTATGTCCGATTTGATACGACTACAATAGGTGGCGATATGCCCCTTTTCAGCTTGTTAGTACTGGACCTTTTTCCTGTTTACCTTTTAAGACACAGACCAAACAACTGACAAACAAGTTAGTTATGGTTAGCAATCAGCAAACAACTTTACAGCTCTGTACATTTGGTCCGTCCAGAACTGCACAGTTCTGGATCTCACCATGTTGTTACTGGCTTCTTCTTCTGTTACACATTTAAAGTTCTTGACTTCCGAGTCAAAGCCCAGGGCAGAAACTGTGGAGCATGAGCCAAATGTACAAATGTCTTGAACTCAGTTTGTCCACCACACAGACTGACTGTATATGCATCTACAATAAATACCTGTGGTGTCATATTCTAAACACAGAGTGATACAGGAACAGAGGAAAGAAATGAGGGAACACAGTGGATGCATATGTACATACAAACACCCTCACCTCATTTAAACTTTAGTGCGTGTGTTTGTGTGTGTTTGTGTGTGTGTCCCTCAACACAATGCTGCCTATTCTCACAACAGCACAGTGCATTTGAATAACTAAGGCCAGTGGGGCAGCAGAGGGTGGAGGGGGACAACGCCACTGTGGTACTGTATCTGTCTGTGTGAGCAGCACGGGGTGACACCGACACACTGACACACATCCACACACTGATACACACACTCATACACTTATACAGTAATGTTTATTTGTTTGCTGAGTTGTATTTTCTGTGTCTCTCTTGTTTTTGTTTTTTTCCTTTCATCCCAGTTTGACATATTTAAAACCATTAGGGTCCCCCTCTCTCTTGGATCCCCATTGTTCTGTTTAGCCCAGGAAGAGGCTTATGGTGATCCCCTGTTGCTGCTGCCTCTCCCGCCTCTCCTGTTGACCCCTCAACCCTGGCACAGTAGAGACAAGGAGGTGGTGACAATCGACCCTATCATGAGAGAGAAAAGAAAGACGCCCCTAAAAACTTTAAAATCACCCAACACATGAAAACATTGATCATCTCCCTCCTTTTTCCCGCTTCTGTGACAGTTTAGAGGACGCTGTCAGGCCCCCCTTTTACTCCCCTTCATCCATTTCCCCTACACCTCCTCCTCCTCCTCCTGGCCTCAGCCCCTCCCCCTGTTTGGCCTCTTCCACCTGACTAGCCAATGGGACCAGACGAGCTTGTCCAGGCATGGAATGACTGGGGAGTGGGAGGGGGTGGGGATGACCTACTGGACAGGACCAAACACCTTACTAGGCAGACAGACAGCAGCAGAGAGGCTGAGAGTACATGAGTGGAAACTCTGCCTTTTCTTACTTGTTATTGGACAGTTAGTGACTGAATGGTACCTTCTCTCAATGGATCTACGTTGCTGCAGGTGTGAAGGGGTGAAGAGGGTGTGTGAGCCTGAGACCTGAGAGGAAGACCAGAAGACAAAGAGGAGGACATACACAGAAAGAAGGCGAGGAAGACACTAAGATCAGTAAAGTGGGAGGAGGACGCATATCAAGAGTATCACACTGAGCTGATGCCAACTGAGGCTGTCAGCGCTGACAACTGACTGACACACCAACACACAGTCGTGCACGATGCCAGCAGGAGGGCAGAGGTTCTCGGACATGGAGATGTTAGTAGGGATGGAGCACGGGCGAGTGGACACTGCCAGGAGCAGAGCTGGGAGCTGTGTGGAGTTTCACAGCATCAAGGTAAGTTTGCTCTTTTGCTTTTGATAAGCTTTAGAGAGCTGAGCTGAGGAAGGTGGATCAGCATCATTTACACTTGTAATCAGATTTCTGGAGTGTTTTTTGGAAATGTGACAAGTCTGGGTGACGTATATTTTGCGGAGGAAGTCAGAGAGTATTTGGGAATTTCACACATCACTTCACAGGAACACAGCAGAGTGTGTTTCCCACTTGTTGCACACACTTGTTGCTGTGTGAGTGGAAAAATGCCTATGTCTGACTCAGTCACAGAATTGTTTTTAAGTGTGACGTTGTGTATTATTATGAGTGTATTTAAGGCATGCAGTGATAATTGTACAACTTTTTCGTATGTTATTTGTTACAGATTGTGTAGATTATATAAAAGGTTGCAGGATATGACTAAAATAAATATTACATTAATAAGGATATAATGTTTTATCACAATATGGCAAAAACATAAAAATGATTACGGATAAAAAATCCAATTCATTGCAGTGAACTGTGTGCCTCTGTTATGATTACACAATCTACACATTACCCTGTGGACCACAGGTTGAGGGAAAAAAGTCCTTAAGCTTTGTTTCATAACCGTGTGTGTTTTTATGCCGATACAAATCTCCACAATACAATAAAGTACACACACTGTCGGTGGTATTTAGCAGGATCAGTTCAACCGTTATTACAACCACTTCTCTGTGCTTCTGTTAAAGCCAGCAGACCAAAGAGATTTGTGTGTGATTGCAAAGAGCTGAGCTGTTTGGGGGTCTGAGCCCCTGTTGCCAGATGCTCAAACTGCCTCAGCAGCGGACGCAGATGAACCTGATGGTTGTTCCCATGGCTGTTTTTCTCTGGGTTAATGACCTCAAAGAGTTGCAGCAGGGCTGTGCTTTTGTTTGTATCTGATGAGTGACATTCTTAATGCTGCAGGTACAGGATAAATCCACACCCTCTTTTGTGTTGGAGGATAGCAGGAGCAGAGATGATGCAAATATTCGGGGCTCAGCCCAAACTCAGGAAGAACCAGGGGCATGCTCTGCCATGGAGATTTGTTTCCCCATTTATGCCAGGAATATGTGCTATTTGTCGAGCCATTTGTGATAATAGAATGCCTAAAAATCTGGTCATCATTTGGGAAACATGATAGTTGCTTCAGAAAAAAATCATCCAGTCGAGCAGACATCCTATTTTGTATCTATTTGTTCTCTAACTGTCAAAATAAGATCTCTTCTTTGTCCAGCCGAGACATAACTGAGCTCAATATAACATCAATATGAGATTTTGACCAGTGTCGTACTGTTTAAAGTCAGCTTCTGAGCTTCTCATGTCGCAGCTCAATCTTAATTTAAGATCTCAAAATGCTCTTGTTCCTCCTTAACTGCAGTAATTAGCTCTTGAGATAACAGTAAGGTATATTCTCACAGCTGAGAAACCTCAGAGAAGCCTAAGAGCACGGCAGAAGAGCTTTCTTTTGCTCCTTATTTCTCCTGAGAGGGGTTTTAGGATCAGATCAGAATTTAAAACAAGAAACAGCCCACAGAAGAAAATATTAGCATAGTACATTTCTGCAAACCGTGGATATGTGACATTTATTCATTCATACTTTTCATATCAATGTTTCTAATAAGCTGACTTTGTCATCAGGAGAAGAATGGGATGGTAGATAGCAGAGATGGGGGACTCGAGTCACATGACTTGACTCGAGTCAGACTCGAGTCGCAAATATGATGACTTGAGACTTGCTTGAATAACGTTGATAAAACACTTGACTTGACTTTGACTTTGTATTCATGACTTGAGACTTGACTTTGACTTGAGAAAGATGACTTGAAAGGACTTGGCTTTAATTCAATATGAAAGGCACGCTAAGCACCGTTGGGCGTCACTTCTGTTTACGTTCAACAATGTTATCAAACACAACGGAGCTAGCTGACTTGACTTGCTTGATTCTCACCCCAGCTAACTTGGGACTTGCTTGAGACTTGAAGGTAAAGACTTGAGACTTGCTTGTGACTTGCACATGTGTGACTTTCCCCCATATCTGGTAGGTAGTGTTTCACATAGGCAAGACATCTGCAGACCAAAGTTAAAGACCAACAAAGAACAAAACTGGTGGTGTTTAATCGAGACATTGCTCTGTTTCCTGTTGGGACAGTGCCAAGAAAAGCTGTTGTTTTTTCTTTTACCAAGTCTTTGCTGTGTTTCCTGTTGGGATTATGCCCCAAAAGCGGGTATTTCAAACCAAAGCATGATCTTTTCCTAACCATAACCAAGTGGGTTAACCGCAACACTGTTGAAATGTAAAGTTTCGATATACCCACTTCATAATGATGTGCAAATGTAGTGTATCTGTGGTTTGTAGAAATGTACAATGCCAACATTTTGTCTGACAAATGGGTTGCAACAAATATTGAGGAAGACTAATTTTCACCCCTGCCACCTAAAAAGAGTTCAACTGTTTGATGTTCCTGCTTTTAAGTTACATATCATAGTTACATGACATATCAGCATAACTAATAGAGAAGTAATATAATTCTGCTCCACTGATTTACTGGTCCAGCCACAGAGAATGAGGGTAAATGACACAAAGTTGAAGGTATTTTAAAAACCTTAAAGATTCAGGACCAGAGGCCCAGTTCAGATTTAAAGCAGCTGAGACTGAAACCTGAAATGTAAAGCAAGCAGAAACTTATTTGTAATATTCCTGCTAACACATCATGGTGCTCCAATGGGCTGAGTTTAAGGTCAATTTTGTCCCCAGGGGCTTGCCATTAAAGGTTATTGCAAAGACTGTGTTTTGGACACAAATAGAGGAGCGACGCTGTTGACAGTCTACAAAAGTCTGCCTACAGAAAACTGAGCACATCTACATTGTTATTACTCGTCACTGTTATGTGGAGTCAACAGCGCACTAACAAAATAAAGTGATACCTGATGTAGCTTGAGGCACGTGTGGAGGAGATACTGCGTCACAAGAGGCCTGTTTATGATCAGCTCTGGCAGCAGATACAACACGTCTCTAAGACCAGCGAGGCAGCCGTCCAACTTCACTGCATTTATCAATCTGAATCCTTTTAGATGGAAATATTGGCCAAATGTTTCTGTTTTATTATCGTGTTTAAATGTTATTTATGACTGGAATAAATCCAAGGTGGACGGCTCGCATGCTTTCTACCACTGTAAACATTTATCGACAGTTATCTGACGGCATGACGTCCTCTGACCTGATTCACTCGACCTTCTCTTCACTGGATGAACTGTAGGTCAGAGATACGTGCTAATCTCTACCTGACCTACTCTTCATTTTATCGCCATGCAGTATATAGGCGGTCAGTTTGTCAATCCGTGGCTGTGTAAGTGCACAAACATTATAAGATGTGAGTTCACGGGATTACAGAGGTGTAAGTGTGAGCCAGTGTGTACAGGAGGAAGTCAGGTGGCATCACATGAGGTGGTCCAGAGACGGGACAGAGGAATGCTGTTTTTGTGGGGAGTGAGACTGCTGGCTCTTTTTTCAGAGACCTGGCAGAGTGGCTGCTGCTGCTGTTACAGAGCGTCCCCCTGCAGCTGAACGCACTGATATCAGTAAACAGGTTGTACAAATATATAGACTGGGTCTTACAAATGTACCCACAGCCCTTGGATAGTTCATTCAGTACCTCGTAAGTTTAAAGGTAAGACAAAAAAATAAAAAAATAAAAAATAAAAAATTAATTAATAGATACAATTAAAATTAAAATTAAAATTAAAAATAAAATAAAANTAGATAAAATTAAAATTAAAATTAAAATTAAAATTAAAAAATAAAATAAAATAAAATAAAATAAAATAAAATAAAATAAAATAAAATAAAATAAAACAAAATAAAAATGAAATGAAATAAAATAAAAAATGTAAAATATTTACTTTTTATTTCAGTGATGCAATGTGTCCAAATGCATTATAAGTTAGCTTTATACATTTAAATCCAATGTTCTTGTCACCTTTACTTATTTATTAATTTTTTTTTAATATAGGATATGAATTCTGTCAAACGTGATTTTAGATTTTGGGGTGACCGATCAAGAAACTCTCAGATCCACCATTGTCCTTCTAGTGACAGCTCACCCCCAAATCAAAAGTACACACTTTTTCTCTTACTTGTGTAAGATTTTGCTATTTATCAGTCTAGATTGTTTTGGTATGAGTTGCACAGTGCTGAAGATATCGGCCGTAGCGATGTCTGCCTTCTCCCCTTATTATAAAGGAACTAGATGGCACTCTGCATGTGGTGCTCGAAGTGCTAAAAAATACTTGCAATGTCTCTTTTCAGAAATCATGACCTGGTTACTCAAGATAATCCACAGATGTTGTTGTGAGCAGTTTCATGCAGGGACTATTTTCTTTCTGCTGAGCACACCAACCATATCACCGTGCAGAAGGAAGTGTGGATCTTCTACTACCTCACCTAGTGTTAAAGCTCAGCTGAGAAGGACGCCATTAATGGAGCGACGCCTGTGAGCTAGTTCAGGCAGTCAACTCGACCTGCAAACACGTGCTGCCTTGCATCAGTACTGCTGCTTGCTCTTTCAGCCCCACCTCCACCCCAACATCCGCCTGCAGGCTCCGGCTAAAGGGGGGGAATATTTAATCATCACTCCCCAATATCTCATGTAAACATATCTGCGGAGAGCGATGAGGCCGGAGTCTAGATGCCAGACTCCAGACTGAAATGACTACATCTCGTGCTGTCACACGCACGAGCCTTTCGTCCATGAGTAGATGCACACTTCCTTCTGCACGGTGATATGGCTGTGTTAGGTAGAAAGAAAATAGTTCCCACATGAAACTGCTCACAACAAGGTCTGTGGACTATCTTGAGTAACTCATGATTTCTGGAAAGAGACATTGACCTGAATCGCAGCAGTGGCATTACTTAATAGGGTGAGTTTATTTTTAAAGTGCGATTCATTCCTTTCTAAAATTACTGGAAGTCCATATTGTAAACATCACACCTGACACAAAAACAGACCTGCGGCGGAGCAAAACAGTAACCTGATAGCAACAATCCACAGCCAGCCGTGGAGGTGGGCAAAATGTCATTGCACAATGTGGAAAAATAACAGTCGTCACTTACTGAGTGCATTATTGGAGTAAACTTCTTCCACGTTGGTGCTTGCCAGTGATCAAATATAAGTGATATTTTGAGGGATTGTGGTCCTTAAATGGAAACTTTGTGTTGGATTGGACTCTGGAATCAACAGTGTTTAACTGCAGCAGGCGGGAGAGACTGAGCCTGTAACAGCTAATTCCATTAGTCTTATTAGGTATAAAAACAATGGTTCAGTGTATTAAGTAGAGTCTAAATAAGTCTGCTGATTGATTTAAACACTGCACAGAAATGACTCAATCAACTGGTACATGATGTGTGTGCAACGGGCTGAAACACGTGGACTCCAACCTCCTTCAAAACATCAACATATGAGAGGAGGTAGAGGATGAAAACCGTGAAGAAGAGTGTGTGACTCAGAGGTCAGGTTGTGTGTGTTTGTGTGTGTGTATGGGGGAGAATGACGGTCTGTTTGTGTTCAACACAGCCCAGTGATACTCTGAGCCTCATGTCTGATGCTACATTAGTAATACAGCCATCAACACACACACACACACACACACACACACACACACACTGAGAGTTTGAAGTTCAGAAGCCATGAAGCTCAGCGTATCATTAAAGTTATCTCCTGACTGTTCCAGGTATATTATTACCGCCCCGAAGTCATAACAGATCAGGCCATACTGATGCACTGTATATGTATTTAGACATGTATGGTGCCTGTGTATATATTCAGCCCTGTGTGTGTGTGTGTGTGTGTGTGAGAGAGAGGGTTCAGGAGGTTAACGATCACGCTCTATGAAGGTATGTGATTGTTCTCACGTGACTGATTTATTGCATGTACAGTATCTGTGTGTGTGTGTGTGTGTGTGTGTGTGTGAAGGATTCCTCGAGGGATTTGGTACTTTATCTCCTCAGTGTGTCCCATCAAAGTTTTCCAGAGATCTAACAAATTGGAGAAACGAAAACATCAAGTCACATCTATGAAAATGGAGACCTTCAGATCTTTCACAGCAACAGCTCGGCGCACTAATTGGGAATAGATGAAGGAGGGTGGGAATGTGTTTAATCCAGGGTCTTTGTGTTTTTTGCATCAACGCTGCAGTGAGAGTCGAACGTGTCAGGGTGGATGTGTGTTTATCAGAGCTGCAGACTTCAGATCTGAAACTCAAGTCACAAAAATGAGCATTTGAGACTTGACTTTAAGACCTGACTCCCTAAAGACCTGAAACTCGTGTTTGCATACCGTGTGTAATTATAGGACTACACATCGAAGTTTAAATGCGGTGTCATTTTAATTCTAACAGCAGACAAAGACATGGACACTTCAAGCTGACATAAAAACTTGAGACTTGCTTTTCAAAGATTTTCAAGACCTGACTCAGACTCCTCTCAACTTACTTCAGCCTCACTTTGGCAAGATATAGGACTGTTGTTCGTTTTATTTTTAGTTGTTCATGACTAGTTTTGACAAGTCGTTAAAAAGAACTAGACTTTCCATTAAGGACTCGAGACTTGCTTTGATAAGATGAAGACTTGACTTAGACTCAAGGACTAGAGACTTCATTTTGACTTGAAGGCTTGACACTTAACTTGAGACTTGATTTGGACATTAAGGGCTTGAGACTTAATTTGACACTTGAACTGAACTCAAGGGCATGGAACTTAATTTGGGTGTACGAGTTTAAGGGCTTGATTTGAGACTTTATTTGGACGTAAGGAGTTGAGACTTTACTTGAGACGTGACTTGAAACTTTATTTGGATTGGAGGGCTTCAGACTTTTTTTGGAGACTTAACATGGACTTAAGGGCTTCACTCTTGATTTGTACTTAAGGGCTTGAGACTTAATTTGGGACTTTATTAGGACTTAAAGGCTTGACACTTAACTTGAGACTTAATTTGGACTTGAAGGCTTGACACTTGACTTGAGACTTAATTTGGACTTGAAGGCTTGACACTTGACTTGGACTTGAAGGCTTGACATTTAATTTGAGACTTAATTTGGGACTTTATTAGGACTTAAGGGCTTTAGACTTTACTTGAGACTTAATTTGGACTGAAAGGCTTGAGACTTGACTTGGACTTGAAGGCTTGACACTTAACTTGAGACTTAATTTGGACTTGAAGTCCTTGACACTTAACTTGAGACTTAATTTGGGACTTTATTAGGACCTAAGGGCTTTCGACTTTACTTGAGACTTAATTTGGACTTAAAAGCTTGAGATTTCACTTGGACTTGAAGGCTTGACACTTACCTTGAGACTTAATTTGGACTTAAAGGCTTGAGACTTGACTTGGACTTGAAGGCTTGACACTTAACTTGAGACTTAATTTGGGACTTTATTAGGACCTAAGGGCTTTCGACTTTACTTGAGACTTAATTTGGACTTAAAGGCTTGAGACTTGACTTGGACTTGAAGCCTTGACGCTTAACTTGAGACTTAATTTGGACTTAAAGGCTCGAGACTTGACTTGGACTTGAAGGCTTGACACTTAACTTGAGACTTAATTTGGACTTAAGGGTTTGACACTTTACTGGAGACTTAATTTGGATTTAAGGGCTTGTAACTTGACTTTGACTTGAAGGCTTGAAACTTAACTTGAGACTTGATTTGGACTTAAGGGCTTGAGCCTGGCTTTACTTGAGACTTTATTCAAGACTTGACTTGGACTTGCAGGCTTAAGACTCATCTTGACACTTTATTTCAGACTTGTTCTGGACTTTCTGACTTAAAACTTTACTTGAGACTTTATTCAAGACTTGATTTGGACTTAAGGGCTTCAGACTTGGGACTTGATTTGACAAGAGGTGAGACCTGAAAAACTCTGGTGTTAATTCTGCTGCTGGTGTGAATTCCCCCACTGTGATCAAAGAGGAACCCACTGGTTTAATACCACTGAGGATCCAGTTCAGATCCAGGACTCTGTTTCCTGATCAACTGGTATTTCTCACTGGAATTTCTCTTGGCTTTACCTCCTCATGGGTGGCCATTATGGCTCAGTGAGGCCTCCTTGCATGTCATCATCAGAGCTTTGCTTCTTCCAAAGACAGCGAGAGCGAGGGTTTCAATGTCAGGCTGCATTATGTCTCCTCAGCTTCAGACGGCGGTCGTGACACGGAAGGTTGTGAAGTCTGAGACGTCAGGGTGGCGGCAGGAGGTATTAGGGCAGCTGTAAAAGGAGGGATTATGTCCCACTGACCTGTGTTCCCAGGTTAGAGAGCAGCAGGAGGAGACAAGGTGAAGGGAAACAGAATCAGGTGGAGAGAAAGAGAGAAGAGGAGGAGAGAAGTGTTGGTAGTTAGGGAGGGAGGAAAGGATGAAAGGAAGGAAGGTCAGGAAACAAGGAAAAAAGGGGATAAGTCTTTGAAGAGATGGTTTCTGGCAGGCCTTGGCCGCCCCTCCAATAACTTTTACAATGAGAGAGGTAGCTCCCTCTGCTGTGCGTCTATGAAGAGACTGAGGACAGTCTGACCAAAACAGACGAGCTGCACCTGTATTTACCAGATACTGACCTCTTACTACAAGGTCACATGTTCAGTGGCTGTCAGACAACAGTCGTGTCTCATAACTATAATTTTACTCTATTAAATCTAAAGCACGTGTAGCAAATAAAAAAACTTTTCCTCAAACTACAGAAAATTTAAAAAGATGTAGGCAGACACCAATCAGTCATTAGTTCCATGGTTACTGAAAGGGCTGGGTGTCGGTACGCAATACCTTCAAGGTATTGACAGAAAAAAATACTAAACTTCTTCAGTCAAATGATTCCTGCATTTGATCCTTTTTGTGACCACATCTAGAATGATGTACCTTGTGATTGGACTTGGCATTTTGGCATGTATAGTTTTGTACAGTTGAATAATTCAAACACTCTTAAAATATATTTCTGTAAAAGTCATTTGGAGGAGCGTCTGGAATACTTTGCTCAGCTTGCTGCCCCTCGGCTTCCGATAAGCGGTTAAAAAAGGATGGATGGATGGATGGATGGATGGATGGATCATTTGGATGGGGACGACTGGTGGTGGCATTATTTTGGGGACTGCCCATTGTTCCTACAGTCCAAAATTCCAAAGCCCTGTTAGTCCGAAGAATGTCCCATTGGACCGAAAGCCCATTTCTCCAACAGTCGTCATCCCAAAAACAAAAGTCCTGTTTCTCCAAAAGTACGCACTTCCTGTGGCTCAAATGCTGCTGAGAAACTGAAACTTACTACAGGGAGTGTGTATTTTTAGGGAAACGGGACTTTGGACCAATGGGCATTTGTTTCTGGGATAATAGGCTGTTACAGAAATGGCTTTTCAGTCAAATTGGGACGTTTTTCATGGTAATGTTAGCATGTAATGAGCTTAATTACATAGTGATTGCATGGTTGGGTTTAGGCACCAAAGGCACTTGATGAGGTTTAGAAATATATGGTGGTTTCTGTTAAAAGAACTACATTTGTTATGGGTGGATCGGCATGGTTTGGTTCAGCCACCAAAACTATGTGATTAGGTTAAGAGAATATAACTACGTTTGTTATGTATGGGACGTAACTATGTAAAAGACAGTACGTAAGTACGTACATTTAAAAGAAGTTAAAGTTGACTTTTATTTTGGGACACAAACGGCAGTCTCCTGGTTGAAAGTCCTGTTAGTTTGACCCATCTACCACCCCAACCTGCCTCCTTACACTGACTTTCTCGTTCTTTATACTACCTATGGGCTTGTAGCATTAACCACCCCCCATTGTGACACATTGTTAAACCAGGGAATTCATGTGTCCACAACGACAAAGGCTCCATTGGCACCGGTTACGTGGTGTCTGCACGTAATTTTAACACATTTTGTGGCACCACCACATAATGTCGTGTTAAGAGGTTGTGGTTGTTTGAAGAATTATTTGGGTTGGCTACTCTGCATCAGCCAAGTATTAGTTTAATACCTTAAAAATAACATTATTTATTTCAATGGGAAACAGAAGCTACCAGTTAAGACATTTTTGGTGACATTTATAACATGAATGACTTAAATCCTCCTTGCTTAGAGTCTAAGGTATGTCTCGTGTCAGTGTCAGTGATGTTAAAGACAAGGACGTGACTGATGAGTGTGTACATGTGGCCAAACTACACTGCGTCTCTACAGCAACACCACCAAACACAAGTGTTGTCTTATCAGCAGCAGAGAGAAAGAGACCCGTGGAGCTCTGCAGCGGATGAGCTCATTCAGATTGTTTCCAGAGCGTTGGAGAAGATGGAAGACTAGATTGGGCTGTTGCTTTGTTGTTGTAGTGTGTGAGTAAATGTGTGTGTGTGAGTGTGTGTGTGTGTGTGTGTGTGTGTGGAATGGTTTGCACTAGTAAGCCATCCGTGAAGTAATTTGGTCATTAGGTTGGGTTATTATTTTGGGTTTCTGAGGGTTACCCAGTGTAAAAACACACGGGTCTATTTTCATCCGTGCTGTTTGAAGTCATATACAATATGAGCACAGTGCATGGAACCTGAGAGCTTCACTGGTTGAAGTGGAGATTAAAAAAATATACACTGAAAGATTTTTGGTGAATTTTCTTCGGGTCCATGTCATTGGTCCGACAGCCCATTGGTCCGACATCCCATTAGTCCGACGGTCCGCAGTGCTGAATGGCTCGGGACTTCCGGGACTTCGGAACAATGATTTTAATATGGTCGGAACAATGGGCTGTCGGACCAATGGGCTGTCGGACCAATGGGCAATGGGCTGTCGGACCAATGGGCTGTCGGACCAATGGGCAGTTCCCATTTTCTTCATGCATGGGAAACAGGACAGAGTTCACTGAACACACAGGGATGGAGGTGACAACAGGAAGGAGGTATGGATCATGTGACAAATACGGACAGAAAAGGATCTCACACATTTGGAGAACATCCCAAACGAATAACTGTTGACATTGTATGACTCTGCAAACCACAGACATGTTAAACTGGTATGTCATTATGTAGCTGATATTTCGAAACTCAACATTTCTCTACATTTCAACAACACTGTGGTTCATGTGTGGTTATGTTTAGACACAAAACCTCCTTGGTAACAGTGAGAAAAGATCATGATTTGGCTTGAAACACCCACTTTTCGTTGCCCAATCCTGGCTGGAAACACAGCAACGCCTCTGTTAAAACTCCTGCTTTTCATGGCTATATATCCAGTGGAAACATAGCGATGGGTTGCCAAAAAATGAGGAATGCCCATTGTACAGACAAACCCACATTTTGAAGCTGTAATAGTCTAGAAAACTAGAGCGAAAGTCCTTTTCTCCAACAGCATATTATCCCAGAAACAAACTCCCATTGCTCCAAAGTCCTGTTTCTCTGAGAATACACACTCCCTGCAGTCAAACATTCGCCAGAATAAATGTTGGCATTGTACGTTTCTGTAAACTATGGATACTTTACATTTGTCGACAACACTGTGGTGAATAGATGGTTAGGTTTAAGTGCAAAAACCACTTGGTTATGGTTAGGAAAAGATCATGATTTAGCTTAAAACACCCATGTTTGGTGCCACAAAAGTTGCTGGAAAAGCAGTGACAGGTTGATGAAAAACAACCATGTTTGGAGGCTCAAATGCAGCTGGGAAATGCTGAGGAGTGTCAGTAAAAACACTTGGTATGAATGGCTCAAACGCTGCTGGGAAACTGAAACTGCAGGGAGTGTCATTTTGTGGAGAAACAGGACAATGGACGTTTGTTGTTTTGTATAACTGGCTATTGGAAAAATGGGTTGTTGGTTCAATGGGACATTTTTTTTGACTAATGGGGCTTAGGAATGTTGAGCCATCGGACGAATGACATGGCTCCTAAAATAACCCAAGTTTGTTGGCTAAAAACCTGCTGGAAAAGAAGTGATGACTTGCCAAATAACAACTGGTTTGGTTATGTGTCGGTCGGCTGCTGGTTGGCAGGTGTCTTGCCTTGGTGACATGCTATCAGTCATCCCCTCCACCTACCAGTGGCAAAGTCAGCCGCTACACTATGTCACGTTAAGAACTTTGATATGATATATATGACCATCAAATGTGACATATCTGTGGTTTGCGGAAATGTACGATGCCAACATTTTCTTCTGTCAAATGGGCTGCGGAGAGAATGATTTACCCGTAAGTCTTTACGTGATCTGGCACAGGAAATCTCAGGGATGCATTACGACAGAGAAAACAGGGAGTGAGGGAAAAAGAGACGGAACAGTGGATGGTAACATGTTTTATTGTGCGCAGGAAAATGTGGCGAGATGTAGCAGGAAAAATGTTTTTATAGCAGAGCAGGGTTTAGCTCAGACGCTCTCAGACAACACAGCAGTAAGGTTTTGGAAACTCCTGAACATTTCCCCGTTGCTACACGGTGCATGAAAGTGGGCACACTTTGATGTTTTCCTTGTAAACATGACAAATTGGACAGAACTGCATGTTTACAAGACAATCAGCTGCAAAAACTGTGTCATAGTGGTGATGTGTGGAGGTAAAGCAGCTGCAGCTGATGTGTAACCTTCAGTATTGGTGAAATCTTGAGGAATCATTGTGTGAAGCTGTTGTGTTAAATCAATACTAGTTTGTAATGATTACCTGGCAAGTATGCTTAAAATCTCTGGCTTCAGATCTCACTTTCCAGCCCAGAGAGCAAATGATAAGTGTATTACTGTTCCAGTATTTAGAGAGGTGATATATTACCGCTCTCACTACATGTTTGTGTTGGATTGCTGTTGCTAATTAGCTTTGCCTCCTCGTTTTTTTTGTGAAAATACTTTTCAAAGTCAAAGGGTTCACTACAGCACAAAACTCTACCAACACATGTCATCATGCATGTACAATTGCTCAAGAGCAGCACATTGGTACAGAGATGAACGCCGCATGCTTTCTGATAACACACACAGCTTCCTGTAACAAAGCAGTCTCATATTGGTTTGATGAAACCCAATGGCTACCACCAGACACACACTGTGTCTCCATCAGACAGATAACTGCTCTATCTCCTCAGTCTGCTTTAAATGTCACCGCCTGACACAGAACAGTGGCAGCTGATATAAGTTGTGGCTGATGGTTAGAGCCTGTAGATAAATCTTGTGGTTAATTGTTCTGCTGACAGGAAGGGTTAAGATAACACTGATAGCTTTTTGCAAACAGATGCACTGCAAATGTTGCAAAAAGAAATACATAAAGAAATTAAGGTTTTGTTTGTTTGTTACAAGCTGTGTGGACCATGCCTCCTGCCACTCTGCCTCACAGCTTCCCTGTTCAGCCAGTGTCATGCGGGTGGCTGCAGGGTGTATCAGCTGTAGTCTTCGAGGACAGTGTGACTCCTTTCCAGATTTTAAACCAGATTACAGACTGTATTAAAACCAATCAATCAAGTCTCCTCCAAGATAAGCTGTTCTGTTTCTCCACTGTACAACCACCCTTTAGCAAGAGTTTCATTCTTTCTCTTTCATTTCCTTCGAAACTGCCCTCTCTGACAGGGTCGGCATATTTGTGTTACACAAATATTCTTTTTTCTCTTTAAACATATCCTCAAACAATAGTCTGTATGATATCTTAAGAAAATGCACACACAACAATTTGTGTGATATCTAATGAATTAGCACCCCGTGGATGGCGTTGTCACGTTTCCTATTCAGCGTTAAGTCGTGTACCTAATGGTAAGTTAGTAAGTTAGGTTTAGGCATGTAAAGTTATGGGAGACTGCCCAAAATTCTGAGGCCTTGTTATTCCCATTGCTTTAAAGTCCCGTTATTTGGAAAATACACACTCCTTTCTACAAAAAATGTTTGCATTGTACATTTCTGTAAACCACGGATACTTTACATTTGTTAACAACGCTGTGGTGGATGTTGTTAGGTTTAGGCACAAAAATCATATGGTTAAGAAAACATCATGTTTTGGTTTAATACCTCCACATTTGGTGGCATAAATGTCTCCAGAAATGCAGGGATGGGTCATTAAAAACACCTGAGATTGCTGGCTAAAACACCACTGGGAAACTGAAACTTACTTCAGGGAATGTGTATTTTTTGGGGCATTTATTTTTGGGGCAAAGGACTGTAGCAGAAATGGATTTTCAGTCCAATGTGACATTTGTCTGACTCATGGGGCTTTGGAAGTTTAGGTCAAGTTGGCACAAAGTTTCATAGGTTAGGTTTAAGAAAAGAAATATGGTTGGGTGTTGTCATGTTTCCTACTAAATGTAGAAGTACGTAGCTTAGATTTAGAAAAAATAAAAAAGGGTTGGCGTTGTCACGTGACATACTTAATGTATAGTTACATAGCTAAGGTTTTGGAAAAGAAATCAAGGTGATAACGAACCTGAAAATGACTTTAAGTTCATTTTGTTTTGCATGGGACACTGACACTGGTCTCCTGGGTTAAAGTCCCGTGTTTGTTTGACCCATATGCCCCCTTCAGCCTGCCTCCTTACAGAGGCTTTCGCTCTTTTCACCACTTCCTTCATTACTCTTGTAAACACATTGGTCACATTGCTGGCTAATGATTACATGGTCCATTACTTTTCATAGGTTCATGTACGAACAGATGAGAACAGCCTGTCTCGTTAAACCTCTCAAAATACTTTCAATGCAGATAAAAAGCATTTTGCATTATATTGTCATTCACAGTTGGTCAAATCAAATCAACTTTAAAAAAAACAGTCTGGCACAAACTACAGGTGTACTGTGTGTATTCTCCAACATGTGGGATGCTGTTTCTTTTGTGTATGTTTGTGGTTGTTGCTGCTGTTTTTTAATCAAATGACACATGGAGGACTTTGCTCTTTGAACGCAGAGGAGCACTGGTTATTATAAAAAAAGTTAGTTAAGATAATTCTAAAATTGCCATATTTTAAAGACGTAATCAAAAATTAATAAAGCAATGCTCGACAATGAAACTATGATCTAATTACACATTTTTTCAAATGTAAGCTGGACTGATTACTGTATAGTGACTTTTATTTTGGTAATCCGACTACGTAATCCCCTACTCTGCAAAAAGCGCTATTGCATTTGATTTATAAAAATGTCATTAAACATTTAAATAATAATTTAAAATGCATCCGTCAACTGTAATGAATGAAACATGTAAATGAGAAACATGTCTGTATGTTTTACTGCTGTTTATCTGACTGCTGTGTTTCCAGTATAGTTATCATAACTTCAATCTCCACACCAAAACCTGTTCTGCTCTTTCACTCCTGTTCTGTGTTTTGCCCATGCTGCTTCCCTAGAAATGCAAATGTTGGTAAAATAGGACAACATTGAATAATGCACAGATGCATCACGTATCAGGAATCACATGTTGCTCCTTCTCTCCAATTTTGGAGGAATTTGACAGAAGTGAAGTTTATCTTGCAGAGCACTTCTCAGCAGATAAGCTTCTCAGATGTGAGGAGAAGATAGTGGCTTTCCACATGTTGAGTGTGAGAGATGAAGGGCTGTTTGGTGAGAAGGAGGGGGAGAGAAGACAGAGAGAGAGAGAGAGAGAGAGTGAGAGAGAGAGAGAGAGAGAAAGGGATGAAAACAGAAAAAAACGACAAGTCGCTCAGTTCATCAGAGCTATTTATAGTCTGTGGGCTCATTAAACAATGCCACTACTTCTGCTCCACAGTAGCTGCAGCTCTGCTATGGCAACATGGGCTGTAATGACTTATGTGAAAGCTTACATTTGCCTCTGAGTGTGTGTGTGTGTGTGTGTCTACCTTTGCCCCTTCATGGCGCACTGCCAAGAAATAAACAGAAGTGTCCATTAGTCTCCTCTGTATGACTGCCTTCAAAGAATCATAAACAAACCATCGCTCTCACTGTCCTGCTTAAAGAAAGACACACACACACACACACACACAGAATTTTTGCATGTGACACTACTTTCGGTTACTATTTCCTGTTAAATTTGATCATAAGAATGATCCCAAGTTTACTGTAAGAGGGAAAAGTTGCTTGGAATTTCCTGCAGCACAGACGGTCAGCTGTGTGGAAGCTCTATTTGGATTTGTGGACCCAAATCAGGTGCTCTGTTGCACACGTTGGCTAAATACTGTCCATAGGAAAGGGAATGAATATGTTGTTTGCAATGACATGTCTTATGGCTCTGGATGGCTCTTGTGTCTTAGCGACCACCGTACTGCAAACTTTAATGGCCTTTTCCTCAGTGCTTTTGCTTAGTGACAGTCATCATGTTACATCACGTAGTCTGGCTAATATCTGTAGAACAAAAACAACACTGACATCATTAGAAAGTTAAGAATCTCATCTTTCTAACAGTGTCTGGGTCTGAACCTGGATGGCAGGTTAACAAGGGGGACACATTTGGGGGATGGCATTCCTCTTCGTGCCCCTTCAAATTGCCTACTGGCTGTCATTCGACAGTGAAAAGAGTCAAAGAAGCAGAGGGTGCGAACTGGAAACCAATCAAATGGCCTTGGCTATCTAACTCATATACAAGAGAAACACAAAGAAAGGTTGTCAGGACTCTGTTTCCATTGGGAAACATTTAATTGTTCTTTCACGTCAGCTGGTATCGTTCATGCTGTCTGGAGACAAAGACAAATTAATGTGATGAGTTTAATGCACAGATGGATACGCAGAAAGCAGAAGTAGCTGGTCAGTCATGTGAGTTAAACAGTCGCTGCATCAGAACTTACAAGGCAAAGTGTTTCTGTATCACATCTGGCTCATCAGCTGTTTTTCAAAAAAGGAAAAAACCACCTAAAGTGAACGTAACAAGTTTTATCAACAACTTTTCTAATTAGATTTTTCAAAATGTGCATAAAAAGTTTTTGGAAACATGGCTTGTGATGCATTTGTAATAAGCAGCAGAAAAGGTCAACACTGAGAGAAGACATGAGTCAGAGTGTTTTAAGGGAACTAAGAATCATTTCTCCACCCAGGCCACTAACATGGACATCGTTCAAAACGCCTCCAGCCTGTTGTGCATAATGAAACTCTGGCCTGAAGAGAGCCCCGCATGTCTGTATTGTTTCAGTGACCAATAACCTCAAACTGAAGGGCAGTACGGACCGTTTCATTGCTATTCTGTTGCTAGGGCAACAATTTTGGTCCCTGTTTACTTCCTGTCAGCTTCTGCATTAACATACATTCAAACAGGAAATACAAAGGGCCCCATTTAGAATGTTTATGTTGTCCAGTTTGAAACGGTCTATATACACTATTATGTAGTGGCATCTATTCTGTGCTGAGTGCAACACATTTTTTTTTTTCTTGGGAAGAAATGCTGCGTTTGTCAGTGTCAGCTTTTACCCAGCTGTCCAATCACAGTGAAGGAGAGGCGGGACAAATAGCCTAAGACAAAGGCCACCCTTTTTGCATGTAAATATGTTGACATGTAGGTTATATATTAATATGTTTCCTCACCCACAAAATCTAATGAACCCACACAAACTAATACTTCGCATTCAAGGCAGATCATCAGAGATTGATAATTAAATTTAAATTAAATTTAAATTAATTGTTTTAATAAAGGAGTGTATGTTTAAGTACATGGGATTTATTGTTCTTCTTTTGTCTGTTCTTTTCTGTGATATTGAATTAGATATCAAGAATCTTAGAATTTCACTCGTATTTGTAAGGACTACAAAATTTCTGGTATCATGCCTAATGATGAAGCCAGCAGCACATTTTGCACCCTGCTTCGCTGACCAGTCAAGCCCCTTTCCCGCTGCACTAAAAAAAACCCGCTAACACCTGCTAACGTGCGGTTCAGTGCAGTGGAAAAGGTTTTAACTGGCATTCACACCCAGGTCAAATGACTGCAGTAGTCATGGGTATTTATCAGCTCTGGCTCCGGCTCCGATCAGCATTGATGGGAAAACAACACCCTGGTGAATGCACTAATTTCAGCTCCTTTACAGGCGAGATGCAATGACGCACAGCCACAAAGTACTATGACTTGACTTGACTTGACTTGACTTGACTTGACTTGACTTGACTTGACTTGACAGAAGCCCAGCCCTTATGGGCTTATAAGACACTTTATCTCAAAAACAGAAACAATGATCAAACATAAGAGTTGGAAACAACCAAGAGACAAAACAAATGTACAATAATACAGATGTACAATAGTAGAACGTAAACACAACAGTCCTCATGATTAGGACAGTGAACCCTAATCTAATCCATTGATATATCTCACTTAAAGAGCAAGGATTGCCTTATATTCCAGGCTTTGAAAATAAAATTAGCAGTCTTAAAAACCTCAGTCTTAAATAACATCTCCACCCATGCAGCACTCAAACTGTTACAATCAACAAGTTGAGCCCAAACACAGAACACAGACTCAGGGAGAATGTGGTAAAAAAGAGGGGTTTTATTGCCAGGATAAAGAAGGTGGCAGGAGGGAAAAATCCAGAGGAGAGTGGGTTGATGGCAGGGAGGTTGCAGGGGTTTGGCTGGCTGATTACTGGATGGTTCTCAGGTGAGCAGCAGAGAGCAGGTGAGTTGAATGAATGTAATGAGGAACCCAGGAGAGTGAGGGAGTTGCCACGCCCACAGCACACACACATTGATCCAAATGAGTCTGCACTGAGTTTAAAAGAGACACTGAGTAAGTGTGAAAAGAAGAAACCTCTATAAAGTTTTCACAGGCCTCTATGCTCCTCCAGTGTTTACCTGTTCTCCTGCCTGTCCATGACGTCGAACGTGACACACCAAAAATAAAAAAAGCCACACAGAAAGGCATGCTTGTGTGCTGCAGAGGCGTGTGCAGCTCTGGTCTGCTGCTAATGTGAAGGGAGTCTACGGCCTATTTTTAGTGGGTTTGCCTGTGTTTAAAAAACCTGAGTATGCGCACTGATTTTGATGGAAAAGCTGTATCAGACAGGCAAAGGATAAGTTTCCATTTGACTCTGAAAGGTGTCCAGAAGAACCAACTGCAGTTAATCTAGCTTTGAAACACTGATAGCTGTATTTCAGTGTCACACTTTGGCATTACTGACTGAAAATAACTGAGTACATGGTTTGGAGAATGTGGTTTTGAGTCCGTATATTCAGTCATCTTTGGCTCGTGAACACACAGATGCACACATGCTACTGCACCACAGCAATCATTCCTGGTAAGAAGAAGATTTTTGCCAAAAATATAAAAATACCAGGATCTCATTTCCTGCTCTTTAACCTCGCTCTATACACAAAAACCCCACAGCTAAATCTCTATTATCTGTAATTTACAGTAGCATGGTAACATTTCCTCAGAGTGGGATCAGTCTATCAGTGATGAGGAGGATGATGTATGATACAAAAACCCACCTCACATTTAAACATGCACACAGATGTTGACACAGCGGGACGGTTGTGCGTCAGGCCAGAAGTCCTGCTATCTACCGTTGGCCCTCGGCCACTGCTGCACGTTTCTCTGCTGCTCTGTTTTGACAGGACACATGACTGAATGTGCAGAAGAAGAAAAAAAAAGCGATTACATTAACTCATGGCTCCACAGTGGTCCTACAGTGAGTGTAAAAATAGCAACAGGCGTTCCCTGGCTGCAGAGAGGGAGAGAGCTGGGTGTGTGTTTCTAACACATTTTTGTGACTGCCAGTGTGTGTGTACGTACGCATGTGGGTTTGTGTCAGTGTGTGTTCACGGTTCATGTGTGTGTGTGTTCTTAAATGAAGGCGGGTTAATTGTGGCTAGAAAGTGGAAAAAGTTCAGCATTGCAATTCTGGTCCAGATCCCGGTTTATTTTTGGCGCTGTATAGCCAAGACGTGCCATCTAGTCTCATTAAGACGCACACACACACACACACACACACACACACACACACACACACACACACACACACACACACGCACATATGCATCCTTGCCTTCTAATAAAATCCAGACCGTGCCTTCCCCGGTCTTACAGAGTTAGTGAAGCCACAGTGGAACAGGATCCCATCAAATTACAACTTTAGGGAGCCGCTCCCTCGACCTCAGATCAGCGTGTGTCTCCCTGTCCTGTGCAAGCTTCCATCTCCATCCAGTGTCAGTGGTAGGCTACAAACTGATCATTGATGGTATTCATATGTGTTATTTTAGAATGAAAAGAACCAAAATTTCCTGATAAAAAATGCTCTGTGAATATTTAACCTCCCACTGTGGTCTACCAGTGGTGGACACTAACTTAGGCCCTCTTTACACCTGGTATTAACATGCATCCGAGGTGACTGGACTTTAAATACAGGTGTGAATGCCCTAATTTCATCCTCAATGCGTCTGGAGATCCGATGCTCAGACCACATTTAGAGGTTTTCTGGGGTGCATATCATCACATTCTTTCAGCAGTGTGTCACTAATGATTCCTGGACCACATTAAAGGACCACCTACTCAGCTGACGTCCCTGCTTCTGACTCTCTCCTGAATAAGCAAACTTTCTGTTGCTGCCGTTACACACGTTAGAACAAGCTAACACAGCAGCAGCTTTAAAACAGCCCTAACAAACCTCCACTGACACTGGAACGACTAGACTGTGTTGTTAAACTTGTTAATAACCCTTAAGTATTGTTATAATTGTCCTCTGATGTTCTTCTCCATCATGGCTGTTAGCTAAGTTCAGCATCCACTAATGATCCTGACCTCTGGTGGAATGCAGGCTTTGACCTCTCGACCTTTAACCTCCACCGCTGCTGATAAGAGACGGCTGATAGTGATAGCAGCTCACACACAGCGCCCTGCCGACGCTGTGACTGTCTGCGCTGACTGACGTGCTCACACGACACACACAAACGCCAGTGCATTGACCTTACAATTAGACACACACTCTCCCTTGCACACTCACAGGAACACACACCTACGCAGTGAGTGATAAATGGTTGAAGCTGTTGACTGAAGTGTACATAAACACACTTATCCCCTCCTCTAAACGCTGCTGATTAGCTTTTCTTTCTCTGCTGACTGCCTGACTCTCTCTTTCTTTCTCCCTGCTGTGCTTTCAGACACATTATTTGACTCAGTATTGTTCTGGGGCCTTTGAATGGGATAATCAAAGAAAATATCCACTCTACAGCAAAATGTACTAGAAGTATTAAAGTACTTCTTGGGCAGACCAGTACCTCTTAGAGAGTTCTATCATGTATATTATATCATCTTATAATACTATAACTGATGCTTTAAAGGCGGCCTATAATGCTTCTCCAGTGTATTACAATATCAGATGTTCATACTGAACATGGCTTGAGTTTCAGGTGATGAGGTGAACGTATGAAGAAATAATCCCTGTGAGTAAAAACCTCAGGCTTCACACCCTTCTGAGTACTCTGAAGCGTTTACATTGACTTTGCCTACAAACTGATGGCGGCTCATGACGTATTTGTTTGTATGGTCATCTGCTCCAGGCACGTTCCTGTAAGTGTTTACATTACGTAGCCTACACTGCTACATGTAGCTACATGCTAACGTCAGGGAAGCATGTAATCTTGGTCATTGTCATTGTTAATCTTGTCAGTGTTATTAATTTCTCCCTTATCATGGATCATATTCCTCCTGGAACTTGTCGGGTTGTTTTTAAAAGCTTTAATTGTTCATTTTCAACAGGACAAAGTGTCGCGTTACACAGCCATTCCCCTGCTGCAAGTACACTGCTACATATAGCTGCATGCTAATGTCAAGGAAATGTGTAATCTTGATTGTCAATGTTATTCATCTCTCCCTTATTGTGGATCATATTCCTGCTGGAACATGTCAGGTTGTGTTTGGAAGCTTTAATTGTTGATTTTCAACAGGACAAAGTGTCGCTTTACACCGTCATTCCCCGGCTGCAAGTTCACTGCTACATATAGCTACATGCTAACGTCAAGGAAATATGTAATCTTGGCTGCTGCTGTTGTTAATTTCTCCTCGATTTCGCATCATATTCCTGCTGGAACATGTCCAGTTCTGTTCAGAAACTGTGGCTAACTGACTGGAAGTGGTGTTTAGTACTAATTCTTTGCTCCACCTTGTCAGGCTGTCTGACCTGTTGCTGCCAGGTCTGATGAGGTCAGGGGTTTGCAGCCCCCTGAGAAGGCTCCGCTGATGGAGCGGATATGAGCATATATCAAATAGCTTTGTCTGGTTGGTGACATTATTGCCTCAGCTGGCTGTGAGCAGGGGGGAGCTGGACTGACTGGATAAGTGTTGATGAATGACTGGGGTGTTACTAATATTTGTACAAACAGTAACTGTAGGCAGTGGTAATAATTGCTCAGATTTCCGTCAGTTTTAGCAACATTTACATAGTAATACACAAGCGGAATAATTATAGTAAGAGTGAAATAATAAGTACTATCATTATTACTTGACCAGAGCCCAAGTTAACATTGTCAAATGGCTGTTTGTTCGTTTGTTTGTTTGACAAATAGCATAGAATCTAAAGATATTCAATTTTCAGTGACATGAAACAGATAAAAAATCTTCACATTTCAGAGACTGGAACCAGCAAATGTTCGGCATTTTGATTGATTAATGCCAGTCTGATAAATCAGCTTGTAACAATTGAAATTGTGAAATGTACCTTTACAACATACCTGTGTTGCCTAGATACGAGAGACAGACAGAGCCTCATGTTGTTGAGTTAAAGCCTTTGCACAGTGAGTCTGTTTTTTCGTCTGAAACTGTCGCATGTCTAAAAATAAATACAACCTCACGTTGTGTCAATTATGTTCATACACTGAGTCCTAACTTTTGTCATTAAAATTTTCGGAACAGGTTTGATCTTCTGCGTTTTTTGCATCCGTCAGAGCCTTTAGAGACGTTTGACCAAGAATCAGTGAAGAAAATGTGGCGGCGGGACACATCCGCGACAACACAGAGGAACAGGGTACACAGAATTATTTCATAACTCAGACAGCTAATGTTCAACAGGTCAGATAGTGATATTCAGGTGTGGATGATGATGAAGAGGAGGAGGATGTTGACTGCACACAGAATGTGGAGGACAGCTCCACCCCTTCATGCAGCTGCGGTGCCAAATGAAAGACAGGGAGGGAGTGGTGACAGCCAGATAGGTAACTCCAGTGGAGAGAGGCAAAGGAGGAAATGTGTCTTTTCATTTTGTCACGTATTGCAAATTTTCACAACAACGCATTAGAATCAGTGTGCAAGGTTTTTTGCGCAACGATTTTTTTTTGGATGACAGATTAAGAAAATGCATCTAGTTGGGCCGTGCTCTTGCTACGAACAGATGCCTGTTGCTGAACTGTGTTTTCATTTTGTCTCTGAACTCAAGTGTGTTTTCTGGTTACATGTGACATTGTTCATGCATGATAAGATAGCAGCCGTACGGGCTTGGTAAGATGGATCTGTAGGTATGTTAGTAATAAACAATGAGTGTGAGATTTTGAAAAATCGTCTTCTTCCAGGATCTCCAAGCTGCCTCAACCAAGAAACATGGACCCAAACTGTTCATTTCAGTGTAAGATGTTTTTAGTTTAAGAAAAATGTAGGCAGCTGCATGCACACCGCATCATTCAAAGATTTTAGAGAAACATCAAGCAACCTACAAAAATGCACAAACAAGCTCCTGCACATTGTCTCCAGCTCGCCAGCTGATCCGTTGCACAAAGGTCAAACAGTTTGAGAGCAATCTTCACTTCAAGCTGTTCGTGACATTTCAGCGCTGTCAGGGCTTTTGTGGAAAACGTGACCGTTTTGAAATCGTTATTTAAATTCTCTGGCATCCTCTCGGCTCTTGTCAGTTGTAAATTGGGGTCATTTTCCATTCAGTAACTAATGTTGCTCAAATGAGTAAATGTGACCATGTGTACTTTGGTGAGGAATGTTGCTCAGATGATGTAAGGACCTTCGTATGGACCCGTCATTGTCATCGCCCAGGGGGATTCTTCGCCTGAACATACGCACATAGAATAAGCTTTTGGATGATGACTTGTCTTTGTCTGCTGTTTGGATAAACACATCCCAAAAACATCAGTCAATTAAGTTAAATAGCCAAAGATGTATGCAAACATTTGCTGGCAGCATGATGATGATACACTGTGATTACATCAACCATCCTGAGGCAGCTCCACACACACTATCAGTGAATGCAAACATTTTGTCAATCAAAGATCAAACATCTGTATGAACCAACTCTTGAACTCTGCAACACATGTGCAGACAACTGCTTATCAAAACCATTTTGCTTTCTGATGGCAAAAGAAATCTGCAGCGATCTCCAAGGTCTTTGTTAAGTTTGGACAAACAGCCACATGTTGTTGTTTATGGAAGATTATAGCCGCACAGTGCTGTTAATGTGTTGTGCAAACATCTACGGAGGTCAAACATGGCCGATTCAGCTCGGGAAAAGATAATTAGAAGGTGACCTCTGTCTGGAAATGTCATTGTTGAGCTGACGGGGTCGTGAGGGTCAGACTGCAGGAGTGTACGCCTGTAGTTCCAGTGTGTGCTTCAGAAACAGGCGGCTGAGTCAGTGTCAGAAGGTTTAATTAAGTCTGGTTTTAATCTCACTCTCAGAGAGAAAAACAATACCAAGCAAAGCCTCGGTGGACAAAGGTTTTGAATGCTTTTGAATATGTATCCCGACAGTACCCAGCAACTACAATCAGGTATAATTAATACCAGAGAAAGAGTGTGATTACGGTCATATACACCAACACTGATGGCTGTACAGAGCATCAAACACCTCACTTTATAACGGAAACTGAGCTCTGCAGCAGCATCTTGTGATATGAACATATATTATCCCTGGGATACAGGGCCCGTTTGACAATTTTACATTAAGGAGCAATGTCTTTATATTACTTACCAGGCCTGGAAGTCTGTAATTTTAGGGCCACTTTGCCTGCAGTGGGGGAATTTTCTTGAGGGCACAAAGGCCAGAGCAACATCATCATAAATTCACTAGTCAAAGAAAATGTTGGCATCCTACGTTTCTTTAAACCATGTATACATCACATTTGTACATTTCAAACACATGTAAAGGTTTATAAAGTGACGTACTATATAGTGATGAATTGACTTCCTGTTAAATAAACTTAAACAATAGCCCCTTTTACACTGCCACATTTTCGGCGAATGTTGGGCCGTGTTGCCGGCAAGCTGCGAGCGTTTAGACACACAGAGCCGGATTGCCGAGTTGATCCCGGTCCATGTCATTGGTCCGACAGCCCATTGGTCCGACATCCCATTAGTCCGACGGTCCGCAGTGCTGAACGGCTCCCGGCGGGCGTATTTCTACCTTAATGGTGNACCCTAACCAAGTGGTTTTTGTGCCTAAACCTAACCAGACCTTAACCACAGGGCATCATGATGATTTCAGAACAACGGGACTTCGGAACAATGGGTTTAATATGGTTGGAACAATGGGATGTCGGAACAATAGGCTGTCGGACCAATGGGCAGTTCCCATTGATTGCGTCACGTCACTGTTTACGTCACATGCTGAGCTACACGTTTTGTTACTTGCTCATGCCCCCCATTGCCCCGAAAAAGGCGCATTCTGTATGAACAAAAGTAGGTAGGCGGCATTTTGCTTCACTCCCCGATTTTGTTTTTATACTGCCAATGCTGAAAAAAGACTGATTGGGCTTTCGTGCAAATTTGCACAACTCCTGTTTAAAAAGGGCTAAAGTGAACATGTCCTTTTTCAGAGTGTACTGGTGTTACAGGAAAATCAAAACCCTGCAGTGGCATTTGCATGTCAGCAGTGTTGGAGGAAGAATTCAGATCCCTTACTTAAGTAAAAGTACTAATACCACACTATGAGGAAATACTCTGTTACTGGTGAGAGTTCTGCAACCAAGGAATGAGTGAATGAATTGTTTATTTTCATGTGTGGCCGTTTGAACATGGCCGACCCCTTATGGGATTATTCAGACACATTTATAGAAAAACATTATTCTAGTGCCATCACGCTGACACAAAACAAAATGAGTAACAGATAGAATGTTAACATTTCAACACCAAACCCTGGCATAACAAAGTATACAAATAAGTGTTCAAAATAGAAAGAAAGAAAGAACGAAAGAAAGAAAGAAAGAAAGCATTAAAAATGTTATTTGAGCAAAAACACGTAAGTACACTTATGGAAATGTATTTAAGTATTAAAAGTAAAATTCCTCACTGCAGAAAAGTTTTTTAGAAATTGATAAATAAAAACAATTAAACTAATTAAAAGAAAAAGCAGCACATCCTCGTAGAAGTAGAAAGTGTCATGAGATTAAAATACTCAAGTAAAGTAAAAGTGCCTCAAATTTGTACTTTAGCATAGAAGTTAAGTAAATGTACTTAGAGCCATAACTGAAATTATAGTAATTGGGATCAATGGACAAAGTACAGTCAGCAAGTATTTCTTTAGCCCTGAAATGTAATAATACAGTCATTATAATCACTCTAAAACATCATCTAAATTTCATGCATTTTTTTTTACTGTTCCTCAAATTCCACACGTATGTTTTCTTGCATTGGACAACAATCTGTGGAATGTAAGAGTCCCAGAAATCACTGGAGGCACCAGATAGGTGGGTTTACTGCGACATAACAGGCAGTGCCAGGTAAGATGTCTGACTCATTTACATACCTTGAATAACTTGCTTTACTCACACTGTTGAGAAATCTAGAAGAGGACCAAATTAGCATAACATTAAACGTTTTGGGAGATGTGGCGGGGCAAGGACACACACATTATTCCAACACTTTCTGTCTTATAAATAAGATGAATATCTGCTGTATTTTATGGAAATCTAATGATATTAAACGTTACCTCTAATGTCATCAGACCACTAATTTGTATGCCTACCTATCCCCCCAAATATCCCAGGCTCATTCGCTGTTTGATTGGTTGATCTAATCTGCCATGCTCACACGGCACCCCTGCTGCTCTCACATGGAAACCCTGTTTGCTTGATCCTGCTGCTGACACCAGCGCAACCTCTACGGTGAAACCAAACAGTCCTGTGAGCCCTGAGGAAATCACTTAACCTGTCCCGCAGCATCCTCTGAATTACACACAAAATTACAGAGACTTACATCCATTCATTTCCTCAGACTTACTCTAACCGTAACCATTACTTGCCTAACCCCTAACCCTACCCTGACCTAACCCCAGCCCTGACCACTGACCCAAAAATCTGCTTGTTCCGATTTGAGGACCCAGGTCTCTACATGTGCACATGCACTCACGTGGATGCACAGGAGCACACAAATTATTTGATTTATGGACCAAGATGAGTCAAAATAAGCAGGGGACAAAAATCAGAACAGAAACAGAATTATTGCTGTTGTTATTGTTGTTGTTGTTGTTATTATATGGCACAAAACTTTGGCACAAAGATGCAGCAAAGAAGTAAAACAGTTAGACAGTGCTAGCTGTAGAATAGAAATAAATAATATAATATAAGAAAATAAAACAAATAACAAGACAGACTAAAAATGTATAAACATTCAGAATACAATTTAAATTTAAAAATACCATCTGTGTTCTTTGTTGTGGCTCTGTGTTTAGGTCTGTGTGTTGTGTATATTTGTGTAAGTATGTAATTTAATGTACACAATTAAACTAAACCATACAGCTGAGCCACACACTGTACGGTCAGTATGATACAGTCACAACAACAACAACAACAACAACAATGATGAAGCACAAACACGCACATTGCAGTGTGTCGGTAGCATCCTCACTCTGTAGGGAGACTGCTAATCAGATTAACAGGGTTAAAGGGTTTGGAAGGTGGAGGAGGGGTCTTTGTGTGTGTGTGTGTGTGTGTGTGTGTGTGTGTGTGCGTCATGTGTGTGTCCAACATGAGAGCAGATGTAACAGGCCAACAGCAAGGCTCAGACCGTCTGTTTCTATGATTTCTGTCTCTCTGTCGGACGGACTGATCACCTGTCTGTCTGTCTGTCTGTCTGTCTGTTTGTCTCAGATGGGTGGGGTTTAGAACAGCACAGAGGTAACAGGAAATGTTGCTCCTCTTGTGTGTACCTCCTGTGATTGGCTGTCATGGACATAGTTTTGGTTTTATCTGTGAAGGATTTCAGCTGTCTGTCTCCACTCTAAAACAATGGAGGTGAAAAGAATTCCATTTGTTGTTCGTACAGCATTGAATGAATATTTTCCACTGAACAAATAGTCCCTTTGACAGTGAGGTTTGTCGACACGTCTAATCAAACAACAGTGACTAATCAGATCCCAAAAAAGGCAAGTAATATGTTTTTTTGTAACTGGTTTTAACAGGCTCTTTAAAGTACATTAACACAAGTTGATTCAGTTTCACTTCAGGCAATATATTCATACTTTGCTGTTTTATCCTTTAGTTATTCTCTCATTTTCCCAGAACAATAGTGTTTGAATACTAGAGGTAGTAAAGAGATGGTATGTATTGAGTTTGTCAGAACTTGATGAAAACCACAGTCTAGCTTTAACCTGTACCAATTGTTTTAGTTGACTATTGCAGTTAAAGTTATACTTGGACACATGACACAAACCCCTGACTCTGGTGTCAAAGTCCTGTACTTGCAACACATTCTCACTCCCAACTCCTCCAGCATCAGTTTTGGATGCTCAGGGGCAGTGTGTCAATTTACGCTTGTTAGAAGCATTTTGTCTTTTCTAAATAAACTTTAGTTTTCAGAAGAAAACATGCAGTTTCTACTCATTGGATAAATATAGTCTAAATAAACTTTCAGCGTAGGTTTACTGCATTTTTAGGTTTGGTTTCTTAGTTTTATTAAAAAAAACTTCATGTTTGGCTGAAAATAAGTACGTTTGTTACTAACATAATGTAATGTCACGTGACATAGGTCAATAGTGTAGTATGCTAGACATATTAGCATACTGCACTACGTTGTTATTAAAGTAACTTGGTTGACTTTTGGTTCCACACGGGACACAAACAGCGGTCTCCTGGGTGAAAGTCCTAAGTTTGTAGGACACATTGTCCACCCAATGTCCAGTTGCTTGGAGCGTCAAAAAATGATGCCTGCCAGTACATCTCATAGTGAGGCCCCTCAGCGCATTGTGTTAGCAGCTCACTCTCTTTCATTAACTTGTGAATGTGTAAAGTGTGCTTCGTTGTGTGTGGTGTGGATAGCAGCTCTCTCGGGTGTGTCATGGTGAAGACGGTATGTGGCAAAGAGCTATGATAGCCAAGAGAACAATAAGCTCAGGGCTAATGCTTTACCTCACGAGAAGGCCATGTTTATTGTTTTGTGGTGAAGACCGCAGTAAAGGCATTGTTGGTGAACGGCACCCGAATGCCTCGCCATCCTTCCTTCAGCGGACGGGTCTGGACCGCTAGAAGCTAGTTACAGCTAATAACAAGCCAAGCTAAATTAATGCTAAAGAGCCGGTAAGCTGTCACTGAGAGTTAGCATTTGGTACCTGAGCTGAGGGCCACTGACCGGGAGTGAGACTGGGTTTGTTCTTTGTAGTCCCTTACACCCATTCCCTTCATATAATTCTCTATGGCATACAGGAAAATCATATCTCCTGGATTTTTTAGACCCTTTGTAAGAACAATCCTCGCACCAGTTTTGCTTCCTCTAAAGTACATTTGCCAATGCAAAGTATTTTATAGGAAACACTGTTGCATGTTTACCTCTATTTTTAAGAAACTCCTCTGAAGACAAATACGTCAGCTAATTACAGAAACCAGAAATAACCCTTGGATAAACTTTCTAACCTGACAGGATGACAAACGGCTAAACTAGCTGCTTTTAAGTCACAAGGCAGTAATAAACATCCTGTGGTTGTAATTTAGTAGATATAACCAGAATCAGCAAAAAAGAAATTAAACTTTCACAATCTGGCTCAAAACAAATACAACAGAATTTTTGGTTGACATGAAACAACTTTCAGGACTTTATCTTGTTTAAAGTGACCTTGACGTGATGAAAGCGCGGCCGGTGGGTACTTAAAACAAGCTCTGAAAACGTCATTCCACTTGAGCCAGATCTGGTGGAGGCAGTGCCCGTCTAACCCACAATTTCCATCTTCAGCACAGTGTTGTTTAGATGTGTTCCCTCGCTCTCCTCCACCTGAGTCACTCCCTCTCACCGCAGGCTTTTGTCTCAGTCTGGTTCACCCGGGCTGCCTCCTGTCTGTCCCCTCCACATGTCTCCACGGCTTGATCCGCCTCGGCCTCGCTGCGCCGCAATGTTTAGACAAACTGAAAGAGACAGAGACACACTGGCTGTGGAGGAGAGTGATGCCAACATTTCTGCCTCCTCTCTCTGTGTAACTGCCCCTGATGTTTGTCTCAGAGGGTTTAAAGGCCGGATCCGTAAATCCCTATAATAACAACAACAGATGACGGACTCAGCATGTAGAGACCAAAACAGTGGAAATGAGAGAAGTCTTTTGAGAGGGCTCCACATTAATGCAACATAAAACTCTAAATGTTGTTGTCTTAGTGGCTTTGAGGGAAGTTTGATCAGTTAGTACCTGGGTAAACCAACATTCAACATTCAAAATCACCTTCTTTCGTTAATAGTTGGAGGATGGGTGAAGCCACCAGCGCTAAACAAGCTTCTGATCGTATGTAAATCTATTATAGACTGTATGAAATAATGGACGTAGCCACCATGACATCACCTATTGGTTTGTGGACTCCTGTTTAGACCAAGCCCCCAGGAACAGCACCGGGCCATGAAGCTGTAAGTCTCTAGTGTGCTTGCTTGACCGGCCATACAATGGGGAAGGCCTGGGTAATTTCATACCACAGAAATAGAGCTCTTTTGGCTTCATGCACCTCTGTACAACTTTCACATACATATGTCCAGTTCTCTTCTTACATCCATTTTGAAGCCTCCAGTTCAACATTTTGGCTGTCACCATCTTGGATTTTTGGAGCCAGGAGTGACCATATTTGAAAGTGAGGGTAGACATAACCCTGACACTAGAAGCTAGCTTGGTTAGTACGGTGTATTTACAGCTATGGTTAACTGTGATAATGCTAATTATTGCTAGAGAAAAACAGGCTTAAAACCATTAAAACAAAATGTACTTACCAGAAAAACTTAAGAATCCTTAGAAGGTCTTTTAGTACAAACACTTGATGTTATAAAATGTTACAAATAACTTTCATGAAATAGGAACAGCTACAGCTTTGCCTACACTCTGTGAATCTGGGGTTACGCCATGGTTACATAACCTAGCCAGCACTATAGCCTTGGTAGCAACTTGTCAGCGGACAGCACCCGCCTGTCACTCAAAGCAGCCACACCTTAATTATGCATAACTGTAAGCTTCATAGAATTAAACACGTGAGTTAGGGCCGTTTCATAGTTGACACGAAGGCACGCAGATGCGAACGCATTGGGACACATCGAGACCGCCATGATGCGTGCTTACGTCTCAAAATGTGTTGTCCATTTTTTTGATATGCGATGCAGCGACGCATGTAATACCATGTGTTGCCAGCGGGGGTGATAATGCAAGCGACGTTCTTGAGATTAACCACTTTTTGTTATTCACAGAAGAAGCAGGTATGAAATATGGCGGGCGAGGAGGAAAAACTTTACGAACTCGTACGGGCACACCCCATTTATATGACAGTTCTAGTGCCCTGCATTCTAATAAAATAGCAGTACTAGCTAGCCGTAATGTACCGGTGACTCTGCTACACTCTATTGCGCGAGAGATGTATTGCATTTCAAGTGTCGCCTGTGTCGCTTGCGTTCAATGTGTTGACTATGAAAGGAAGTGCGTTACTCGTGTCGCTTGCGTCGTTGCTCACATTGCGTGCGTTGACTATGAAACGGCCCTTATATAAACATTCACTCCTTGTACAGCTGTCATGAATGGGGAAATCAGCTACAGAGACCAGAACTGTTTCATTGTACCAGGCTGTAAACATGTTTATTTCTGCTGTAAAGTTGGGCATTTTGACACAGTGGTCTCTGGGGACTGACACGCTCTTGGAGCCAGCCTCAAGTGGCCATTAGAGGAGCTACAGTTTTTGGCACTTCATTTTTCAGCCCGAGAGTTGCTGCTTGGTTGAACCACAATGTCTTATATTAACAACACACACTTTTTTTTCAATAGGTAGTATGCAGCCAGTACTTAACTGCATTTTTCTAGTATAATGCAACTCTGGCCCCAACAATATGGGTCAGAGCAGAAAATCCTTAAATGCATTCATCTCAAGGTGTTACAACGTGGAGCCAATGCAGAAGTGCCTTAAACCTACATTCTTCCTAATGGCCAGCAGGGGCCGACTCCACTGGTTGCTAAAAGAAGTCAGATTGTACACAAGTCGATGAGAAAACGACACTACATCTCACTTGATTCATAATGGGCTCATGATCTTGATCAGTAGTTTCAAGTCTTCTTCAATACAGCATGGTCCCAGTAAAATAGACAGTTAAAAGAAGGGTATGCTTTTCACCTTGTGAGTGATGTCCACAGCAGTGACATTAGGCTCTCAGTCAGACCCACCCCTCGTTCCTCCACAGTGCCACCCTCTTGTCCAAATATAGTCACTTCTGGCTCCAAAAAAGCACGCTGGCGACAGCATAAATGCCAAACTCGAGGCTCCGAAATGGTAGTCCACAAACCAATGGGTGGCATCGGTCTGTGGTTTGTCTTTTAGGTTGGAGGACTTTTTTTGATTCATTGCTGCCTATCATTGGAATATCATTCACTTACAGTATAGGCATAATTTCAAGTGAGATATTCTTTTAAAGCTGAAAGAGATGTTTTTCAGGTATTTAAAATCTGTGTATTGCTTTCTGAAAACACTGAGAGTGACCAGAAACTACACGGTAAGAAAAATGCCAAAGGAAAAAAAAAATTCCCACCTACATGTCATTTTTTCCAGAATTTGTAGAGCCATACCTCAAACATTTGTCGCCCAGAAACCTCTGGGTTATGCTGTTCAGGGAAAATAGGGAAACAGTGGGTCTTTATTTTTGGTAGGCTACGTGGAAGTCTGGATTCTTAAAGTCACAGCAGCAGCAGCAGCAGGAGCAGCGTGGTGGAGGCAGCGGAGGTGGATGCTGTTTTGGGTCACGGCAACTCCCTGTGTGCCAGAAGTATCTCTGTCATCCATCAAACATCCGTCCATCCATCTGTCCACTAGACCTGCCCATCACGTCCTTGTGGCCTCCCCTCAAACTCCATGTACATGTTTGTTTTGAAAGGAGGGAGGAAGGGAAGGGTAGAGCGCTCTTTAAATAGATATTCAGCTATGTATAGTGTGTGTGTGTGTGTGTGTGTGTGTGTGAAGGTGCATCTGTGCTTGTATTTACAGTGCAAAGTGCAACCCTAACACCCCAACCCTGTGCAGACAAGAGTGAAGCCTTCATGTGAGGCTCCTGTCAGAGCGCTGGACTCTCTCCAGCTCATTTTCTCTCTCTGGAATGGACTGTTTGCCGTCCAAGTCGATACTCAGCTTCGGCTTCAGGTTTTCAATAGCCTGACTCTCCAGGCGTGACAGACACATTCCCTTTCATACACACTTGAAAGGAAATATCAGATGATATTCACGTGGACACATATTTATTCTTCTTTTATATGAGGAGGAGAATCACTCAGGCTTCCCATTCCTCCCTGACCTGAAGTCACTCTGCCAACCTCGGTTCAGGCATGAGGAGAATCTCCGAGTGTTTGGCTGCCGCCTGACAGCGATGTGTGTGACCCACTTTGGGGTTTTCGGGTTGAATAAAACGTGTGTTGCTCACTTATCACTGAGGGATCTGTTGCTTTTTTGCCATGGATACTGAACCACTCCATGACACACTTTTTATTGTTGTAACCCGGCGTCTCCCAGAGTGGAACAAATAGGAGGTAGAAACAAAACAGTGCAGCGCAGTGGTAGTCGTGGTCAACCAGCGGCGTTTCCAACCACATTTTCTGACACACCCTCAATTTAGTCTCGCTTTTTGCTTTGGATCCCTCCAGACGGGCTTCTCCAGGAAACAAAAGCAGTCATTTAACCCCTAAGATGAGGAAATATGAAATTCTAGAACAAATATGACTCGGCCACACTGGGCTCTTGATGAAAGGATGATTCAGTCACAGACAGATAGCTGTCTGTGCATCAAGAGTTGAAGCCAGACAGAAGTCAAGTGGCCCCGGCTGCTTATTCACGCAGCTTGTGATGTGATCAAAGGGAGCCGAGCAGTATCAGTGTTCTTATCATCTTATGCATGCCACATTTTAGGGGACAGATAAGATGGAACAATTGTTGCATACCTTTGTGTTTTTGCAGAGGAGACAATGGCTAACAGTCATGGATAGATTACCAAAACGAGCCTACCGAGCACAGGCCCAGGGCCCCAAAGCATCAGGGGCCACCCCTGGCCTTCACCTGCAAAATGTGAGTCAAAGTAACATGTACCAACCACGAAGAGACACAAAAAGACAACGAACAGATGCAAAGAAACTGCAAAGAGACACAAAAGAGCTACGACAGGGACAAAACAAACACAAACAGACAGAAAGGAACAAGAAAAGACTCAAAATCACCTCAAAGAGACACAAAACAACTGCAATAAAGGGGCAAAGCAACCAAAAAAGAAACACAAAACGACTGGAAAGACACAGTATTACCTAAAAACCCACAACATATCCTTAAAAAAGCACAAAACGACTGCAAAGAAACACAGAACAACCACAAAGAGATACAAAGTGATTGCAACAAAAAAGATTCAAGAAGAATTCAAGAAGATTCCTTTTACATATCTGTGCCCAGGGGCCCTTTGTCTCATAATCCACCCATTCTTACATCAGGCTGCTGTGGGACATAAACCCATCAGATAGACGCATTCTAAGACAAACAGCCACATAAATATTGTCTTGTGTCTCTACAAACACGTTAAACTTTTAATTGTTATCCACTTGCAGGTAACTCACTGCAGTCCCTCCAGGATTCTGTGGACTTTTTTTGGGGATTGTTGCGATTTGAAATGTCTGATTTTATGGTAGTTTTCCTACAGAAAAGAAGATCCCACACAATGATCTTGCTCAGCATCAGAATTTATTGGTTGTACTAACATTTTAGAACCTCTGGACCTTTGACAGCAGTATTTGGGAGAGTATAGTACTCTTGACGAAGGTCCAGAGGGACTGAAGCTTTAGTATAACCAATAAATGGTGATGCTGATCAAGAGCAGTATGTGGGATCTTCTTTTCTCAAGACTCAAGTGATACTTTCTAAAGCATCTGCATCTGAGATAGTTGGATGTGCGAGTAACTCCTTTGTAAAAAATTGTAGTTTTTCAAAGAAATTGCAATGGACGTTGCAATGTTTCTGGGCACTTTTTCTTTCAAGCAAGTGAAAATTGCAAAAGTTGTTGCAATTGTTTTTTGTATAATTAATTTAAAATCAAAGGCAACTTGTTCCAGTGAGAATGAAACCGCACTGTTCTGAGTTTGTGGTTCATACACTAACGTTACCACTAATCATACAGGTGTAATCTAACTTACCTTAAACCATTCAACACATGCAATAGATCTGGATTCAACAGCTGCTGTCATGCTGATTCGTCTTGTCTGTCGTCCACACGTTGTAGTTATTCTCTGGGTGTGCTTTGTGCTACAAAATTTTACCCCCACTATTGTGTAGAACATCAGGGAATTTCTTTGCACAATCGTCAGCAGTCATTTTTTGGTAAATGTGCAACATACCCTCATACAACAGTCCATAAGATATCCTATATATATATAGTGCCACATGACGTTACATTCTTAATGTAAAGTTACAGAGATTAGGTTTAGGCAAGTTCAGGAAATGAAACACGCTGACGACGTCCCTTAAAATGCCTTAAAGCTCATACAGCTGAAGAACGGTCTCCTGAGGAAAGTCCTGTGTTTTGTGACCCATCCACCGCCCCTACCTGTGTCCTTTCATGACTGCTTTCTTCATTACTCCCATCAGCCCCTTGGTCACGTGATCGCAGCCTTCCAAAACACATAGGTTAAACATGAATCACTGTCTCATGAAGTGTGATATATATGAATGTTGGTGCATTACTTTACATGGTAGAACATTTGAACAGTGCAGGAGAACAGCTTGAAATGTGAGTCGTTCGTGTTGCACATATTTGCACCTTTACAACCAGAAATAAGGAAGTAAGTCTGGTGATGTGATGCTACTTTGATTGATGAAACTAAATGATTACAATGATTGGTCAGATTTGCGGAAAAGTGATTGGACAAAATTAGAAGATGGCACAGGATTCACAGGGACTGGTTGAACCTGCATTAACTCACAGCATCCTGGAGGGGCTGTCTGTAATATCTAAGTCCTAACTGTGAAACCAGTGGACACAGAGATTTAATCCCAAATGCTTAAACTCTGTTTGCATGGTCAACAAACCAGTTTAACTTCAGCTTTGATGGAGGCGTGTTCCCTTCTTGCCTCCGGCCTTTTAAAAGTCAACACTCCCACCTACTCTGAGAATTATCCTCTGGTCAGGTATACTGTAGCTGCAGCTATAAGCCAAAGGTGTCATGCGTCATGCCTGCATAGAGAAAAATACTCTGCACATTCCTCCTCATCAGTCATGTTATTCTTGGCCCTGGGAGCGCATTCTTACACCTGGTCTGGACTCTCTGCAAACCGCCATCCTGTCGTACAAGAACAGTCAGCTTCTATATGGCGCTGACTGCCAGGCAAGGAAAACACATGATGGGCCTTTCAAATAAAAACACACACAGACAAACTCAGGAGTGAAACTGAAGCATGCTTTCAGGTACAGTAGCTGTGTCAAGGCGTGTGGATCAGATCAGGAAATGAACAGAAGTTGGTTTGTTTTTCAAAATAAAAGAGCCAAAAAAAAAATCGAAGTGAACATCCAACATCTAATATTTAGTTTCATAAAACACAGTGACACTAAATGTGTTAAGTGGTGTAAAAACAACTTTAAAAACATTTAAAATGACAACTGTAGCCGAGATGAAGCGATTACAAGAATGTTGATAAGAATAGAGACTAAAGTAAAGCAACACACATATCAGATAAGATAATAAAAAATGATAATAAATAAATGACACACTCTGGATGTATTTGGAAAAGCAGAAAGGTGTTAAATCAAATCATCAAACATCAATTTACACAAGTAACAAACAATTTAATGTTCATTACATTATTTTACATCATTTGTTTTGTTCTCTTTTTTTTATTGATATGCATCTTTGTATTACAAATTTAAAGGAACAACAATAATAATACTGATAATAATTAACTGCTATTGTACTTACAACCAAGACCTCATTAAGTTTCCAGCGACCAACTCCCGTTGTGAAATAATACAGTTTTTTTCCCCTGTTAAAGGTTTTTTTGGGGAGTTTTTCCTTATCCGCTACGAGGGTCCTAAGGACAGAGGGATGTCGCATGCTGTAAAGCCCTGTGAGGCAAATTGTGATTTGTGATATTGGGCTTTATAAATAAATTGATTGATTTTTGGTATTAAATTAAAGCTGCGGTTGGTCACTTTTGTAAATATAACTTTTTGTCATATTTGCTGACACTGTCACTACATCCATAATGAAGTACATGAGACAGATAATCTGTGAAAAAGTCATGTTCTTCTGCCTCCTTGTAGTGTTTCTAATAGCCTTTGCCAGAATCTATTAGGAGGGAAAACAGCCAATCAGAGCTTAGGAGTCTCTAACGCAGCTGTCAGTCATGTCAGTCACTGCTCCTGAACTGTGGTCAAACTGTCAAACTGGGCAGCGCTGATCAAATAAGAATCAAGATTGTGTTACTGCGCTGCCTTTCTCTCACCTCAAATGTTTCCAGAAACATATTTTAGTGTACTGTTTAGCTGTAAAATGAGAACGTTTGTGACCTGGCTGCCATATTGAAGACAACTGAGTCAAGACAAAGCACAGCTGACTGGCTTGAGCAAACGTTCTCAATTTACAGCTAAACAGTACACTAAAATGTTTCTGAAGACATTTTATGTGAAAAATTGTCAGTGCAGTAACAAAATATTGATTTATATTTGATGTGTGCTGCTTAGTTTGACAGTTTGACCGCAGTTCATGATTCAGCTGCAGTAGATTCTTGCAAAATGCCATCAGAAGCACTGTGAGGAAGAGGAAGACACTTTTCCCTACAGATTATCTGTCTCATGTGCTGCTGTGTGGAAACAGTGACACTTTTAGCAACAAACTACAGCTTTAAATGAAATTTTGAGCGTCACATGTGCACAACATAAACTAAACTATATTTTGAAATAGGATCCGTCTACAAGACATGACAACAAAATGTGCTATTCATGCAGTGCTCCCACCTGTTCATATTACATACATATTACACTTTAGTGGGGCAGCTTTCCAAAACATGTTTTTTACAAGTCACCAGATGATCCAAACCAGCTGACATGCAGATGCAGATCTACTCTTTATGTCCCTGGATGGCACGCAGTGAACTTTGGACTTATGGGGACACTTGCAGTCTTGGGCTCCAGGAAGTTCCCTGCTTTGCTCAGGTCTCCATCCACCGTCAGTTTTAGTGTAAATGTAACACTACAGGTTAACTCTACTTGTTTGTAATTTTAACATTTGTCAATAATGTTCCCCTTTATCTCGACTTGATGCTATATTTTAGCTCACATTTTAAAAAAATCAATTTCCCGTTTCAAAAATACGATTTTACTTTGAAAAGTGCGAGCGGAAGTCGCGTGTTTCACCCCGTGTAACTTGCCAACAGCAGAGTGAGATGAGGCGGAGCGGGGTCTCAGCGCTCAGACACAGACACACAGAGAGGAGTACAGCGCACAGATCTCACCTCCTCTTCTCTTCCTCCGGATCGACTCCTCTCCATCATGGATTCTTCCTGGGCTCGTGTCCTGCTCTTTGCCGGATAAACTTTGGACTTACACTCGTATGATGGGAATATACTGTCTGCGCGCTCGGCCCCGTGGATCTATACAGTCTTGATGGAAACCATGTCACCGCAGCAGGGGACCATGGGACAGAACAGGTCCGACTCTCTGACGGGACAGACCAAGGCGCTCCCCGACAATAAAAAGGTACAAGTGACGCTTCTGTGTGGGGCTGATGGAGAGATGACTGTGGGCACGGTTTGCGTTTTTACGCACGGAGTTGCCCGGTGCTCTCAAAGGAGATGTAAAGGAGATAATTATGGTATCAAAATCAGCAGTTCAGCTTGCTTCAAGTCAGGGTCAGCTTTGGACTGGATGATGTGATGGTGATGTGAGCTCTGGTGTCATTGTTGTATTTTGAATAAGCACGTTTTTAAACACTTCTCTGGGTTCATTTTATCTGACTTATATTTTGCACAATTCAGTGTGATTGATTTATCTGATAAATGTTGCTGTCTCCTTTGGATCAGTGGCGCACAGACGTTGTGCAAGTGGAAGAGTTCAGTTTTTCAAGTGTTTCAAGGAAAAAAAGTCTCCGTATTTTTGATATTCTGCAGTAAGATCACCAAATCCTGACTTGGCTGAACAATTTTTACGTAAGAAAAAGTCCCAAATCCCCATTTTACCAACAGACTTTATGTCTTTATGAATGAAGCAGCATCTGGCTGAGCTGTGGTGCAGGATAGGAATCAAACAACACATCAGGATAATGTGCTGATGTTGATTATTTGTTCATCAGACAGGCAGGAGTCAGCATGCAAACACATAGGAGTCATTCCTGCAGTGCGGACTTCTCAAAGTTACTCCTCATCACTCATCCTAAAGCAATAAAAAATAAATAAAAGTAATCATTCTAAAATCGAGTCCTCATCTCTGACTTTGCTGTGAATGCAGTTTTGAACCCCAGTGTTGGCCCCTGACACTGAAAGGCACCTCAGTGATAAAGGAGATGATTCTGGTTCTCCAGCAGCTGGTCGATGAAATTGTAGTAAACAGCGCCCCCACCCAACGCGTGTTTAAAAAGGTGTAACTGCATCTGTCAGCAGGCAGGATGAATGTGAGTTTGAATCTGCCAAAATGGTGCAAAAAGCAGCGATTTGGTGGCAAAAGATTGCGATGATGGTGAAGTCAAGACCTCCAACAGAACCAGCATGAGTGATATCCTCAGATTAACCCTTCTATGATCATATCAAAGTCTGCTTTGTCCTCATAGCTGCAACAATTAGTCAATTAATCAATTAGTCAGAGAATTAATTGGCATTTGCTGATTTCATGCTTCTTAAATGTGAGTATTTGCTGCTTTTCATTGTCACATATGATAACAAACTGAATAGCTTTGGATTGTTGGACCACAGGTGCAGATTAGTGATACATTCCCCTCAATGATTAGAACACAAGCATTCCTCATCCCCAACACAAACATGAAAGTAGCAAAGGGTTTTCATTCCGACACACTGCTAGAATGTGACTCAGAGATGCAACAATTGCTCAGGTGACATAGGTGGTTGAGGTATGCAACTTTAGAAGCAACAGTTGCAGAGAAGGGGAAGCAACTCTGCACAGCTGAAGCAGGAAGTACTGTGACATGTCCAGCATAAACTGATGCAGAGCAAGTGTAAATTGGTGCATAAAACTCACCAGAATGCAGGAAATGAAGTGTCTGACACTCACAGTTTCTGAAGGGAGAATCCCCAGACTCTCCCTCAGCTGGTCGGACAAAACATACCATTTGAAGACGTCACTATTTCCTGACATGTTACTGACAAAATCAAGAAAATAATGGGCTGAGTAATCATTGATGAAACTAATCATTAGCTGGAGCCCTACTTCTTTGTGCCTCGAAATATCTTTATGAGTCATCATCTGCTCAAAGAAAGCTGAGCAGAGGAATGGAGTTGTCACATCAAACCAGCACAGATCTGTTTGCTGTGTAAACTTGGCTACAGATAACATCCAAATCAATGCATGATGGTGAACAGTTACTGTACAACAGCAGCTCTGAGCGCTCTTATAGTGTTGAACACACAATTTCTCCAACCCAATACATCACATTTTGGCACCGGCACACAGTTACTCATGTTTTCTCAGAGTTGTTGTAAGTATTTCAGCGAGTGCCAGCTGCGGGCATGCTGTGAGTAAAATTCTGTCTCATGAATCCACAAATGTTGTAACTGCAGACTCTTTTTTATGAGCAGTTGCTGCAGTTTGTCCTGGTTTGGAGAGTTGTGAGAAATGAGGTGTCAGGCAGAGCAGAGAAAGTGGAGTTTTGCTTCATCATCACTGACTGAGAGCGACTGCATGTATGTATAGTTTCAAACACCTCCCACTCCACACTCAGGATGTGTTGAGATGTTTGTGTCAACACGTTAAAAGTTCATCTTGTCCTGTACTTGACATGCATGACAGGAACATGCATAACACGTATGTATACTGCGTGTGATGTGTCAGTGTTTGTGCTGCAGATTTTACTGAGATTATAACACCGGCGTTTGTTCCAAGTTAGTGCCAACAGTCGATGTTTCCTGTTTGGTTTCTGCAGACGGTCAGCATCATTTGAGACAACAGGGCAACAAGCCTCAATGTTGCTTCATCATGTTAAGTGAAGTGTTGTCATGTCAGTGCTTCATGTGTCTGGTCGCACCTGCAGGGAAAGCAACCATGTCATGTCATGGATGTTACTGTCGCAGTCAAGCCTGATTTCACAGAAAATGTGCTCAGATGTGTCTTTAAAGGAACACTTCACCTTAAGAGCGACCATTTTGATATCAATCACTCACCCCATGTTATGTTGAATTTTTGAGGAAAACCTTGCATGCCTACACGGTGAGCGAAGAATCCAAAAACGGCGAACATTCTACATGAATGGAAGTGAACAGGGTTCGCATTTCGTAACAACAAACTCTCACACCACTCGTGCAGTATAATCCAAGTCTCCTTTATCCAGTCATATGCTCAGTACTTCCCAAGCATGTGCATTTTCGTTTAAACATTACCTGCAGGCAGAGTTCAAACACTCTGGCCCAGGTTTGCTACTCTTCCATGCATGCGATTGTTTGTTTGCACTGAAGTTTAAGCAAAAATGCACGTGTTTGGGAAGTACTGAGCACACGACTGGATAAATGAGACTGGGATTATACTGCACAAGTTTTGTGGAGTTCGTAAACCGATGTTTTGATATAGCTTTGTAGCTGTTTAACGGGATCCTGTTTACTTTAAAGGGATAGTGCACCCAAAAATGAAAATTCAGCCATTATCTACTCACCCATATGCCGATGGAGGCTCAGGTGAAGGTCAACACTTGCAGAGATCCAAGGGGAGAGGGGGTAGCAACACAACTCCACCTAATGGAGGCTGACGGCGCCCCAGATTCAAACGTCCAAAAAACACACCGCAAAATATCTCCATACTGCTCGTCCGTAGTGATCCAAGTGTCCTGAAGCCCCGACATAAAAAGTTGTTTGGAAAAATGTCATTTGAACTCTGTTTTTAGCTACAATGAGGCTAAAAACAGAGTTCAAATTCAGGACACTTGGATCACTACGGACGAGCAGTATGGAGATATTTTATGGTTTCAATTATGTGTTTTTTGGACGTTTGAATCTGGGGCACCGTCAGCCTCCATTAGGTGGAGTTGTGTTGCTACCTCCTCTCCCCTTGGATCTCCGCAAGTGATGTGAGGACTCTAAAACTTCCCCTGAGCCTCCCTCGGCATATGGGTGAGTAGATAATGGCTGCATTTTCATTTTTGGGTGCACTATCCCTTTAATTCATGAAGGATGTTCACTTTTTTTGGATTCCTCGTTCACCGTGGAGGCATGCAAGAAAAACAATGTTTTCCTCATTAATTCAAGAGAACACGCTGTGAATAATTTATGTACAAATGGTCATTTTGTGGGTGAAATATTCCTTTAAAACAGAAGTCTGTCTGGAAATTGTGTGGAAAACTGTTGGCACTGCAGACTGAACTGGGACAGTTTCAAACCTAAATCATAATCATAAAAATAAACTGTTCCCTAATCTCACCCATGATATTTTCCACAATCCATAAACCCAATTAAACTCACTCTCTTACTCTTTGGGGCCTTTTTGTCAGCCTGGACCACCGTTCATCTCAGGCCAGGTTTGGAGAAATAAAAATCGAATTCATCGCTTCTAGAGGAGAGGAATTTTACCCATAAGTTACAGCAAAATGACTCCAGGAAGCACAGTCTCATTTAATATCTCTCACGACCAGATTGAATGACTGCAGTGTGTGTTTAGGGCTCACATGCTTTTGGTATGTTGTAAATAAATTGAATTAAAATAGCTGCGGTGGCTGCTGCAGGGATGCCTGTCATACTTCTTTGAGTCAGCATACAGTTTATCATGTTACAGTGAGAATATATGAGGGATCATAAACAATTATGCAACTGCTGGACGACATATTTCTCTTTCTCCACCACTTAGCTCACTTCCTCTTTTCCTCCTTTCTTTCTTTATGGCTTTAACTTCTCCTTTTCTGTCAGTCAACATCCTCCTTTCTATGAAATTCTCCCCCTCACACACACACTCACACACACACACACACACACACACACACACACACTGGATTTTTGTGTTTCTCTGTGTCTGTATTCCCTGCACTGACCACAGCCACAAACACTGCTGACTGTGTGCTTTGTAACCATCCCCCCCCTCCATAAACATGTTAATCATCTTGCGATGCAAACCATCACCTTTAGCCACCTCCTGCACTGACCCACCTCCTCTCTCTTTCTCTTTCTTCCTCTGGCTGTGTAGAAGATGAAGACCTTGGCCCAGAGACGACAGTCAGCTCCCTCACTGGTCATCAGCAAAGCACTTACCAGATCGAGAAGCACGTCCAGGTATGAGCACACACACACCTGTTTTTCTAACAAAGGGCTGCTGTGGCTGTGATGTCATTGTTGGCCTGTAGATTCTCAGTGGAGCGGTGGTTTTTCTCAGTAGATGGTGTTACAGATATAGCTGCTGCAGAGAGTCAGCACTGTAGTTGTACCTCTAAGATTACTATTTCTTCCATTCTCCTTCAACCTCTGTGTAAACATGTGGCACCTCTCATTAATAAGGCTTTGTAAAGTAATGAGTGAAGCATTTCTTATTGTTTAATAGGTGTTTATCTTCCTCCAAAGTGACAGTGTGACCTTTGCTTGGTCTTTTTAGTAGCGTTTAACTTCTGGACAAATGTACATTTCCTCACAACCTATTCATTTCTACAAATACAGACTTTACAGGTTGTTTAAAGAGATCTTTATTAATGACTTTCCAATATTTGCAGTTGCAGATGAATCACAGCCCAGTTGCCAAATGAAAATGTTGCATTAAACTTTCCTGCAAACCAGGAATATGCTACATTTGTACATTTCATACACTTCATATCAGTGTTTCTAAAGTGACATAGTATATGAAATGACCTTGTCATTGTAAGGTGAAGGGGGATGGCAGATGGTGGATGGCGTGACACCTAGGTGAGACGCCTGCCAAGCGACAGACCATTGTTTGAGACCAACAAACAACAACAACATTTCACGATTTCAACTGAAAACGGTAAACTTTAGTTGCGTTTTGGCCGATCGTTTACACAACAGCGGCGTTTTGGGAACGGGTTCCAGAGTGCAAGTTTTTGGAAACGGCACCGTCTCCGTTGCATGTAAACTTGCAATATGCAGTTCCTCTGAAAACAGACTTTGTCGCACTTGCGCATTACACTTCCAGTCACAAGGCATGCGCGAGAAAGTTGACCATCACAACAACAATGGCTGACTCCCGAGCTCTGCTTGTGCTGCTCACCCTTTATCAACGCTTCCCCATCATAGTGTAGATTTACTATAGCAACTCCACCTCGTCGTCCGTCCAAACAAATGTCATTTTGTTTGTTCATACAGCACCGCTCTGTAGAAGGAAGCGTAAGCGCCACACCGCCAACTACTGGCCTGGCATGTATACTGCCATGTGCACGGCGATTGTTATCAAAACGTTGTCGTCTAAACGCGAACTTTATTCAAAATGAAAATGAAAAACGATTTTGACTCATCACTTTGTTTCCAGCGGCTTTTCAGCCACCTAACGTGGGTATTTTTTGGCGACCTGTCACGTGTCACCTTCCACCGGTGATAGTGCCACTAAAAGCAGCCGTTTTTACCAAGACATTGCTGCGTCTCCTGCCGGGATGGCACCACAAAAAGGAATTGGTTCCTACCTTGACATTGCTGCATTTCCAGCTGGGATTGTGCCACCAAAATTGAGTTTTTTAAGCCAAAATATGATCTTTTCTGAACTATAACCAAGTGATTTTTGTGCCTAAATCTGACTGCACGTCAACCACAATGTTGCCAAAACGTAAAGAAATATAAAGTTTCAATTTATCTGCGACATAAAAACATACAAATGTGAAGTATCTGTGGTTTGCAGTGGTTTACAAAGCCATTTTTTCTGGCATTATTTGCTCATTATTTATCGTAGCCTTAATCAATGTTTGTCTCTGCAAACTTAATGCATTTTCATGAATATTTGATGCATTGACTCACAAACTGCTCGTGTTTTTCACTGTGGTCCCTCAGCTTTTCACCCTCAGAAACACTGACCCAGGGTTGTAAAGGGGCAACAGCAGAGATGAGTAAAAAGCGAAGCTGGCAGAATTTGTAAAAAGTTTTAAACTGACTGAACTGATCAGATATTTTTGCAAGATTCAGCCAGTTCTCCCACATGAACTTGAATGTGTCTCAGACATCAGAGCTAAGAGGCTGGCCTCCCTGACTCATTCATGTCTTAGAGGGGGCTTAAACACTTAGTTCTCCCAGAGCTATCAGGCTTTTCATCACCCTCGTATCACACAAATCCCTTCCTCTTCCTTTAACATGCTCGGAAATAAGCCATTACAAACCCCTCGGGGAGGGTCTTTATTTACAGGAATCTTAGTGTCATGTGTCTTTGCAGCGTTGGGGGGTTTAGAGAAGGAAAACAACAGTTTAGGAAATTTGAGGACCTTTTTGTCTTTGATGAAATCAATTTGTTACAGAGGAACAAACAGCTTGAAGTTAAATCAAGAAGTGCCAAAAAGAAGTCCCTGTGGAGCGATGTTTCTTAAAGTACTTTTAGGTGTTAAAGTTTGGGTTTTGTGCCAAATGATTAAATGCCTGGTGATGGAGGTTGTGGTGCGACTGTCCGACATGTCTATAACGTGAGTGTGAGCTGGTGGCAGTTTGTAGTGTTTGCAGAGGGAGTTCAGGCTCGACTGCAGCATACCGAACTGTGAAAATGGACCATTTAGAGGGCTCGACTGCAGCATACCGAACTGTGAAAATGGACCATTTAGAGCAGTGCTGAGGGAAACACTCTGCACTCTTATATGGGTCAGTACTCCTGGGGCAGTGTGTGTGTGTGTGTGTGTGTGCTAAAGTGCTAAAGTTTGTAGACACAGGGGAAGGGCGAGACAGGCAAACTATTGAGTGAAAGTCACTTAGTCTGACCAGTCTGTGTGTGTGAGTCTCAGGAGGTATGGAGCCAGGACGCTCAGCTGTCACCTCTAACCTCTGACCTCTCGTCAGGAGGTATAGGGGCCAGTAGAGGTCACCTGGGGTCAACACACACCTCTGCTGTCAGTGAGTGTGTGAGGTGTTCATTCATGTCCGGATGTGGTGATGTGTGTGTGTGCAGGGGGAGAGACATGAAATTACTGTGGTCAGGTGACTCACAGTAGGTAAAGGTGAAAGGTCATGAAGTGATTATTGCGAGTGTCAATCAACAGCATTACTTCCATCGTCTTTAAAAAGATTATAATTGATTTTTGTTGTTGTTGTTGTTATGAATTCATACTTGTTTGTTAAAGTTCCCTCAGGTTGTCTTCATGCTTTGGTAACTGTTGTACAACAACTTTAAAACCCTGAAGTCCTGTTAATACTGTTTTAATGGCTGCATCAGCTCTGCCAGCAGTACTTGGCAGTGGCTTAATCATTATTGCATTACCCCTGTGCTCTTTATCCAAGAGCAAGACTAAATATCAGGAAACATAAACAGAACTGATTTTTATTAAAATAAACTATGATTGGTTTCCTTGTAAAAACAAACAACAGATAAAATGTGTTACAATCAGCTTTATGACACACAGTATTACTCTTATTATAGACAGCTGCTGTAAAAACAGGAACATATGGGGAAGTCAGTTTCGTTTAATTTTGTTTTCGATAGTCCGACGCTCATATATTGGGAACTAAGCAGTTGATTAAGAAAGACAAAACAACAAAACAAACACTGTCCAGTCTGCGCACCACCTGGGACAGGTGACTGATCAGTTGCACGACGGATAAGAGAAAAATTGTGTTGTGGATTTTGGGATGAACTGTCTCTTTTAGCTAATATTGGATGACCTTCTTTATTATAATATCGGACTATTGTAGTTGGGAGCGTCAGCTGGATGCCTGGAAAAATGCATCTACACACACAGTAGCATAACAAGAGGGAGTTTCATATATTTCACAACTTAGATTTCTTCCTCTCGTCTGGCTTTGAGATGACTCCTTCTTTTGCTCATTCTGTCCTGCCTTTCCCATCAGGCCAAGAGGCGCTGAAAGACTCCCTGGCCTCCAGCTCAGCCACTTACATCACTTCCACACACACACACACACACACACGGACCTCATCCAGAAGTATAACCTCATCCCTCAGCCTCGAGGCGTACAGTACAGAGTATTACGGGTTCAAACTGCAGTAGATCCCCTCCTCCTCCTCCTCTTCCTCCTCTGGCAATGAAATCTATACTGCAGGGAGGAAGGTGGCTGCACCTTAAAGCATAAAAACATGTGAATGGCTCCCAGCCCTGACCTCACACTCCCACTTACTATCAGCCGCACAGTGTCACCGCACAGTGACACACACACACAACAGCCTCTCTGTCCTTTCCTCCTGCACACACACGCACATTTTCATCATTATAGTTGTGAGGATATTTACTGATTTTAATCTCAGTCTGAAACCTAAATTCCAACCCACATTATTAAGCTTTGGATTCTAGTTGTTTGAGGTTATTTGGTCCTCAAAATGACACAGGAACACACGCTCACGCACACATCATGCAAAAGACATTTCCTGGTTTTAATAATGAGCTCTGTTAAGGACATCATGGCTGACAGCCCCTGCTCACTTGTGTTTTAATGGGTGAAAAAAAGGAAGAGTTTCACTATTCTGACCTCATCCTCTGTGTGTGTGTGTGTGTGTGTGTGTGTGTTCCCTCTGGCTGTATGGGGAGCATTGTGTGTCAGCCAGGGATGACATTATGGTTTGCCTATGGAAATGATCTGGCGCAGTCGGAGCCGCTCTGGGTGATGTGAATCAGGTGGAAAAAGGAAAGAGACAGAAAAAGATGTGAAGCAATCGGTTCAATTTTAAAAATCTAGAAGCCTGCTATGATGTTTCTTGCTTCAGTGTTTCTTGCACTTATAGATCTCATGTCAGCCTCACGGTGTGGGCAGGACAGTGGTATCTTGGATTTACCAAGAAGAAGTTATGTGTGTAATTTGAAATGTATCGCTCGTGGTGATAAACTCATCGACAGTTACCACCTGACTCTGTTGCTCAGGTCTTTAGAAAATTTTAACCTTTTTCCAGCTTGTCGTTCCAGTTTTATGGCCCACAAACTCCACTCTTACAAATTAAATTTCCAGTAGCAGCATGACAAAATGATATTGATTTAGCCAAAAATTACCCGGATGATCGTGTAGGATTATCATTGGGCTCATAAAGCACTGCAGACTTTTGCCAGACAAGCCCTATAATTCCAGTTTAGTGCTCTGATAACTTGAATGGAAATAAAATGATTTTATCTTGCAGCTCTTCTAGACACTACAAAGTTTATTGAACCAAATGGATTAGATCTCAGTAGTGAAATGATTCATTTTGTTGGGGCTGTGACGCTCAAAAAATGTATCCACTGATTTACAGACATCGCTCGTCTAGAGTAAGGCCCAATCCCCTAGCCATTGTCCACTACCCCTCGGCCCTCGAAATGAAGCAACGAGGGTTAGGGGTTGAAATCTTTCCCTAGGAATTGGGACACCACTCACTACGTCACCGCGTCGGTTACGTTCACGCATACGTAACTATTGTAAACAGGAAGCTGCGAGACATCTACATTTCCAACCGGCATCTACAATGGAGTCTTCAGTTGAGTTAATCCTACCTATCGCATTTGCCGCATTCGTCATGCTTCATTTGATGAACGACAGACGACAGGGGACTTATGCTAGCTAGCTAGCTAGCTAACATTACGAGGCAGCATAGTTATACTAGCTGGTGTGTTATCGTAATGTGAAAAATAGATAGTGCGAGCTAGCTAGCTAACAAGCAACCTGACGACTGTAACGTTAGCTATGTATGAACTTTTTTCCCCGTCTCTTGCTCGGTGGGAGCCATGGTGACGTCTACCCCTCGCTGGCAAGTCAGCATCTGAAATCCCTCACTCCAAAGGGCTAGTTTCATACCCACCACCCCTAGGGGTAGGGCCAAGGGCTAGTTTCATACCCACCACCCCTAGGGGTAGGGCCAAGAGGTAGGGCTAAGGGGGGGTATTTGGACAGGCCCTAAGTCTATGGGAAGAAATCTCATCTAATGGCATCATGTGACGCACTTGAGAGTTGTAGTTCCACTGTTTGGCCACTATGAAAATCGGCTTCAAAGCATGCTGCACTTCCTGGGGGCCTGTGGCCAGCAAGCTACCCATAACCTCAACTAAGATTAGCCAGCTAGCTGTAACTTAGCTACTCTACACAGAACAGACAAATATAGCCTCATGTCAATTGAAGAATATACATATAACATATATAAATACGAATACATTTAGTTATAATTGGAGCATTCAGATATCCACTGTGTGATGTCTCTGTTGTCATCTCTACTGCGGTTTCGTTCGAACAAAAGCTGCCACTGTGGATTTGGGAGATGGCACAGCCTGGTGTGTGTTTGTGCAAAATGACATCTTCTCTAATCCACATGTTAACAGACACCCAGTCTCTGTGACACACATACACTGAGCCATCAATTGATGCTTGTCTGGACAGCTTTTATCTGAGAGAAAGAGGTCAGACTGCCGGTGATGCAATCCACCCGATGCAGAGACACACACGAACAAGTCCAATGGACGACTTGCAGTCAGACACACACCCTCTGACTTTTCATAAATTCTTCTGGACACACACACAGCATCAGTGAATCACTGTCACATCTCTGACTCACCTCTCTTACTGTGTGTTGTTGTCCCAGTCAGAGCTCACATGTTGCATAAGAAACAAAAGTGAGCTGAAGGTTTCTCCTCCAGCAGAATATTTGTGTTCGTCCAGTTCCCTTTGGTTTGATGCCATAAAAACTTGTGACTTGTGATGTGTTGGTGGCCTTGAGTCTGATTTGATACCAGAGGCAAATAACCTGCAGATACACTGATGACACAGATGCTATTAAAACACACATAAACACACACACAGTCCTTTTCGGGGTTACTAATAAAGCTGAGCAGATGGACTCTTATATAAGTGTGTGTCAGTGCTGCCCTGAGGGACGCCGTCTGCTTGGTCATGGTGGACTATTTAACTGCTAAGCTACTGGGTGCAATAAGGTCACTGATATTTAAAAACAGATTAAACTGAATGAGTGAGACAGCAGAAGTAGAGAATGAGAAGCAAAAGTGGGCTGAAAGAGGAGAGTGGGATGATGGACGTGTCAGCAGAGCAAAGAAAAGTGAAGACGAAAGAAGAGCTAATCAGGGAGAGTCGGACGAGAGAAAGTTGCAGCTGTTTTTCCAGCTGTTGTCCTCAGGGTGTGTATTTACAGGTGTGTGTGTGTGTGCGTTGTGTCCTTGATTTCAGTTGTCTCTCCCATCCCAGCCTCCGTGATTTAAGCACTCAGTGAAACAGATGTGTGTGTAAGTGTTCGCTGCACCAACACAAGGAGTGATGCAACAGCAGCAGCAGACATGTCGGTCCACATGACCGATGCAGCTCACTGCTGACTGGGCCCTGTCCAGTTTCGCTGCATCTATTTCTGTTGCTGCAGTTTCATTCTGACGGTTTCAGGCAGTGATGAGAGGACACATTGGCCAAAATGTCTGAAACCAAACCTACGCTTTGAGTCTATGTGTCCTTGGTTGTATTTTATAGCTCTGTTAGTCTGTAGCTGTAACGTCAGGGGTGGAATGTGCCTGTAATGTAAGTACATTTACTTGAGGTACAAATTTCGGTACTTGTACTTTACTTGAGTCTTTTCTTTTTGTGCTACATTGATCCGACAACTTTAGTTACTTTACAAATTAAGATTTCTGCTTAAAAACATATGAAGAGCTTATAAAATATGATGTTTTGTTATAAACTAAACTACTCAACAGTTTATACGAGGACTGAAATGATTCTTAAATTAACTATTAAGCCAATTGACAGAAATGTGTCAATTATTTTAATTGTTCAAGTCATTTTTCGTCCAAATACATTTGATAATTTTGACTTTTTTTTTTGCATTGAACACTTATTTACTTTATGGCAGCAACAAAACTGGCTGCATTGTAACCACTCAGCAACTGAGCATGTCAATGTACATCAACTTAAAGTGCTTATTTTTGTCACTGACAGGCTCGGATTGTTTTTTTAAGTGTCTGGAATGATTACGGAAAGGATCCCCACAGAGATAGACCTTTTTGTTGCACCAGAAACAGACCCGAAATCTCCCTCACCAAACACACCAGACTCCATTTAATTAAACAGTAATTTTAGCATGTATAGAGTCAGCATATTTTCACATCTAACTGGGTGACTTAAGGGTTTATCTCAACCAAACCAGAGTTGGTGATTGTTGGAACAGTGGAAAGGTGAACCAAGATAGTTTTTGGAGTTTTATTTTGCTTTTGTTGGCTTTTAATGAAGAGTTTTTATATGATAATAAAATTACAGTTTATTTAAATGGAATCTGGTTGGTTTGACGAAAGAGATTTCGAGGCTGTTTCTGGTTAAACAAAAAAGCTCTCACTCTTTCATGTCCCCCTTATAAAAAATCACACCTGTCCCCTTCGGGATGTTTTTCGCCGTTGTTGAAAAACAACCATAAAAATATTAAATATTAATATTTTGTTCTACTTTTTTTTGCTTAAATCTTTTAACCAACTCCTACTCAGATTATGCATATCAAATATTCATTCATTTTGAGGATTTTTAACCCTTTATATGCCATTTTCTTTACATGAAGTCACTGTTACTTTTATGAAAAAAACATAAATTATGAATTACTTTCTCTATAATAAATGTTGGATGGAATTTTTTTTTCTAATTATCACAGTCTGGGATATGTGAATGATTAATAACAACACCAATTTTGATGTGGTTTTTTTTGTGCAGTTTCAATTTTTCAATAAATACCAACACCTTTCCCCTTGAAAAACAACCATAAAAATATGAATATGTTTTTCTACTTTTTCTTTGCTTAAATCTTTTAACCAACTCCTACTGGGATTATCTGCTTTTTTTTTTTACTATTCTTGGGTCTCTCTAACCAACCTGACTGCCAGAGATAGAAAAAAATCATGTTTTTTTATGCAAATTGAAGGGGAATCAAAAAATGTCGTATTAATGGGTTTCAATGGGGACATTTTTCGTCCGAGAGGGCATGGTGTCGTAAAAGGTTGCCATTTGTGTATTTTAGGTCTGATTTAGGAGCGGCTTTAAAATTTCAAAAATGTCACCAAAAATAAGGTTTCTGACCAAAAGTCATGCTATATGCATGAACACAGCCAAAGTTATCAAAAAATAAAAACTGAAAAATGACTGAAAAGGACGTTTTCCGTCCGAGGGGGACCAGAGGGTTAACAGAAAGGTCTGTCTCTGTAGGAATCCTCTCCATAATGTTATCAGACACCTATAATAACTTTGAGCCTGTCAGTGGCAAAAAGAAGCACTTTGAGTGGACATACAGTGATGATGCATAATTGCATGTAGGGATTACATTGCAGCCTATTCCCTGTTAGCTGGAGCAGCATTAGTCATTTAGACACAAAAACATGACTCTAGGTTTAAAAATACCATAGTTACCCATAACTTCAAGTTGTTACAGAGTATTTTTCTCAGTGTGATATTTGTACTTTGACCTAAGTAAAGGATCTGAAAACTTTGTCCATCATTGTACAGCTCTGTAGTTCTTATATTCCTTTTGTCTACGTTGTGATTTTACTCCTAATTGAGTGTCGAAGGTTAGAGAGACAGTCTGTGATTGTGGGGCGTATATAAATCAAACACTCTTGTCAACTTGTCCCACTTTGTGATTTACGCTGATAAGATCAGTATCAACCTTTCATATACAAATCATGCTCGGTGCAGATTAATTATTCATGCTAGGACATTAGTATGCTGTGTTGTGTGGTTCATTATACGCCGGCCCCTTATTGTGTTCCGGAAAGTCAACAGTTCTCCCCGTGGTGCCGTGCCTCGACAAAGGTGGCCATGTATGCGCAGGCAGGCCGAGCACTCAATTTATCAACATCACATGATGTACAATGGAGCCATTAGCTGCTCATCCGTCAGATTCAAAGGGCAGCCGGCTCAGCTGTCAATCTCACATTCAGGAGGGAGGCATGTGCGGTGAATACGGAAGATGTTGTCTTTTTTGGGGAGGGAGCGGGATGTGAAAGGGGCTTTACAGGAAGGTTTGTCCGTTTGTGTGTGTGTGTGTGTGTGTGTGTGTGTGTGTGTGAGCTCTTCTGACAGGAGCGTTGCCCGGATCTGCACTGACAATAAGAACAGAGGAGAGTGTGTTGATGAACTCAATGGGAATTTTTGGGACTTTTGCTCCAAATTAATCCCAGTGCAACTTAATCAAGGACCCCAAAAATCCTCCCAGCGTCCCTCTGGGGTGGTCTTTTACCCCCATAAACGTATATTTTCAGGGGCAGGAGGGGGACACACAGGGGACGAGTTTTATTTTAAGAGTTTTATTTGAATGAAAATAAAGAAATTTCCACCACAAATTAGTTCAGAAAATTCACCAGAATGCAGGACATGTCATCTTTAATGCTCAAAATTTCCCCCAAACCCCACATGTGTCCCCACCAATGCTGATTTGAAACCTATGCCCTTGTTTACCCCCGTGCTGTCCTCCTGCAGTGGCATGTGGCAAGACAGTAGAAGAGCTGAATGTTTCGAGATCCAGTGAGCTTTGATGCTGTCTGAGTCACATGTCAAGGACAGGGATGACTCATTTTGAACTTTATGAACCTCTATGGAGAAATCTGGACCGAGGGAAGGGGAAAAATATGGGGGCTTGTCCCAGAATGACGCTATGCTGAAGGAGATGGCACAAAAAATGAAGATTTACATGTTGCTGCTGCTCCCTGACAAAGAAATAATAAAAGAAATGTTTAATTTGTTGCAGTTAAAGGGTGCATGAGTTATGTAAATGTTTTCAAATGTGTTTCATACCAAATGGAAAGTGTTGTCTCTCTTCCAGCAACAATAACTGATTGTTTTGCAGCAGTTCATTCTGTATAGCAACATGGTGTCCTTTTATGCAGAAAGTATTGCTGATGAAAAAAGCGGGACTTATTCCACGACTCCTCACCCATTTTGTACCCTCGGCCGTGCAGGCGACCAGCGACGTGTCCCATTGAGCATCAGCACTTAATTGGCTACATTTGTCTCCTCTGATTCAACTCTCTCGGCCCCTTGAGGATTTATTTTTGGATGACACACAAAGACAGACAAAAAGGGAAGTACTCCAGTGTCTGTTCTTCGTTAATTAATTACGTAACCAATCACTTACGCAATGCAGTTTGAAGGACGGTGGTGTATGAGAGAGGCTTCTCTGTCCTCCCTGCAAGACTTCCACTGGGTGCTTTGTTGAAGTGCTTATCAGCAGTGTTGGGTGTTTTCTGTTTGTCCTCGTGGGTATGTGCATGTAGAGGAGGAGGCATGGATAGTAGAAACTTAGTGAGGAAGTGGGTGTGTACATGCGTGACAGGGCAGACAGTGAGTGTGCATGTTTGTGTACATGAAAGAGACAGAAAAAGGTAGAGATAGAAAAGCCTTTTATCTGGTTAGCGAAGGGTAAACAGGAAAGGATGGAGCCCTCAAACGATTTCCTCTTCCTCTAAAAATTTCCCTTTGTTTACATCTGTCCATCAGTTGCACATATTGACAGCAGGGAGACAATTTTAATTAAAACTACATCAGTAGTGTATAAACAAGCAAGTGTTTTTATAAAAAGTGTATTCCCGAAAGGAGAAGAGAAACGAGGAAATGTAAGAGTAGTTCCGTAGTTCTGTGCCTGTTTAAGTTAACAGATCCATCTTTGTGCAGCTCTGAAACATGCAAATAATAATGTATTTGTACCCCAACGATTGCACTGCAGATCCAAAAGTCCAATCTTTATTTTTCTGATAGCGTTTGATTATGTAAATGGTTGCATCTGTGAGGAATCAGTGCAGGAAGTGCAGGAAATGAAGAGGTAAATATTTCATTTTTGGACTTTAATTACGCTGCACAATCAGTTTACATGCCTGAGCTTTTTCACATCTTTTTCTAAGTTTGGTTCACCACATGGGCGTCGTGTTTTTTTAGTTATGTGCTCGCTGTTTATCAGCACTCTGGATGAGTTTTATAAACTCCCCTAGTGCTAATACAGGACACTGAAGTGCATAAATGTAAATTCAAGACACTGAAGGTTGTACACGTTAGACCTTGTACCTTATCTTGTTAGATTCAGCCTCTGAGTATTTGCCTGAAAACACTGAATAATTAAATTCTTCTCCATCTATTGAGCATGTTTTAGTGGTCTTCACTAGCAACACAGTTTTCTGCCATTTTGAACCCCTGAACAAGAGACCTTTGGAAACACTGCTGACCCCCTTTTAGTTTGAAAAACCCGGGGTTGCATTAGACATTCATGTTAGCTAGCTGATTCGGTCTTATCAGTCATGATGTGACTTAAAGGCATGTGTCTTTAAACATTTAAGCTAGGTCGACATAACCTTTGTGATTTCATCAGTACTCCTTTACCATCGCCATGTCTTCCACTGGCGATGGGTAACGCTCCTGATACCACTCTAATATGTCACTGTATTTGCTTTGAGATTGCTTTGGAGATTATTTCTGAAACATTGACGTCGTTTCAGTTTTAAAAGGCAGATATGTGGATGTGGATTCTGTGCCTCACTCACGGGTAATTTTACATTACTTGTTGACGGAGTAGTTGAACCATCATCTAACCCGGGACCTCTGTCTTTTTCTCTCTGCTGGCCGTCAGTGCCTCATTCCAGATGTTTTGGATTTTTTTTCTCCAGGAGATCGAGCCTCTCCACTCGTAGCTCTCTCTCTGTTGTGTGCATGGTGTCCTTGTCTCAGTGCAGATTGGAAAACCCCCTCAAGGCAAATTTGTGATACTGGAAAATCTAGATAAAATCGACCTGACTTGACTTCAGACCATGTCCTTCCAGTGCTGGGGTTCAAATCTTTATTTTTAGAGGGCTGCCTGCAAACCAGCTTAATTACCAGGATGAATTTTGACATAGTACGTCTCTGTAAACCATGGATATGATTCTACGGTTAATGTGTGGTTAGATTTAACCACAGAAACCACTTGATTGTGATTAGGGAAAGCACTGGTGGCACTATACTGGCAGGAAATTCAGCAATGGGTCACTAAGAAACATCCAAACATTCGGCTAAAAAGCAGCTGTTAGAACAGGTTGCTAAAAAACAACCAGTTTTCTCTTGTCATCTGCAGCGGTCTGCAGCTTACCAGTCGTCTTGCCTAGCTGTTACGTCATCCACAATCCCCTCCACCTCCCGATGAACACTGGTATCATACATATGAAACATACAAATATAATATATCCATGATTTGCAGAAACTTACAACGCCAACATTTTCCTCTGGTGACTGGGCTGCTCCAAACACATTCAGACAGCTTTCTCCTTTGTGTCTAATATTTCATTTTTGTCTCTCCCACAGGGAAAGCTGCATGACGCCAGTCAGTCCAGAGTCCTGTTCCCTGGTCCAGGCCTTCCTGGCTGAATGTCCACGCCGCCTATTCCTGGGTCATGCCCAAACGCAGCTAAAGACGGGCCTGCAGACCCAGGAGAGACACCTCTTCCTCTTCACCGACACACTGCTCGTCGCCAAGGCCAAGTAAGTTTCCTTCTGCGTGTCTTGTGAAATGACAGACTGAATGAAGGAGTGTGTGTTTATGTGGTTGTGTGAGTGAGACAGAGACGGAAAATGGAGACAGGAAGACATAAACAGGAAAAAATACAGTGAAAAAAATTCCTGAGAAACAAAGAAGCAACATTTCATCTCGTTGTTTCTCCGACACTGATCACAAAAACAATTTGTAGAGGTTGGCGTTACATCCTGGTGCTATCTTTCTCTAAATTCTTCTTCTCCTCTCTTCGCTGTGTTTTTTTTTTTTTTTTGCCTCTCCCTCCCTCATTTTCTCCCCACTATATAATTATTTCCAAGTCAATTAAATCCATATGAAGCCTGGCTCAGATCAAAGCCACACTGGCCTGCCTCTGGCCTACAGTATGGGGCTCCCCACCCACAAACTGCCACACACACATGTTCAAAAATAGAACCTTAAAGAGCACATTTATGTTTTTGAAGTCCACTAACACACACATACGTGCTCTTACACACACATAAACACATAGGCATGCAAAGACAGACACAGACTTCTACTCTGTGTACTTATACTTACTGTACACACACACACACACACACACACACACACACACACACACACGTCAATGCAGACACAGTGGGACCTCTGTGGTCTGTCCTGGGAGTCATGTGCCGGTGGGTGGAGCTGACCCTTCCAGCACAAAGAGTATACGCTATAATTGGCCATTACACTGTGGTTGAACACAGGGTGAGTTTGAGGAATGTGTTTTGGTATGTGTGTTTTTGATAGAGGAGAGAAGGAGAAGAAGTTAATTTATGTGTATGTGTGTTTGTGTGCCTTTATGTCTGTGTAATAGCAGGCAAAGTATGTGCCTTTGCCACATGTGTGCGTTTGGAGTTTTTCCCTGTAATCACAGACGCACACTTGTGCTCAACATGCCTGCTAAAAAAAGCTAGATCTTTTAATAATCTGAGTCTATATAAAGCATTTTTGAAGGACATGTGTTGCATGTGTTATTGGTTTGTGGAAAAATGTTCTACAAAGAAAATTAAAAGTTAGATTAAAAAAGTAGGGGATCCCAATTGGCTCCTTGTGGAACCCCTTGATAAGAGACTTTCCTGTTTTATGCATTCTTTTAGAAAGGAACCCTCTGGTGTTTCTTTTTTGCAAAATAAATCTCCTATAATTGACGAGCTGATCAATACATTTTTACATAATTAAACAAATTTTATAATTGATTAATCATTTTTAGTAATTTATGAAGCACAAAGTCCAAATTTTTACCTGTTCATCTTGTCAAATGTGATGGTTTTTCTGCCTTTTCTGTTTCATTGTATATTAAATATCGTCGAAACAAACTCTGTTGAGATTTCATGTTGGGCAATAGAAAATAGTGATGGGAACTTTTTACTATTTTCCTAGATTTTGTAGACTAATTCAGATTAATTGGCAATGAAAATAGTTGTTAATGCTGCTTTGCATCATCCGGCTGATTTTTGCAGGCTCTTGAGCTCGAGCTACAGATTTTACTTCATTATATTTGTGTGCCCACCGACACAATGGACACAAAAAATGTGGAAGCGGATTGAGAGAGACAGCTGCCCCTTTCTTTCTTTTAAACTCAGACAAAACTCTGATTAAACGGTAAAACGGTTAAACTAGGCTGCAGCTAATCAATTATAAACAGAGATTACGTAATTTTTTTTTGCCAATTTCTCACCTCAGATGTTTTCTAAAACATATTATAGTGCACTTTTTAGCTGTAGTATGGTTGTTTGTAAAGACACAGTGATGAAATAAGACAAATAAAAATGCCAAATGAGCATGAATCGGGAGTTGTCTTTTAATTTCACATTTAATGGTGAGCACATTTACAAACAGTAGCTGACAGTCCTTCATAGTATACCCCTAATGTGGCACACTGTGTTTACTGCAGGTCTCCCACTCACTTCAAAGTGAAGGCCCAAGTCCGAGTGTGTGAGATGTGGACAGCCAACTGCATGGAGGAGGTGTGTGAGGGAAGCACCAACCCAGAGAAGAGCTTTGTCATGGGCTGGCCCACCTCCAACTGTGTGGCCACCTTCAGGTATACACATTCATACAACCACACACAAACACACAGCACAACATAAGAAAGTTGTTGACACTCAAAATGAGGAACACCTGAGTTTTATTTTTCAGTATGACCTAAATTCAATCAAACAGGAACAATTCATTGTAATTTCCTCTTATATAACTTCATTCAGTACATCTGCTTGCATTGCATGACAGTTATTCATGCCACGCATACTAAACATATTTCCTAAAACGCCTCTCTGAGTCACTCCAGTATACTTCTGAAAGAGCACACAGTGTTCAGAGGTGCAAATGCTCATTATAGAAGGGAACTAAAAACTGAGCACGCAACCACAAAGTCCTTAAAACCCTTAAATGCGATGGCAGTTTCCAGTTGTAAAGCCTCTCGATCCAACCACAGTGAGACCAGAGCAGATAACCACACACACACAGCAGGCACGAACATGCAACACACATACAAGTTCATTCATATATTCGTGTGCTGTATATTCGCACCTTAGTCAGTCATATAGGGGCATTTGTACTCATTAGCAAACACTTATAACAGTTTCCATCAGCAGGAATCCAGTCATAGCTTCGGGTGAAGTCTGCGGTATAAGCCGGCGGGAGTTACATAACAGAGCAAGCAGACAGTTGCTTTTGACATGATTTCCTCTGATCATGTTTTATCACTCTCTTTACTCCTCTTCAGCTCCGAGGAGCACAAGAACAAGTGGCTGGCACTCATCAAAAGGTAAATGTTTGGTTTGTCCCTTGCTACTTGTCTGCAGTGGTTTGTTTTAGACGTGTTTTATAGCTCATCTTGTAAATCAAATTTCCCCCACAGGGCGGGAAAGATTAGATCTGTGTGGTGCAGAAGGGATTAAATAGAAGCCAGCTGAACATGAATGAGAGTAATTACAGTGAATTGATATTTTACATGCTGGCATTAACTCTAATTAGTCTCCCATGTCACAGTGATGAACTGACCATATGAACTTACATTCACATGCTGTTTTTATTCCAACACTGACCTCTTCTCTTTGTGTTTTCCCTGGAAACAGTCGCATAACTGAGGGGAAAGAGAAGGACGACCCAAAGACCATCCCTCTGAAGATATTTGCAAAGGACATTGGAAACTGTGCATATGTAAGATTCTGTTCTTTCCTCTGTGATTTTATTGCTTCTATCAGCACTAACATGCCGTTTGATTTGCTGAATCTGTCTTTTGGTGGGTAATTAATGACATCATTATGTAACACACAAACAGCTCGATATTTCCATAATGTTTCCGACATGTTTTCGCCAGGCCAAGACGCTTGCGGTCAGCAACACTGACAGCACCACTGATGTCATCCGCATGGCTCTGCTGCAGTTTGGGATATCGGTGAGTAACCAGAGACCACTGTTCATACTCAGCTCAATGTACAGTGACTGCACTTCAATGTGATGTGTCGAGTAGCTTCTACAATCCTGCCAAGTCTAGAAATAAGGTTTTTCAGCTGGACAGTGTCTATTATTTCATACCTTCATACATTCAGTGGGGTAACTTGTGTAAAAGTTGAGCTAGATTTTTTTTTTCAAGGTTTTTATTTGGAATCTCACCATAGCTATCTATTTTTTATTGATTTATTTTATTTAAAATGGACAATATACAGTTTAAAACATAGATATCACCATTTGATGCACCGCACCAGTTTATAGCTTCAAGCTGATTCACATCTGGAGTCACTTGGCAGGTAAAAACTCTTAGTAACCGAGCTTAGAATTTATATCAGTAAGTTTGTGCAACAGAGCAAAAATCGGTTGGCTAAAGTGGAGCTGGTTTACACAGTAGTCTCAAACCACTCAAACAGCATTCTCTGAGGTTTCTTTACACCACAGATGTGCATTTACGAAGGTGAAGACAGGCAAGACATGGAAAAGTATATCATAAATGTTCATTTAAATGTATAAATGAATTTGTTTCAACCCAGTTTTCTTGTCCTCTGTCCAGGGTTGTGTCAAAGACCACCGCTTGTGGGTGAACTCCAGTAAGGACGACCCTCCGTACCCTCTCATCGGTGAGCCCAGCTGTCATACACATAATAATGTAAAACCTTCCTGCATCGGAAAAAAATGTGGCTATTTAAAAAGAATGAAAAATATTATTTACATTTAGCTTTTACATTTTTTTTACTTCTAAGAAGCTTTTAGGAAAGCTGCTTCACCTCCAGGACCTATTGTGCTCATTTTCAGACTTATATTTGTATTTAAGGTTTCTGCTTGAACATATGTACATGCTTTAATGTTCAAAAAACACTTTATTTTCTTCATACTGTCTGTGCTGGAACACCTGTAATCACCCTGTGTCTGAAACGCTCCGTTTTAGCGCCTGTCACTTTAAGCCCCCCTTCCTAAAAAATGTCCAGTCTCCTCTGATTGGTCAGCATTTGCGGATCTTCTGCATCTCTGCACTTTATTGCAGCCGGGGAATGACTGCAACAGAGAATAGCGCCTCGTTCTACAGTGAAAATTCACTATTAAAAGCCACTTAACACAACAAGACTTGTTCCAACATTGGCTGATTTAGCATGTAGCTACATGTAGCAGTGTATGTAATGCAAAAACTTGCAGAAGCGTGCCTGGAGCAGATGACCATACAAAAAAAATCTTGCACAATTTGACGTCAGCTTGGAGCCAAAGTAGAAAAAGACTGTTTGGAACAGAGAATTCAGAACAGTCTGAAGTCTGAGGTTTTTGCTCACATGAATCACTTTCACATGTTTTACCTCATTATTTGAAACTTTGGTCACGTTTAATATGAACATCCAACAGTGTAACACTAAATATATGATAGAAAAAAGGAGAAACTTAATATGTTCCCTTTGAAGTAAACAACATGATCTTGTTGATGTGCATGTATGCTCACAATTTTACATCTTTCATGAATTCATTTAAGTTCAACACAAACCTCCTGTCTCGTGCAAATATTTTAGAAAAGCCAGGCAGCACTAATGCAGAGAATACCCAAGGCGGCGGTCACGACTGCATCAGCAGTACACCCAAAACTCAACATCTGGGAGCATTTCAGAGCGGCTAGTTTTCTGTCACACTGGTATTTCCGCGACATTCCGGATCTTTTGTTCTCACACTGAATCCCCAACATCCCGACTCCAGATTCGTCTCTGCGTGGCACGAGTCCTGCCTTAATTTTTATCAGATTTCTTGCCTTAACTCCTCGCTCCGTGCGCAGACTGCACATACCAGACCCATGACCTCTAACCTCTGGACTCTGACCTCTCACTCAGGCCACGAGTTTCCCTTCAGCATCAAGATGAGCCACATTCGGGATAGTGGGAGCAGTGGTGGAGGCCTGGGAGGAGGCGGAGGAGCCGGGAGGGATCCAGCGAGCCCCACGGACTGCCCAGGGGTGCTGCTGCTTGACCAGTGTCTCCCTCCAGACACCCAGTGCCAGTTTATCCTCAAGCCCAACAAGGCGACTCTGGGACAGGCTCCACTTATAGGTAAGACAGTTAGTCAGGACTGTGGGGGGGTCAGATCCTTTTCATGAGGTCACATGGTGAGATTTAGGACATTTTTCTGGAGCATGCCAAGGGTACTATCAGTTGACCGTCTTTGATGCCACCAAAGGAATGAAGCTTACTACGGTGGCCGATGAGAAAACGTGAGTGGGCCTATCTAGAGCCAGTGTTTGGTTTGTCCATTCTGGGATACTGTAGAAACATGGTGGTGCAACTAGGTGATCTCTGCTGACAAGGATCTGCTCCCTGTGTAGATATAAACGGCTCATTCTTATTTTCAGTCATTTATACGCTTATTAAACATGCTGATTATATTCCATTTCTGCCAATAGATGCCCTTAAATGCTCCGCACCGGACCTTTAAAAGTTAAACCTACAACGAGCCAACAGGCAACAACCACTGTCAACAATGAAAGTATGTGTTGTGCAAAAAGAGCTGTGAAAAATATTAGTTTTTTTCATCAACATGATAGTTGAGGTTTTCAAATCGATGGTTTGGTCGTGTCAAGAATTCGTCCATGAATCAAATTCTGAAACCACAGGAAGAAATATGAGGATACAGAAGTAATAATGCAGAACAGAAAGTACTTCCTCAGAATTTGTTTCACTTATATAACATCTCATCTCGCTTTGTTTGTGCTCGCGCTGGACGGTCCGTCGTGTTGTTGGCGCTGAGGATGAAGCAGTCGGTGAGGAAGAAGAAGAAGAAAAGGAGTCAATGAGAACGGTGGGAATGAATATTGAGCGGACGAGGGGTTAGAGCGGGGGTCAGGAGAGACGGTGCGTCAGAATAAGAAAAACATCAGACGGACAAAGAGGAAGAAACCCCAGAAGGGACAGATGAATGTGAGAATAGGAAGATGGAAAGTGAAAAGAGATGACACAGCTATTGAGTAAGTCTGAGGGCCAGCGGAGGTGAAGGAAAAACAAACAACAGACTGTAACAGATAGAGAGAGAAGAATTCACAGAGGGAAAGTGGACCTCAGAAGTGAGAGGGACAGAAAGATGAGGAGGAGGAGAAAGACAAACAAGAGGACAGGAACGAGGATGAGTAACGGGGGCTCGGGATGGAAAAAGGAGGGGATGAGGTTGAGAGGAAAACAAACTGAAGAGAAAACGTGTGTGTTTTCCAGTGAAGAAGGCCGCAGCTTGCACACCGCAAGATTTGCCTCAGATTCCTTTGCCTAAAGCATAACAGCGTCTTACATAATCCCTCCATACCAGCCAGCTATAGAGGCTTAATCGCTCACGCCCAGCCTGACAGCTAACGAACATGTGTTTAATGGCTACGGCAGAAGCCCCGTCGCAGGCATTTGTTCTCAAACAATCCTGCAGGCACTCATGTCTTGAGTGTTAGAAACTAACTGGAACATGGAAAATTAAACTTTGATGATGCTTAGTTTTCACCTGATACTTTCCACATTGCTCCAACATACTGTATTCAAACCCACCCAACATGATACCTGATGTCAGTAACACCGAAACACCACTTTTCAATACTGTCATATAGGACTGGGCAATATATCAATATTGATATGATGTGAGACAAGATATCGCCATCTGTCCTGGTTCTAAAGGCTGCATCACAGTAAAGCGACCCACATTTGAAAAGATAAACCGAGCAGCCACCCACAGAGACTGTGTGTAACTTAAGTACTGTAACTTTCCAAACGGACCACAAATCACTCAAGCTGTGTACGCTTTGTTTGTCAAAACATAATGGGCCCTGGTGGGCGAGGGGGGGTTTCCTCTGTGGGCTCTCGCCGCAGCTGCAGGAATTAAGTCATTTCAGGTTAGCCTGGCTGGGCGAGATATGATGGAGAAGGAGTGAGCAATGCTGCTTCACCTTTAAGATACAGAAGTATTTAACTGCTGGAATGGAAGATGGTCTTTTTTATAAAACTGGGGTATCTATGCAGTAGGAATACTTTTGAAACTGGTGCTTTATGACCGGAGAAAACAGAGAAAATGGCTGTGGCGTTTTGATTTTGCTCAAGAGGTAACAAACCTCCAACTACCAGAATGCACTGTACTGCACCGGACCAATCAATAATGCTCGTCTGGCTGTTTGTCAGCCTACTGTGTTATGGTTCTGCACATTGATAGCTCTAGGTGAGCATTTGTTTTCATTTCAAAGTGAAACAAGCATTGCTTTATTTTTTTTTTACATTCATTGGCATTCCTTTAAAATTTGCATCACCAAAACGGCTCATTGACTTTTCCTGTTTTTAAAATCTGGCCCAACTGAATTTGTAATTGGATAACCCTGGTATAGAAGCTTAATATACAAACCAACCCACAAACCATAATTATGCTGTAAATTCAAGGCAAAGATGGCGTCCACTCTGGAGTCACGTCAAGTTTATTCATAGAGCACATTTGCCAGCAAACGTTCTCTAAAAGTGCTTTAAAAGAGATGGAATTCAACAGAGGAAGGAGTAAATGAAAACAGTCATACATTTCAGAATATAAGTAAATTAACAAAAGCATACATTATCTTGATAAAGTCAAGACACAAAAAAACAAAATAAAATACAAGCAAGTAAAAACCAGCGTGTGGTCATGGTCAGGCATGTCATCATGATGATGATTATAACAGAGAGAGATGGGTCTTAAAGGTCCAGTATGAAGGATTTAGGGGCACCTGTGGGCAGGAGTTGAATATAACATTCGTGAATTTGTCGTCATTAGTTTATAATCACCTGGAAATAAGACTTGTTGCCGTTTATATCTACATACAGAGCAGGTCTTCTTCAACAAAGTCCACCATGTTGTTTCTACAGTTGCCCAGACCGGACAGTGATGGACGCAGTACTCGGATATTTTACTTAAGTAAAAGTACCACAGTGTAGAAAAGGACATAAGTATTGGCAAAACTATATATACTTGAGTAACCAAAAGTAAAAGTACCTATGCAGACTGGCCCATTTTAGAATAAAATACATCATGTCATTGATGCATTAATGCATTCATTGCTTTGACATTGCGGCTGGTAAGAGTGGAGCTCATTTGAATGACCTTATATACTACTGGGCAGTTTAACCTGTAATAATACATCATAATTTATCAGCTGATTTATATTTTGTTTTAATAATCTGACTTTGCAGTAACGTAACTAAGGTTTTGAAATAAATGTAGTGGAGTAAAAGTATAAAGTAGTAGAAGATTGAAATACTCAACTAAAGTACGAGCACCTTAAAATCGCAGTGCAGTACTTGAGTAAATGTACTTAGTTACATTCCACCACTGAGAGCGTACAACCAAACACTGATAGATAGTGCTGTTTGTGTTTTAACGTCAGCCACTGAAGTCCTCGCTCAGTTGGTTTCAATCTACGTCTCAAAAATATTAGTGAGCACGGGTCAAACTTTCCCCCATTAAGTCTGTTTTTACAGATCACAACTTTTGCATGGGAAGTGGTGTACGCCTCTTTCAGGCCTCTATTACGTAATGTTTAGAAATGACACCCCAGATCTGAGGAGTCGAAAAGGTTGTGGAATAGGAGAGTTTGTCAGTAGCCAAAATTCTGCCTGTCAAAGAGCTAGATCACCATTACAGCCCCATCGATCACAGAAATACAACCAAGCAGTCAGACTTCAGGGTGGTTCATCCTCTGGAGCTGCCTGTGCTGCAGTGTTGATTTATTAAGGGAGCTTAATGTGGAACATCTCAGCATCTAACCCCATTTTTGTTTATTTATGGGAGGAGGTCTTCAGATTAAAACAAGTAGGGCACTTACTGCCCTTGCAAAACATCATTTTCTGATCTGGCATCTCCAGTATCAGGATATTGCCGATCATTTCCCTCTAAAACGCTCATGATCATTACAAATATGATAGTAGAAGATTATGGTGGGTTGACAGATGCTGCCCACCCAGTCGACAAGTAGTCTCTTTCCTCATTCTCCAACACCGCTCGCCGACTAATGATGTAACGCCTGATTTACAGCGAGGTCATGTTTGTTCGATGATGGGGAGGCCGCCTGAGAAGTGCCAGAGCAGCCCACTGATTCTGTTGCTGTTGAAGTGAAGTGTGTTTGGGCACGGCGCCACGGCAAATCATTAAATGCTACATATTTCGTGGGGCCGTTTGAGCTGGTGGGTCCTCCACCCTGTGAAAGAATCCTTGGTTTGTCAGGAGAGTCCCACCCTTGGATATAAATCACAATTACTTTATCATGTAAATGTTATGATTTCAAGAAGATGTTGTTACAGTTTAATTTTACTGCAGCGACCCTTTTAAAGATTTAGTGCAGATTTACAGACGTCACCAGCAGCTCTCAGAGGTATTTGAGAATAGCTGCAACCCAGAATAAAATCATCTCTTACATATTTCTCATATATTAATCAAGCTTATTTTTTATTTGGTTAAACGTTTATGTCTGTTACAAGATCCCAGAGCCCAAGGGGACGTTTTCACATTGTTGTTTTGTGCAATCAGCAGGCAGAAACCCAAAGATATTTTCTTACAAATATGAAAAACATAGAAAAGCAGCAAGTCTTCACATTTCAGACACTGAAAGAGATAAAATAAGATCGATCTTTTATAATCCCAAAGGACATTTTTGTGCTGGAGATTGCTCAAACATCAGAACAGAAATAGCAATGTTTAGAAAAAATAAAGTATGAGGAGTAAAGGCAACACAAGTGCCTAAAAGAATTAAGATTGATTTTAAAAAGTAAACTAAAATAGAAAGGAAAGTTATATTAGCATGATATTGAAAATGATTTTGCATAAGAACCGTTTTCAGCACCTCTCCATAACAGATATTCATACAGAAACTAAACCCTGCAGTCGTGTGTTTAAATTCGATAGTTTGTTTTCAAGTTGTTCAACAGACAGTAAATGTTTGATGTACATTCTTGTTACCATGCCCTTGAGTGAACGCACAGTGTGCAGTTTCATAACTGCAGGAACATACTGAGATGTTATGTCACAGAGAGCATGTCGTGAAGACACACCTGCAGACAGACACAGGTAAACATTGTGACTTGGCACCCCTGAGCAAATTCTAACAAGGAGCACTCAGTCACACAGAGCCTCGTACAGCGTGAAGACAAGTCTATATGTATTTCGCTCAAACACTCATCTCACTAACTGGGTGTTGACTGTGGCTGTGAGCCTTCCATTCTTCTGCTATCTGCATGTTAGCGCTTTCAAAACCCGCCTCGCTACAGGAAGCGACAGCCTCTGAGGTAACAACTTGACAAAGACTTGGATCATGCAAGAAGACGTTTCTTGTTTCGGTGAATCGTTGTAAAGATCTATATAAAAAATAAAACAACTTGTGAACGCACCTCAGAGAAGCTCAGACTCCATCTCGCAGGACTTTCATGCCGATGTTATTCCTGTTCTGACGCAGCCAGTCAGAGTTGATTCCACATCTTATTCCTGGCGGCGGCATGCGACAGTGACACTGACTTCACTGATGTACCGATCCGTTCCTCTTCACATGAGCTTCTGTGATATCGTTGCGGTGACGTTCTGCAAGAGCCACATGCAGAAATCATCTGGGGTTTTAAGAGCTAAAGTATAGTCAGGTTTCACCTCTAGGGCACCAGTTATCAAATTACGTTTGTCTTTGGGCTATGACTAATAACGCAAAGTTGAGTTATGGCGTTAATATATGTCTGTTACTGTGTGTGCAGTTTATTAGCCTTTATTAACATGTGCAAATGTTCCACCAGAACAAGTTCACACTGTTTTGCGAGACACTGTCACTGCATCCAGTTTGAGCATTTTTTTGTAGCAGAGTGATAACGTGTGCTTCTGGAACTTTCTGTAGCGCTGACAGGAAGTAGGACTTAAAACACTGAATCGGTGGTTCTCTCTTCCTCAGTCTTTCTTTCAGTGTCTTTTTCTCAATCTCACCCAAAAAAATTAAGGTCTCAATATTTGGACAGATGAAGCATTTATGTGCATGCTGAAAAAAATCACAACCTACCTTCTCTGACCCCGAGCTCTAAAACATAAACATTACAGAAGCATTACATGTGCTGCTGCAGCTTTGCAGTTCAGTGAATCATCTGGCTTTGCTGGACGTGCACTCCAGTGCCTTCGACACGCATTACTCAAGCAACAGCAGTTTGCTTCATGTCTGAAACCGCAGCTCACCTCTTCCTCTTCGTCTCCCCACAGAGCCTGGTCAGCAGAAGTCTTTTAAGCGGAAGAGGTCTCTGATCAACTGGCCTTTCTGGAGAGGCTCCAACACACAGCTGGACGGCCTGCCCCTGTCCCCGACCTCGCTCTCCCCCACTCTGGGACGGCTGTTCGGGCGACCCCTGAGCTCCGTCTGCTCTGCGGACCACGGCCTGCCCAAGCCTGTCATGGTGAGCTGAGATGAGGTCACGCAGGACAGCAGGAGGAGTCAGGGTGTCTGGAGGGTGGAGGGTCGGGTGTATTTGGGGAAAGGGAGTGTAGTGGTGTGAAAGCAGATCACTACTACTCAGAACAATACTTTGTCATTTAATGACGCTAACCGGAATTGTAAATTAAAGGAATGATGGACATTTCTAGAGAAGTGAAATCCCGATCTGTTGAATAAGCACAAGTGTTTCCTCTCTGATCATGTGGTGCTCTAATGAACTCTTTCAGAAAGGCCAATCAGGAGCTACGTAACTATTTAAAGGGGTTGTTTGGATCTTTTGAAGTAGGGTTGTATGAGGTACTTATCTATAGTCAGTATATTATCTGCAGTAGATGGTGGTCAGCACTGCAAGGCGAAACGGTGAAAATACTCTCCATATAGCACACACTTAGACCGATATAGATTTTTTTCTGAACTATCTTTTTAATTTGCTAGTTTTGTTCTCCTGTCCACTGATGTCTTCTTCCTTTTGTAGATAATACAAACCCATTAGAGGCTGCAGGAAATGTTTCAGACAGTTTGATCCTATTTGTGCAAATGAAATTCTAAATCTAGGAAATGATGAATGAAAAACAAACAGCAGGAACAAGAAAGCTACATTTGCATAATCCAGAAATCCCTTCTTTTCATTTGGTTTAAAGCATTACTGGATTTATGAGCAATCAAGTGCTTTAAACATTAAATGCTTCCTGTTAGTACAGCTCTAGCTTTTAAATTCTTAATTCTGTCAGTGATTCAAAGCTGCTAATTTCTCCACGCTGTTAGAAAAGTTCCTCTGTTGCATTCAGAATATTGATAAAAACATTAATTTCTTCCCTGCAGGACATGCTGGTGTTCCTGTACCTGGAGGGGCCGTACACCCGGGGCGTCTTCAGGCGCTCAGCTGGGGCCAAAGCCTGCAGGGAGCTTCGAGACAGACTGGACAGTGGCAACGAGGACCCGGAGATCACACACCAGTCTGTGTTCGTCATCGCCGCCGTCCTGAAGGTAACACACAAACACACTCAACCACACACCGACCCGTCACACAGGTCTGAAACCAGACAACAGAAAGCAGGGGCGACTGATGTGCGTCCAAAGTCACAGACGTCCAGACAGGATAATCTGTCTGTGCACAGCCAGGCAGGCTGCCAGTCACACACACACACAAGGTGCTGCATTGTTCAGCATCCAGGCCAAACAGCCGTGGCAGCGCAGGGCGTCCAGGGAGCAGCTGAGGTGGTCTGAGGTTTCACGCAGAGCTGATTCATCGCACTGCGTTATTGTGCTTTACCTGTTCTCTGCACAATGCACACAAATTGTTCCTCACAAGAAAAACACAATGCTGCGAATCAGTTAGTCCACTGACAGAGAAGTTCTTGATGCATTCATTAAATTATGAATATTGATCTTGATGTCGTCTTATAATTCGTTTTTTTAATGGATCTGTTTAGATATGAAACAACCCTACACAGGATGTTCTGTACTTTGGTGTCTTTGATCTTGTTTCCACTTTGTCTCTTTGACAGTGTAATATTTTACTTGTTGACCTTATTACCTTGACGGCTATTTCTGTTAATGCCTCAAGGTGTTTCATGCACCAGATGACCTCATTTCTGCAGCACTCTGAAAATGAGTTATTGAGGTCTTTGCAGATATTCTGGAACTTAAGCTCGTATAGTGGTAAAGGTTCTTTCAACTGAAATGACATAAACCATAAACTTGCATTTATATCATTTAGCTGAAGCTCTTTTTATTCTTGCATCCAGGACTTCCTGAGAAATATTCCGGGCAGCCTGCTGTGTGTGGATCTGTATGAGCAGTGGATGGAGGTGATGGAGGGAGAAGGAGGGGAGGAGAGGATGCAAGCTGTCCAGAGGTAACAACTCTTTCTTTAAACTCTTAAATAAATAGGCTGCACATTTACTGCCATCAATAGCACACAACATGTTGCTGTCTCTTTCTAACAAGTCACACAGACACAACAAGTCACACCGATGTTCGTCACACAGACGGGCGACAAATTTAAGGAAAGACCTTAATAAATGAGAGTTCTGTGAGCTCGCGGTGGCTCAACACCTCACTGTGACACTCTGTTAGTTTTTCCTGTAATTTTGCGCTGTTTATGTCTGGAGACGGAGAGAAAGGCAGAGAAAGGGCGTCGCTTCAGCTCCAGAGGCAACAAACTGAATTCCTCTCGCTTAGGGAAATAAAAAAACATGAAAGCAACAATGAAAATGTTTGTGGAGAAATTCCTGCGGAGCCTGAGCTCAGCAAACGTCATGACAACACACACACACACACACACACACACACCGTGAGAACACGAACCAAAGTGTTTCAGGATGTTTTAAGATTGCTGTAGTCCTTTAGTTCACACGATGTCCATCTCCTTCCTTCCTTCTCTATCATTCTCCCTCTCAGGTTGCTCCACCTTCTGCCCACCGAGAACCTGCTTCTGCTGCGTCATGTGGTCGCCGTGCTGCACTGCATCCAAGGCAACGCCCACGACAACCAGATGAACGCCTTCAACTTGTCCGTCTGCATCGCTCCCAGCATGCTTTGGGCTCCGGTGCCAAGCACCCCTGAGATGGAGGGGGAGGGCACCAAAAAGGTGAGAGGGAACACACACACAGACGATGTTGAATCCAGAAAACTGAAAATACCCAGTGCACGGCAAAAAAGACAGAGCTGGTACAGGTGTGTGTGTGTGTGTGTGTGTTTGTGTTAGAGAGACCTGCTGAGACAGTGTGCAAACTCTGAGGAATTTAACATTTCAGTGGAATAACAGAAGCAAACTGCCTCAGCATGAGTGTGTGCGTGCTGCTGCGGTGTATGAAACACGTGTGAGCAGACAGACAGACACTCGAGAGTTTGACAGACAGGTAAGAAATTGAGAATTCACCGACACAAGTTAACCGTGTGTGTGTGTGCACATATGTGTTCGCATTCACCCACAACCTCTGTTAGCCTCAGAGCTGTTTGTCAGCAGGCGGTTTCCCTGAGGATGTGAGCGTTGACCTCCCGGCAGGAGCTGACCCACTAACACACAGCTGTAACACACACACATATTCACATGTCGTCCCTGACGATCGCTCATGAGCTACAATCACAACATTCTTACACTCTGCTGAGCTTGAAAAACTCAAGTTTAGGGCAAGACTTGACAGGAAAGAGGAAAGCTGCACAGTTTCATGGTGATTTACTGCCAAGTACACAGGAAAATCTAGCTGACCACTTAGAGGATTAGGTCACCATTAAAGGGTTAGTTCTCCCAAATTACAAAAATCCCTAATTTTTTCATTGGCTATGGTGGTATCTAACTATACAGACAGCTTTGGGTTTATTTACTCAGCCTTCGAGACTTTATCTGGGATCTAATTTACATCCTTTAAGTTATATTTGTCCTGAAAATGTCTGCAGAGCCGTCGTCCAGAAATGTGTCTCACATTACACACGTCCTGTCCAATGAATGTTGGCAATGTACGTTTCTGCAAACTAAGGATACATTGCATTTGCTGTTTTGTATGTATGTAGGTATTTTGTTACTATTTAGCAGATACGCTGAAAGGTAACATTTCAACAACACCTTGGTTAAAATGAAGTTAGGTTTCGGCAAAAAACACTTGGTTATGGTTCGGAAAATATTATGTTTGCCTTGAAATACCCAGTTTGGTGGCTTAAAGCTGCTGGACATGCAGCAATCTCGGTGAAAAAACAACCACTTTTCATGGCGCTATCCCAGCAGGAAACGCAGTGATGTCTCTGCAGAAACAAAACAGCTTTACATGGCACTGTCTCGCCAAGATAAGCAGTGATGTCTTGGTACAAAACAGCCGCTTTTTGTTGCACTATCCCCGGTGCGGGACAAGGACCAAAGTTAAGGCAGCATGCAGGAGAGAGTGGTGTTAGCGTCTAAAGCCACACCCTGTTCTTTAGTCCGAAACCCAATCACGTGCTTTTGTCGTTGAAGGAAAAAAAAAGTCAATTCACAGTGTTGTACTGACGTAGTGCTTTTATTTTGAAAGAGACTGTATGTAAACTTTGAATTTCCTGTGAAAACAGAAGTGTATTTTGAAAGAAGACAATGCATGTAACAAGCAGAACATGACACAGCGTCCCAGAACGTCAACAACCAACACACCCAGGGTACCTTGCACGTCGTATGTGGACGTGGAGAGTCCATGACCAAACGTCGATATGTGACGAGGTCGGAGTGAGAATGTGTTGCCCCAGCGTCAGGTTGCTAAAAAACACCCATGTTTAGTGGCTAAAAAGCCGTTGGAAGTTGCAGGGAGGAGTCACTAAAAAAAGGTTTTGTTGTTTGTTGGTCTCTAACAGTGGTCTGCAGCTTGGCAGACATCTTGTCGAGGTGTCACGCCATCCACCGTCCCCTCCACCACCTGATGACAATGTTAGCTTATATGCTACATCACTTTAGAAACGTTTAAATGATTCGTATTAAACATACAAACATTAAAACGTACAATGCCAATATTTTCTTCTGGTGACTGGACCGGACATTTGATCGTAACAGAAACCGACTTGCAAATCAGAAATTAGTTTTAACTGGAGTTAAAACAGTTTGTGGTCCTCTAGTAACTTTGAATCCCTCTTTTTGTATTTCTGTGACTCAAAGGTGAAGCAACATTGCTCATTCCTTCTGTATCATATTTTGGCCGGCTAGGTTAACCTGAAATGACTTAATTCCACAGCAGCGGCCGCAGCCAGAGCCCACGGAGGAAACCCCCCCCCCCCCCCTCGCCCACCAGAGCCCATCCTGTAGTCATACACAGCTTTGTGATTTGTGGTCTATTTGGAAAGTTACAGTATCTCAGTTACACACAATCTCTGTGGGTGGCTGCTCTGCTTATCTTTTCAAATGTGTGTGTGTGCTGGAGGTGGTTGAGGTTCGTTGAGAAAACATGCAAAGAATTTCCGACAGAATCCCGCGGCTAAGTGTGTGATTTTAGCGGAAAAATGTGTCGCCGAAACACCTTTCTCCTTCACACACACACACACTTGTCAGCACAAACACCGTCAATCCCCGTCAAATACCTAAATATCTTTCACAAACACTCCCCTGATAACTCTTTCCCTCTCACACACTGCCTGTTTGTGTGTGCGGCCGCAGCGCAGGCGGCCTTTTTTCTGGGAAAAAACGTTTAAAAAATAACAAAGTGAGATTTCGACATTTCCCTCCGTGGTCAGAGCCGGGGCCAAATTAAACTAGCGTGGGCTCCTGGCTGTGTGATGGCCAGTTTCCAACCTTGTCTGGAGACACGTGAACGCTCAGTTTCAGCCAATTCAGTTTAGTCTCTTGTTTCCCCTCCTTATTTCACGCAGCGTATGATTTAAATGTTTTTGGTTGAAAGTAGCCGAGGTAAATACAGCTTTACTGTGGCTATTACTTAGGATGGAGACAGAGAGACAAATCAGCCAGAAGGACGTTGTTTTTCTCTGGAGCTTGGCTCTGGAAACGTCGACCAAACTTTTGTTTTTCTTCTGCTTTTTGTTGTGACTTTTCTGCACAACAGTATCCAATAGAGGACACAGATTTCTCCTTGCAGACTGCTGGATGTATGTGTTGATGAATGACTCACTAACACACAGCTGTGACATCTCCTATGTGCACATACTCACGTTCATGCACAGATATTGCTTCATGTATCCTGCAGTGATACTGTAGAGACTCAACCTGCGTTCACGCCGCAGAAGAATATTTTGTGAATGATACGCAGCAGAACAGGTGAGAGAGAGTTTAAGATAACATCCTACTGAGTACGAGAATAAAAAGAAGCTGTTGTGAATGGGCCGTTGATGGATGGCTGAAAGTCTCCTGGATGCCCACGGGCGCTTTCTAACAGTGCTCTGTATCACGTAGCAGCTTCTCTCTGAGTGACACTGAGGAATGCTGAGTGAGTGATGGAAGGAGGGCAGGGAGGCGAAAGGAAAGAGAGGACAGCAGGTAAGAAGAGAGAGAATCAGGAGAGGGAAGTGGAGAGGAAACTTAGACGTTGTAAAAGTGGTGAAAACAATACAAGAAGGAAGAGAAGGCCTCGGTCATGAGTTCTGGTATCAGCATGTTATCTTTCATATTGATAGCAGATACACCGCACACAAGACGGCTGAATTGCTTCTTCTTTTAATTTAGTTTTCGCCCACGGCTTAATCAGGTTCAGGTGTACAGACCCATATGTGGACTCTGCTCAGCACATGATCACCCTGCTGCTGATTGGATTCAGTGCAGCTGCAGCCTTGTTAAAAGCACCTGTGCATTGTGTTACACAACAAGAGATGAAGACATGTGCTAAGCATGCTTGCAACATTTCAAGTGAAGACTAAATCTTAAAAGGAAGCAATTCAGCCCTCTTGTGTGCTTATTTGTTATCAATCTGATGCTCCTGCTGTCACCTGCACCAAGTTATGAGACTGACAGCGCTGTGCACGAGGCATGTGCTTTTGAATGGTGTCTTTCATGTCAGATTATGTTATATTAGCTTATGTTTGTGGCCAAATGGGTGTAAAAAACGGTGTCATCAACAAAACTAGAAGTTAATATTGTTGTAATACTCAAGATGTACAGTCTACTTCAAGTGCAACATTTAGAGTCAACAGGATATAAAGATAGAGATTTTTTTAATTTGTTTTTTAAAAGGTTTTGTATGTGACGTTCAGAGCATTAATTTAGCAGCAAACCACTATTTGCTATGTAAATATATGGGGGAGTGATGGCGTCCCGAGCAGAGAGTCAAGTCGTGCAACCTCTGTGTTTGCAGTCTGCATGGATGTGCATGTGAGTATCCCACTGGCTAGCTAATTGCCATTGCTGTGCACTGCGCTCATACAGTGGTTACTGCTGATGATGGTGGTCTAACCCACAGTTGTGGGATGGCAAAGTTGCTGAAGCACAATGCCCACCCACACTGCCTGAAGTCTCTAGTTGGTGTTTGTAAGGTTTCGTGAGACTCTGGTCAGTTCATACAGTGAGGTCAAGAATTGGTCTCACGACAATGACATGGCTAATATGGGGGGTAATATCATCACACATGAATATAATTGGGCTCGTTGAATCCACAAGGGTCTCAGATTTCCAGTCAGACCCAATTTATTCCAAGACTGTTAATGAACCTCAGGCGAAAACAGCACTGCATAGGAGTAGCATAAAGTGTCATCAAGGGGAGACTCATGGGTACGCATAGAATCCATTTTCATTCAGATATCTTAAAGCAAGAGATCAAGGGACCCCGTTAAAATGGCCCTGCCAGTTTTTCCCTCGCCAAAATTGAGCCTAACATTAGAGGGTTATTCGAGCCCCTTCCTGACAAGCTAGCATGCCATGAATGGTACCAATGGATTCCTTAGGTTTTCTACTTTAATATCAGAATAATTTCCACTCTCGCTTTAAACCAGCCTCTGGGAGACAGTAATGTCAGCCGAGGACATCAGACATACCAGCCCAGAAACTTCATGTCCCCTATAATTATGGATTGATAAACACATACTTGCCAGTTGCCTGTTAAAGTGCCTGCCACATGATGTTCTCTTCTGCCGGAATGAGACAGTCATTACGCTGTGTAAACACTTTATTACATAATTTAAAAAAGGAATGCGATGGTGGAATGTTATTGTGCACTGATAGCAGACAGATGTCACAGAGTGGCCACAGTATCTAAAGATATCTCACCTGTAATCACAAACAGGTTTCGGCAGATAGTGATGTAAGGTGTGCAGATACAATACAGACTCATCAGCTAAAGGTGATTAACCTGCAGACTTTATCAGTGTCAGCCATGTTGGAGGCAGAGAGGAAGGAGGACAGACAGATGAGACATTTGGGCATTCATGTGCTCGTTATGTAAGTATGTAAGTGTCTGTCACTGCAGGTAATGGATAGCAGAGCTGGGATTTACCCATAATCCAAGTCAAATGGGGCCTCAGGAGTGTCGTACAGCAGCCATTAGCACATGTGGTATCTGAAGAGATGTGGTGTACTCACAGAGGAGATAACAGAAAGTTAATGTTGCATTTGCTCTCTGGTAAAAAATAGTTAGGGATTAACGATGACTTATTATTAAAGTAAAATAACTGTGGAACTCATTAAGTTATGTAACAGTTCTCATCTCCCGTCATCTGTCAGATAAAATGTTTCTTTTCCATGCTTTAATCCAAAGTTTGGTTTATTATCAGACGCTTAAAGTCGTTTTATGCCTTTGTACCGACGCCTGCTGTGGCCGAAGGTATAATGTGTTTGGCTTGTCTGTCCATCTCATTCTTGTGAACGCGATATCTCAAGAACAACTTGAGGGAATTTCTTCAAACGTCCACCTGGACTAAAGGATGAACTGGTTAGATTTTGGTTGTCAGAGGTCACTATTACCTTGCATCCATCTCATTTTCAAGAACGCAGTATCTCAAGAACTCCTTCAGGGAATTTCCTCAAATTTGGCACAAACGTCCACTTGGACTCAGCGATGAACTGGTTAGATTTTGGAGTCCAAATGTCACTGTGACCTTGTGTCCTGCTCAGTCTTGAGAACGCAATATCTCAAGAACGCCTTGAGGATTTCTTCAGATTCAGCATAAAAGTTAGATTTTGATGGTCAGAACAGAAGTCAAGGTTACTGTGACCTTGCATCCATCTTATTCTTGTGAATGTCATATCTCAAGAAGGCCTTGAGGGAGTTTCCTCCAATTAAGCACAAAAGTCCACTTGGACTCAACAATGATCTGATTAGATTTTGGTGGTCAAAAGTCAAGGTCACTGTGATCTTGCATCCATCTCATTCTTTTGACTGTCATACTTCAAGAAGACCTTGAAGGAGTTTCCTCAGATTTAGCACAAACGCCCACTTGGACTCAAGAATGATATGACTAGAATTTGGCAGCTGAAGATCAAAGGTCAAGGTCACTGTGACCTCACAAAGCATGTTTTTGGCCATAACTCAAGAATTTCATATGTTAGTGATGACTTTTTTCACTATAGACTATACTTTCAGGTGATCATTTCTATAGTTTGTGACTTGAGAAATGTGTTTTCTAAAGCATTTGGTCTCGCTCATACAAATGACAGATGACATTTTATATCTAAAAGGTCAAAGGTCAGCTTAACTGTGACATCATAATGTTCTGACTGAACTTCAAGTTTCTAATATAAAACAACTTGGTGTTGCTAGAATAGAGAAATTTGCGCTTGAGTCCTAAAAAAGTCTTGAAACAAGTTGATTTAATTGGACACATGTTTTAATTTCTCCTCACTCTTCCAGATTATTTCACTTATTTTAAGCACGTAAGCCTTTTAAAACTTGATAATAAGCAGAAAACACTAAACACCGTAGCCTGTTTGTGCAGTTAAACTCTTCTTCTAAGAACTCAGTCATATAACGCATATGGACACCATACAGACATATGAACAGACAACATCTGGCCCAACAAACAAACAAACGGGGGGCCCGAAAGTGTGTTTGTCTTTCTGTTTTCCAAAGTGTCGCAGAAATGCAGCGACGGCAGGGAAAACAACTCCTTTATAAACAGACAGATTTTAATGGAAACGTTCCACAAGGTAGAAAGGATATGACTTCAGCGTCTCTGAGCGGCCTTGCCGACTATTTATGTCATAGCACGTCATATGTGTTTAGTAAATTGTGTCTGTTTAGTTTTAAAGGTTCGGCCAAGTAACATGATTTGTTTGAGTGCAGGTTTCAACTGGGATGATAATTTCTTAGAAACACTTTCAGCATGTTTCAGAACTAAAACAGACAGGTCATATTGGAAGACATTTGCCCTCATTTATAACTGTAATTTTGCATATTTGTTTCTAAATGTGATGACAAATAGTAACATGCATCATCTAAGAAGATATGTCAAGCTTTCAGAAATGCTACTACAAAACCGCCGACACTGGATTTGTCAGTCTTGGTCATTTTAAAAGCATTTGAGCTGTGATAATCAAAGCCAGTACATGATGTCATATATTATTATCAGGACGATATCCAGCAGCGGGAAGAGGGAGTTTGATGTTTTCTTGGTCGGCGTGGAATGCAAATACTCGTGTAGCTGGAAGGTCGACATCAGCGCAAACAAACGAACACAAACTTTTCTCAGAATGATAATATGGGAGGCACACACACAAAAACACAGCTCTGGACAGCTGTTTGGAGCTGATACCACAGTTATTTAGGTCAGGGTTTCACAAAATGAAGCAGGCAGTAGCTACAGTACAAGCAACCGCACATTTATTTCCAGTGTTTCAGCATCATATCCACGTCTAATCAGCGCCACCAGGCAGTGTATTGATTTCCATTTTGTGTGAATTACTGCTCAACATTGGCTGGTTCCCTGAGGAACTGTATCTCTGCTGGCGCTGCGTAAACAGTAACAGAAATACACCTCCAGCCAACAATGAAAATGAACGGTCAGCAAAAGCAGAAGAGAAAAGTCGAAGCGTTTGTTCTCTAACCAGGTTGTGTTTCTCTCCTGCAGGTGTGTGAGCTCGTTCGTCTCCTCATAGAGAACTGCAGCAGCCTCCTGGGAGAAGACGTCACCTCGCTGTTCAGAAGCTTCAGCCAGAAGAGCAGCAGCAGTGACCACGGATCAGGTGAGAATCAGGAGAGGAAAGGACAGGACAGGAGAGTCTGATAGAATTGTTTTAAAGATGGAGGCCATGTTTGGGGACCAGGCTTCGATCCAGAATTCCCAGTTTTTGTTGTTTCGCAACTGAAATGACATCAGTCAAATTTCTACTTCAGCTCTGTTACATAAGCTTGTGGGGGTAAAGGGTGGAGAAGAGCTGAGTCAGACAGAAAAAGTTTGTGTCCAAAAAACAACCCAGTCTCACTCCGAAGTTGGCGAAATCCGGCGAATAAAACGTCCTTTAACATCGGCACGTTAGTGGCATCGGGGGAAAAGCAGCAGGACAAGAACTAAAGTTAAGGTGGCAAAAGTCAGGGTAGCACAGATGACATTTACTTGCTTTGTGTCTAAGGAAGAAGCAGAATTTAAGCAAATCTTAGACAACATTGAGTGGATATATTGTAGTTCTTAATACGTTCAGGATCAAGGTCACAGTCATAATCAAATAGTGTGTGTGGCTCCTTAACTGAAAGTTCTTGTTAACGTCTAAAGCTTCGGTGTCAATATTGTAACAAGGTGGTTTCACACTCACAAGCTCACTGTGTGTAATTAAGTGGCCTAGGCTGTCTCAGACTTGTTGATTGGGGTCAGCAGACTGACCTGCAGTCATTTCAGTGATTGCCAGGGTCACAGGTGCTGATTAACGCAGCACTGAATCTCCTCATTTATAAATACCACTAACTTTCTTCCTGACGTCATAAATAACCAGCAGAGGTGAAGGAGCACACAGCAGGACGACGCTTTGTCCTCTGTTCCCCTCGTCTCCAGCAGTCAACTGTGGCTTTGTGCATTTCAGGGGGGAAAGTTCTCAGTTTCTCTCAGACTGCGCTCACTTTCACTTAGTGTGAGGCTGAAGGTTCAACAAGGGGAGAGCAGCAGAATGTGCTTTTTAATGTAGGTTGGCTGTGTAAATGGATGTAGTTTGGTCTGCCTCAACTTGGACTGCTAATTTTGGTTGCTAGTCGGTGGAAATTGCAGGATACGTGCATGAAATGGGAGGTTAATTTCGTTAGACTGGAAGTAAACAGTGCATTTCTTTTGGCAAATGATTGTGTTTTTCTGTGTATTTTTGGATTCAGTTCTCTAAACCTTAATTTGAAGTCTCCACAGTTCACCATTTGTGTAGTCAAAGTCTCATAATAATATTCTTTCTCCCCTCTTTCCTTTCACCAGATGTGTCGTCCTTCCAGATGAACGACTCGTCCTACGACAGTCTTGAGAACGAGCTGAACGACGACCCGGAGTCTCCCTTCCAGGAACAGCTGCCCCTCCGTGACAAGGACAAGCCGGACAGCCGCAGCCGTGACTCCGTCATCACCCTCAGTGATTGTGACCCTGATCCCGACCCTGATAGCGACCTCCTGCTGCAGCTCCCCCCACTGGCCAGACCCAGGAGGTTCAGCCCTGCGGTCCGCCAACCCCGCACCCGCCAGGCCAACGGGCCGTCGCAGGGTCCCAGGAGGCTGAGGAGGAGTTCAGAGCCAGCTCTGGCCCTGACAAGCACACCGCCAGTGGGCACAGTGACAGTTCATGCTGATAACCTACCAATGAGGAAGGCGAGCTATGATGCCGCCATGGAGGGGGAGAGGGGGGAGGACGAGGTGTTTCTGGAGCAGGGGCTGAGCGGGATGCAGCTGAAGGAGGAGGAGGAGAAGGGATGTGAGAAGGGAGGAGCCAAAGTCCAGAATGGCGGGCGCAGGAAGACGAAGCACGCCCCTCCGCCGCCGTTGCGGCTGGATGCCAGCTGCTCTAGTCTGTCGTCACCAGCAACCTCGCCCACAGGCTCCTCCCTTAGCTCTTTAGACTCCGCCTTCTCACAGTACTCTACTGACTACGCCACCAATGGGGCGATTCCATTGGCTGAGCCTGCTCCTCTCTCCCCTCTCTTTCCTGGACGTCCCCCGCTTTCACCCAGAGACTCCCCCCCTCAGAGGGAAGCCCCGCCTCAGTGGCCACAGCCCAACCAGGCCCCTCGGACCAGTCAACCCCCCGCACACCCTCATGGCCTCCACCCGAATACGTGGCTCAAGAAGGACCGCCGCCTGTCGTTAAGACAGTCTGATAATGGACACTCAGAGGAGGACTTGCCTGTGGTAAATGGGAAGACCCACCCAACCAGTAACGGCTACTCCGTCAGTGCCCAGGAGGCGGCGGTGACAAACCGCAACTGCCAGCGGAGATCCAGCAGCCCTCCGTCCTACCAGCAGGCTCTACTGCAGCTGCAGCGCAGCCGCTCCCCGTTCTACAGGGGGACAGAGAAACCTCTGACGGTCAAAGAGCTGAGACAGCTCCACGACCAGACCTGCACCTACAGGCCACCGCTCCCAGCCTCCCCTACACACACAGGAAGTGAGGTCACACAGAGGCTGGCTAGGAACGAGTGCGTTCAGCCGCCGCAGGGTGTTTTCTATGGACAGAACGCCACCACTCTGGTCCTCCAGAGGCAAAAGTCCCACTCCCTGACTCCGGCCCTGGAGGGACACAAAGGGCGGAGGACCCTCCCTCTTCCCCGCCGAGCATCTGAACCTGCCAAGGTCACTACAAACTCTAACCTCTCCTCCAGCCTCACCCTGGACAGACCCTCTAAAGGCCAGCCTCAAGACAGCGGCCTGAAAGTGTCAGAGGTGGAGCCCAACCACACCGAGCCACGTTACTGCCTGTCTCCCTCCGCCACTCGGGCTGTACGGGACTACTTTTCCTCCCAGGGTCAGGAGGATGCAGACGCCTGCCTGAGGAGGAGTCAGGAGGTGGCGCTGGCTATCGTGCAGGGGAAGAGGGAGTGGCAGAGCAGGCGGTGCAGCGACCCACGAGTGGACGACTTTGACCAGCTTTTTTTTGCGGAAGAGTCTTATGTGTAAATAAGAACTGTGTACAAACAAACAAACTGTGTATGAGAGACTGAATTTTATCTGATATTTTCACTTGTATACAAATGTCTTCATTGTTGATGTGATAATATCCCTTGTAAACACCTTTTCCTTCTGGCAGCAGTAGTCAAATAGAGAAAGGTGTTGCCGTTTACTGCAGTGGTACATCTAAGGTTTAAGATTTTAAAAAGGTACAGATGCACTTTCTGCTCCCACATTTCACCTCCTTGTGGTTGTAAACTGTTAGAAGTTTTTCTGATACCCCCTCTTACATGAAATTGTGTACTTCTGGCAAACAGCAGATTGAAAGGTTTAAGTTGTTGGTAATTATCCACAATATTTCAAGTTTAAAAACTCTTTCATGTATTTGACCATGGCGTTCTGCAGCAGGGATTTATGGAGCGTTGAAACCTGATTCTGTGAATTCATTATAGAGGACATCTGGATTCCTAAACAATCATTAAAGCCTGTTGTCAAACGGGTCAGAGTTACAGCTTTTGTGCCAAAATATGGTTCCCCTGAGACGTGTTTTTCTTTGGCAGCATGTCCTCATTTTGCCTTTCAGAATGTGTCATTGCTTTTTTAAGCACACAAAAAAAAGAAGAATGAGGAGTTCTTTAGAAATGAAAGAGAGAGGACAGAGGTCTTTTTTCTTTTATTCTCTGGAAGCTCGTAAAATGTATTTTTCAAAATTTCCAAAGCCAGCCGGAAATCCATAAAGGCTGGTGTGAAAATCAAGGCCAGGAAACATTTTGTAGTTGTTTTTCAACAGGGAAACATTTCAAATTTTAGAAAACATCTGCATGAAAATTCAGATTTTGCACAATATCATCACAGTTTTTTGCGCGTAAGGAATCACATCAAGAGGGATGCAAATTTTGGCACAACAAACATTAAAGGGGACCTATTTATACTTATATTTAGGGTTCAGACTAGAACATGTTTACATGCTTTAAAGTTCTAACAACACTTTATTTTCCTTATACCATCTGTGTTGGAACACCTGTAGTCACCCTCTGTCAGTTTAAGCGCCTGTTTCTTTACGCCCCCTTCTGCAAAAGCTCAGTCCGCTCTGATTGGTCAGCTTTTCCTTGTCTTCCGTATCTTGGTTTCTCACATTCTACCGTGAAAAAACACAAGTAAAAGCTTCTGAATACAAAAGAGAAATTAACATCTGCAACCAAGATTATATGTTTCCCTGATGTTAGCATGTAGCTACATGTAGCAGTGTACTTGCACCCTGGGACTGTAACGGAGAATAGTGGCTCTTTCAACGGTGAAAAAATCCCCAATGACAGCTTTGAATCACAAAGTGTTCCAGCAGGACTATGATCTGAAATCAGGGAGAAATCAGCAACTAATATTATGTTTCCCTGATGTTAGCATGTTGCTACATGTAGCAATGTACTTGCAGCCTGGAAATGACTGTAACAGAGAATAACTACTCTTTCAACAGTTAATAATCATCGATAAAAGCTTCAAAACACAACAGGACATGTTTCAGCAGGAATATGATCTGAAATCAGGGAGAAATTAACAACACATCCCTGATGTTAGCATGTAGCTACATGTAGCAGTGTAGGCAACGTCATGTAAACTCTTGCAGCTGCATGCCTGGAATTGATGACTATATAAAGAAATCCGTGACAGTTTGATGTCATACTGTCGCCAGAGTAGAAAAAAACTATTAGGGACTACTTTTACATATGTTTACCTAAACTTTAGCCACGATTAATATGAACCTCTGTAACATTATATATGAAACAAAATATGGAAAAGCATAACAGGTCCCCTTTAACGCTGCCCTCGATCGCAGTGATGACAACATGATGACTGCTGTGACTTCATGCAAATACTATGAACATGTTTTTAGCTCCCTCCATAACACCTGTGATGTTTGCTGCAGAGCCAGAGGAGGAACGTTTTCAGACAGATGCCTCCGCTGTACATACTTAAACCATCCTAACGGCATTCATACCTTTTGTGACAAACTGCATCTGTAAAGTGAAACATTTTTTCCCCAGAAAGTGAAGTGTTTGTCTGAATGAGTGAATCAATAGGGCCGCTATTTATTCATATGAGCCGAGTTCCCAGACACACAGCACTCAGTGTTGTCCTCTGTGGCTCTGGTTTATATCTCTGTGACCTGGGAGGGAGGGGAGGGCAGAGGGGGGAGGGAAGAGGAGAAACTGTCGGTGTGCGTGGGTGAGAGAGAGTCAGAGTGTCGTGTTTGAAAATGATGTGATCATTGACAGCGTGTCCTGAGCAGGAATGTGAGAAATCGTGTGCCATTGAAGGAGAGATGTCCTTTATTCTTGCTTGTATAGCACTTCATTATTCTCAACAAGAAACCCATTCTGTCTCACATGAATGACGAGGACGCAGCCTGTTGTGTGTGTGTTGAGTTGTATGTGTTGTCCATATTAATATGATATTTTTGTTCCAATGCTGCTGTCAATGCAGTGCTGATGTCTTAGGTGATGCTTAACAACCAATGACCTTGTTTCACTGTGTATTATTAACTGAGACGTATACTTACAGATAAAATATCTTCAGCAGTTGTCATGTGTATTAACTCAGTGTTATTGTGAACTTAACATAGCTTTTCCACAGGATCACACACTGCAACAAGGTCACTGCCGTGTTAAGCGTCACCATTTTAAATGGTCTCAAACCTTTTACCTGTATTAATAATATTATAATTGTTATCTCCATTACAGTGAATCGTGTCCAACGTGTATAGTTCTGCATATTTATGATACAGAAATATATAAATATATATATATAAATATATTACCTTGTACTTTGGTATGTCGTGTTGTGTGAGGAAATCAAATGTGTATTTTTGTACATGCCAATTCTGCTGCTGCTGTCTCTATAGAAAGTATATTTGCTACCAAACGCACCATTTGTATATTGTGTACATCTGATGTCTGATGCTCACGAGAACAAAAATGTCCTTGATTTTAATAAATGTCGCTCTTGTGAAACTACTTTGCAGATCAAAGTGAATTTGTTCTTTAGTGGTGACTCATGAACGCAGTATTTCTGCAGGACAGGATACACGAGACAAGTTTAAGACATAGATCAGTACATGCGCGCTAACATCAGGTAACTGACAATTTATAGGAAATGGTATATAGACAGAGTTTTCAAAGAATCGGAGAGATTTGCTTTAGTGTATCACTAGATTAATATTGAGAAGAATCAGGTTACAATGGTCACAACATGTAAATTTACAGATCTGATTACTGTACAGTAGGAGCCAAACAGCTGATTAATGAGCTAATGATGGTGAAGGATGATTAAAGCTCCTGATCAGCCAATCAGCGACTGCATCTGAGACTTCAGTGCTCTGCTGGAAGTAACGTTATGCTCAGGGAGACCTGGCATTAAAGAGGAAAACATGACTTCACATGTCTGATGATTTAAAAAAGAAACTAGCTACTTAAAAGAAAACAAAGCAAAGAGTTATTCAATACCTCAGTAAAGAAATACAAAACATATTTTACTATTTATATGACACAACTTTCTTTTAAACCCATAAAGGCCCAGCGTGTTTTTTCCAATTGTTCCTATTAAGGTGAACACTCTCTGGGGAACCCATTGCTTTCAGTCTAACAACAATAAGCCTCTGAGGACGAGGGCCAGTATTTTGGGCTGATCCAGTGTAGCCACAAGATATATGAGTCAAGACTTCCTCTACCATGCACCAGGCGTTTTGGCTAATCTCTATAAACAGATATCTGCAAATGGATGCATGTGAATAAAAAAGCAAATATAAAGCTAATACTTGTCATCAGGTGATAGCCAATCTGTGCCAGTGTTTTTCGCATCTCCACATGGACGGTTTGCCTGCTGTTCAAACGTGACTGGTCAATACGACTCGGACTGCAAACAGAAACCAGAATGATTCCAGTACCATAATCTTGTCCCATTGCCTACAGATTCCACATTCATATGCAGAGATCTGTCTATAGAGATTAAGGACAAAGTGTATGCAATCTTAATCGTTCCCAACAGTGTAGAATAAGGGGCCGTTTATACAACAACAATTTCAGTAAGGCACGCCAGGCAAATGGGTGGCAGTGTAAATTTGCAAAGCAACACCACGGCATGACGCCATGCACAAACCAAAACGAAGAAGACACAATGGCGAAAGCATGCACAGATAACTTTGTCTGGACGGACGACAAGCTGGAGTTGCTACAGTAACAGATCTACACTTCACTTCAAATCAACAGGGTGAGCAGCACAAACAGAGCTTGGCATTGTTGTTGTGACGGTCAGCTTGCCTAGTGACTGGAAACGTAATGCGCATCTGCAAAAAGTCTGTTTTCAGAGGAACTGCATATTGCAAGTTTGCATGACAACGGAGACGCTGCCGTTTCCAAAACGTTGCACTCTGGAACTCGTTTTCAAAACGTTGCGTTTTCAGGCACCCAAAACGCCGCTGTTGTGTAAACGATCAGCCAAAATGCAACTAAAGTTTACCGTTTTCAGTTGAAATCGTCGTATAAACGCGGCGTTAGCACTGTACCCAGCGTCTTTTTTCCAGAGCACTTGGCTGAATCCAAATGTCCACCCTCTGGACTTGCAGACTGAGGCCTTGCAGACTGAGGCCTTGCAGACTTCAGCCGTATGTTATGTGATGTATTTACTGTCATTACATAAAGTCTGCAAGGGCAGAGACTGCAAGCAGCTGATTGACAGCCCTCGAGATTGTTGTACTCATTGCCATGGAAACGTTCACCTATCGCTGCTGGCATATTTATATATGTCATATAAGTTGATGAACAGTGCCTACTCATCTGTCCCGGCAGATAACAGGATATGAATCTCTATTTAACTTTTTATGTAACTGATGTACATCTCTATATGACAGGCTACAGGCGTTCACAACCAGAAATGTTTGTAAATAAGGACAGGACTGTAACTTAATAAATTGGGTATTACTGACATTAGAAACCTTCTGCTGCTGTTTTCCAGACATTTTTCAGCCTACTACACTGCACAGCTTGATAGGCTGAAATAACAGCCTAGACTTACTCATATCTCTGTATCATGCTGTGGTTGAAAATGATTTCTGGCCTACATAATTCAAGTAGCATTTTAAAAGGCCTAATAATCAATAACTATTTCACACATTCATACATTTTCTTTTTCTTTTTTTTTCGGCAATTGAAAAAAACCACAACGTGACCATATTGCAATAAACTGTGGGTTATTAAATCAGTGAAGTCTGCTCAAGTCTGCACCCTAAGCAGAAAGCTGCAGAAAGTCAGCTTAAGGCCCCTTTTGGACTTGTTCAGTTGTGGATTTGGAGCCTTCAGCACACCCAGACTTCCCAGGAACGCGCCCCCAAAGTCCATGAGTCTGCAAGTGTGGTGAAGTCCGGACACTTGGATTCACTCTGACTTTTCTGTGTGGTCACTCTGAGCACTTCTAGTTTAAATCTCATTATATGGACGCTCAGTCTAAGTCTGGAATGACCTATGAAACAATGAGGCATGCAGGGTGTTGGATACTCTTGGTTTACGTGATCTACTTGATTCTCAGAAAGTGAAAAACCAAAAACACTAATGGTTGTGTCAGAGGTCTTCCACAGTCAGCAGCAATGTGTGTATAAATACATGTCAAGTAGAGCTTTACTTATTGTATTGACATTTTTTTTTGTATTTCATTTCACTTGTGCAATGGCAACATGTGTTTCTTGTAACAATAAAGCCCACTGAATCTAACTGAATTAAACCCAACCATTGTGAAAGGCAGTTGCATAACACAACAGGGTGTTAAACGCCCCAACAATTTTGTTTGAATAAACATTTTACTACATTTTGTCACGGCTGACAGAATGTAGTAAAGAACTTCAACACAAACTAATCTGACGAGGGGATGAAGGGCAGATGGAGAGGTGGGCAGAGAAGCTCAGGTGAGGGTGATGAAGAGAACAGGCAGGGAGCTGACTGGCTTGGAAAACTCTGGAAGCAGAGACAGACTAATGAAGCTGATAGAGGGCAGGTGTGTATGGGGCAAATGAGGGAGAGGCAGCACAATTGAAAACCAAGAACCCAGAAAATGTATTCTCTTATTAATAACCAACTGCAGTGAAAACAAAGAAATACTGAAATGATTCTGTAGTCTTTTAATAATTCAACTTAGTCCAGTCTTCACAAAAAGTCTGAGGCATCAGGACGCAGACGGTGAAATGTAATTTAAAATAAGATTCTCTGTTTGCTCGACTGTACAACATCAGTTTGTGAGGCTGTAGAATTTAGAGGATTACACAATTCTCGTTAAGGCTTATGAAATAATTTATGGAGGAATTCCTGAAGGAACTTTGTGCGGTTCACCTCTGACTGCAGCCTGAAGCATCCCAGAACGGTTTGTTTAAGCTTATTGAGTTATGAGTGCAAACCTGATATGGATATTTACTGCAAGGAAACTTTGAGAGCGGAATTTACTGACACAAGAATCAACTGCGGCTTTGTAATTGTCTCTCTAACCTTAAATTATTATGTTTTCTGAGAGCCATTAGCACACAGTTAAACAAGAAACAGAAAAGCAGTGGTCAGGGTTGACTCAAATATTTAGAAAACACATTTTGGCACGTCACAACCAGCAGAAATACAGACATACTCATCAAAAGCCTTCAGATTTGTACGCCAGTGTATCTTCTTCTCCTCAGATTTTCCACCCGTACATGACATTCACATCGACATGCTGTTTACTGATGTGGCTCCCGGCCTGACGTTCCTCAGGGAGGCAGGTTGTTCAGCACTTTCGGTGATGTAATCCAAACATAACCATGTTGCATAATGAAAATGTCTCCCATAAACTTCACAGTTCACAAGTTTCTTGGAGTCAGTGGAGACTGACAGGAAGGGTGTGTGTTGCAGCAGCTGCGGGCAGTTTTATTTTCCTGTAACTTTCTCATATTGTGTTTTTAAAGAGTTGTTAAAATAGCTGTTGGGCAGTCTGCTTCTTGTCCCGTCACTCAGAGACACCCCAACACCTCCCGTCTCCACTGAGATACATGGACCGACAACAGCTACAAACAATATTTTACCAGAGAAAAGAGTGGCGAAGAAAACTGGAGCAGACGGCTGCCAAACTGCAGACCACTGCAGACGACTGTTTGAGAATAACAAACAGCAAAACCGGTTATTTTTCATCATCGCTGCATTTCCAGTGGCTTTTTAGGCACCAAAAGTGGGTGTTTTGTAGCCACTTGTTACTGTGTTTCCACCGAGGATAGTGCTACGAAAAGCATTTGTTTTTAACTGAGACGTTGCTGCATTTTTGACAGAGATACCGCTGCATTTCCTGCCGGGATAGTGCCACGAAAAAAAGGTTGTTTTTTTCCGACAGAGACAGTGCCATGAAAAGCTGTTGTTTTGTATGGGGTGCCATTTGTAAAGTGGCTCACGCTGAAAATAACATCAACATTTTGCCACATTTAACTTTAAACAATGTTTAAAAAAGTGTTGTGAATTTTTTAACGTCACCTTTTACCACATTTACAGCAATATTTGTTAACTTAGAAATATATTAAATAGTTAAATCTAAATATTAAATGTGGCACCTAAAT
>NC_065512.1:7342625-7378830 GCF_006386435.1 Epinephelus moara | reverse complement strand
TTTATATTTAATATTTAGATTTAACATTTAGATTTATATTTAGCATTTAGATTTAACATTTAGATTTATATTTATATTTAACATTTAGATTTATATTTATATTTAGCATTTAGATTTAACATTTAGATTTAGATTTAGATATAGATTTAATATTTAGATTTAACATTTAACATTTAGGTGTCACATTTAATATTTAGATTTAACTATTTAATATATTTCTAAGTTAACAGATATTGCTGTAAATGTGGTAAAAGGTGACGTTAAAAAATTCACAACAATTTTTTAAACATTGTTTGAACCTAAATGTGGCAAAATGTTGATGTTATTTTCAGCGTGAGACACTTTGCAAACGGCACCCCATAGTTTTGTGGATGGATTTCGCAATGCCAGCATGCCAATTGTTGTGTCTGGTTTTGTTTTGCATTTTGGATCTCATGTAGGCCTACGCAACCCCTCTGGTTGTAAATGAACATGCATTACTTTGCATCAGCCTACTAATTTTGTAAACATCGTCCTATGATATCCCATTATTTGTTCAAACTGTAAAGATGGCACAGTAGTACAGTGGTTAGCATTGTTGCCTCACAGCAAGAGGGTTCTGGGTTCAAACCAATGGTGGAGGGACCCACCCCACTTGCAAGTTCTCCCTGTGTCAGCGTGGGTTTCCTCCAGGTGCTCCAGCTTCCTCCCACAGTCCAAAGACATGCAGGTTAATTGGTGACGCTAAATTGTCCGTAGGTGTGAATGTGAGTGTGAATGGTTGTCTGTCTCTATGTGTCAGCCCTGTGATAGTCTGGTGACCTGTCCAGGGTGTACCCTGCCTCTTGTCCATGTTAGTGGCAGTTTCAACTAACATCTGCTACCCTGATAGCATTACATCGTACATTTCTCTGTTATAAATATGTCCAATTTCTGTCACTAAGCTATATAGTAGAACAGAGCATTATTGATAGGCTAAATACTTTTGAATCGGTACAGCTGAATAGGCCATGCCAAAAGCATATCTACCAACTAGCAGGTACAGATAGAACAAAAAAAATGGGAAATGCTGGGGCCTTGACGAGCGCTTTGTGTTTTCCTGTTTTATATCCTCTTGGTTTCAGTCACTACCCAAAGCTCGTGATCATAGACGAGGGTCGGAATGTGGTAAATCAAGAGCTTTGCTTCCCAACTCAGCTCCATCTTCACCAAAAGAACGAGATCACGAATACAAGCAGCCGAAAAGTGTCTCTTCTGTCGGGTGGCTGGGCTCAGCCTGAGGAGCTCAGACATCTGGAAGAAGCTTGGAGTGTCGAGTGGGACCAGTTAAGGTGGTTCAAGCATCTGATCAGGATGCCTCGTGGGCGTCTTCCATTTTACGAGCATGTCCAAGTGGTAGGAGGCCCCGGGGCAGATGGCGAACACACTGGAGGTATTATATATATCTCATCTGGCCTGGGAACGCCTTACGATCCAGCAGGAGGAGCTGGAGAGGGTCACTGGGGAAAGGGACGTCTGGGGTACCTTGCTTAGCCTGTTGCCCCTGCTACCTGGCTTTGGATAAGCAGGTGACGATGGATGGATGGATGGATGGATGGATGGATGGATGTCCATTGGCTGTCACTAAGCTATGTTAGAAAGTGGTTGTAGCAAGAAACACTGTCAATTTGGTTGTTCACTATAGGCTACACCTAATATGTAGCTAGACAGGACTGATGTAATCTGGCTGCACTATGTAAAGTCAAGGTTTTGATCATGAATGGACCAAGAACTAAACCATTTGTTTCAGCATTGATGGAGGACCAGGTTGGTGGAGTAAACAGAGTCTGAAGGTTTCCAGCTATGTTAGAAACTCCACTGAAATTCCATCTGGAACAAAACATGAAAAACATTTTTATGTAAGCCACTTAGGTATGTATGCGCCTCAGGTCTAACAATCTGTGTGTGGCTAAAGTCAAAGACGAGTCAGCAGACATGTTGAAGTTCATGGTATTTAACAACCAGCCGTTAAACAGGATTGATGCGACTGCCATTAGATAACAACAGGAATCCTCTGAAGGGAACAAACTGCACCAGAAATGTCAAAACATTTTCTGAAATATTTATTTCTGACAGGCAGTTATGTTAGAGTTGACTCTGTCTATGTCCTCTGGGACCAAGATGATGTAAGTGGGGAGGGGAACTGGCTGTTGGTATTTATAGCTTAACATACCTGGCTGGTGGTTTACCTGCGACATCACAACACATAATTTATAGTCCTTTGGCTCAATTCCATTTTATCCCCTGGTTAAAATTCGTCGTATGACATGGGACAACCTTTCAAGACCCTGATACGTCATCAGCAGGTGTCGATGGCATTTACATAAGCAATTTTTTTTAGAGTAACAGTTAACTGTATTTATGTATGTTAAGCTAAAGCATTGACAGTATGAATGCAACTTCTGTTATAATTGTGCCCAGCGCTCCGCGATTCAAGCAGTGCATTCCAGCTGTCCACTCGAGCACTTCTATCAATCTACCAGCATGTAGAGGCATGTCACAAAACAACAACGGTGCCGGTAGTAGGAGCAGGCTGACGGCTGAGCATGCCGAAATGCTCAACTTCTTAAAAAAGAATCTCCACATCATGTTTTTTCCAAGACGAGCAAGGTAAGGAGAAGGAATCAATATAGCGTTGCCTCTCTGGTAGGCATAGCATGCTAAAATAATCCTTTGCCATCTTATTATTAGCTAATTATTAGCTAGCTATAGCTAATAATTTTAGCTAGCTAGCTAGCAATTCAGTCATGGAGACTCGGGCCTCGTTTCCCCTTTGGGGGCGTGGCTTTCAGATTATGACGCGTTGCGCTCTGTCTCTATGGCAATAATGGTATTATCACATATAATATTTGCCATTTATCTGATGGAAACAGAAAAGCATGGAAGCTAGCAATTTGTTCATAGCAAAAGTTTCACACTATCTGTCAATCAAACAAGACATAAAATAAAAAAGAATATTGTTTTATTACCAGACAGCTAGCGATGCTCGGTAAGCTAACGTTAACAACCTGTGCTTCTACTCTGCCAGTCTGCATATTGTAGCTGATATTAGTGGAGCGATAACAACTGCAGCAACTTCACTGCTGGACTTGAATGCCACATGTAAATGGGTCAAAATATTGGACTGTCATGCACAAACTAACAGTAACAATTTAACATTAGCTTGCTTGCTAATTAGCCATCGAGACATCGGCATGCAGCAAGTATATATATTTTTTTGCTTATATAAAGAAAAGAACCAATACATAATTAATTTCATAAGATACAATTTTAAATTAATAAATTAAAATTGTATAACAGTAAATTGTTATAAAAAGGTGTGCACATCAAGAAGAAAGTCAAAACAATCATCTTTAAAATAGAACCACCTGTAAGTGGCCCGAGGAGTTTACCCATGCCAACACAGGCCTCCAAAATTTGCCAGAGCTTTAGGCGCGGAGCGAGGTAAAAATAAACTATGATGTCAGGTAGGTCATCATCAAGGCGAGGAAGAAATAACAGGAAGAGCACACCACTGTCGAAGGTACAGCAATTAAATTAAAATGACTCAATGAACTAAAACATGTGGTTCATTTGAATTTTGAGGACCAGGCAAACCCTGGAAAGGACATTAAAATATGTAATTTTTAAAAACTTTATTAACAAAGAAAATACATTTATGGATTTCTGTTGTTGCTGTGCAGCCATCTTAAGTTTTCATAACATTCAGTTTGGAGGGTGCCTTTAAAAATACTATCATGATCCTGGTTTTATTTATTCTCTCATCTTGTGGACTTTGTTTTGAGTGTGTTTCTTGTTTTATTTTTTAGATTCCATCCTCATGTATCATGTCAGGTCTTTTTGTGTTTCCCCGCCTGTTTTTTTTTTTATCACACCTGTCTTCTATCTGTCTCGCTAGTCCTTCCCTGTCCCCAGAGTCTTCCCTTCACACCTGTCCTGTATTAGTCTTGTTTGCTCCACCCTAGTGTTCCAATCCCCATTTCCCTCCTCTTGCCTGTGTCTTCCTCCTCCAGCTGTGTCTCGTTCTTGTGATTAGTTTTCTGTGTATATATACCTGAGTGTTTCCCTTTGTTCCTTGTCAGTTTGTCTGAGTTCATTCCCATGTTCGTGGTGTTAGTCCCCTCCTGCTCTCTCATGTTCCATTTTGGATTCCTTCCTAGAGTTCGTCCTTGTGTTTGTCATGCTTCCCTGGTTTGTTTCTCCTTTCGTTGGACTTTGAGTTACCCGCCTGCTTTAGGTGTTTATAATCAGCTTCATTGAAGCCCGTCTATTGTTTCAAATCCACCTGCCTACTGCTCTGCATTTGGGTCCCTTCCTGAACTGATACATGACACCTGCATGTGGAGGGCCCTAACACTTCACCCTACCACTCTATCTCAGTAAGAATCGAGACATCCTATCCCTAGACATGAACGCTCAGAATGAAGGGCTAAGTGTTAGGGGAAGGGGTGAAGGCTTATTCTCAGGGCAGGGGGAAAGTTTAGCAAACACAACCAGAATCTTCCCATACCCTACTACACTCAGCTTCTAATTTTAGCTAGGAGGGTTGTAGTGGGTTCAATTAATGAAGTTAAGCTATGAAATATTATGGAAAACAATGTTTTAATACAGTCTGGCTGAAAAAGAACAGTATCGCTTAAAATTCATTTACCCAGCAAAAGATCCCTAAAGGACAATGTAGTTAAAAAATACACTAATTTTATCTCCATAAAGCCTAAAAAGTTGTAACTTGTTTTATGTAATATGCAGAAAATGTTTAGTTTACCATCTTTACACATCAGTCTGTGTGTTCCAATATCCATACGACCATACTATGTAGTACACCAGAAAAAGATTTAGTATGTCCCAATACACAGTAGGTGAAATGCCAAAAATACCAGGATGTTCTACTACATTTAGTCCAATTTTGCAGTATGTAAGCCAGCATGCTTTTTTTGGCTTTTCTGACCCACAGTCCTCTGCGCAGCGGACAATACCTCATGTCGACAGAGCCACAAACAGATGACATCTTGACAGCTGTAAGAAGCTGCAATTAAAGGGATGACGGCGCATTCAAGTACCTGATGATCAGTCGAATACTAATAATAGGAGTATTGATTGTTTAAGTAAAAAACAACAATGACAGAGAGCTGCAGATTTAATTTTACTGTCACAACTATAATATGTTGGAATCTACAATCTGTGCAGTTATAACTTTAATGACTTCATACATTGCAAAGTAACAACAGCAGAGCACTCATGGTTGAACTCTGTCTCTGGCGAACTGGTGAGTGGTGTTGTTTTATTTCCAAGGTAACAGATATAAAAGCAGGAGGGTCAAAGTTCAGGACGTAATGTAATGAGAAAGTAGTATGTCCTGACTGTGTGCACACTGCATGCAACAGCACATACTTTTTAAGAGCAGCAGCAGTACCTACTAAAAGTAAAAAGAAAAAGTATGTGATTCCGAATGCACCCAAATTCTTGGAATGGAAATTTTCCAGCCCTCTCCACTGGTACTGTATGCACACAGTTCATTATCAAACATTTTTATTTACCTTTGCCTCTTACACACTTATTAAAGGCTGCTCCTCTGTGAGTCAAGGTAGAGTAAAGATTACTGCACTGTAACACTATAAAATGTGAGTTCTCCACTTGATTTATAGAGCTCCAAACTAAACGCAAGCATAATGGTCATGAATCAAAATAAAAGAAGTCGGCTCTGGAAGGCACTTATATGGAATTTATGACTCCGATAGAGAGAAATTAAAACATAAAAGCAAGTCTGCAATAAAATAAAATCATATGTGAGGATGTTTATATCAACCGAATGGCAGGTATGCACAACCTGGCCAGATCCAGTGTCGAGCCGTGTGTGGAGCCAATCTGCTTCTGAATCGTTCAACTTCACGCTGATGCATAGAGACAACTCACATCTGCAGCAGCTGTGGGATCACATACAGCTGTATCAGCCTGGCTGCTGCTCTGGTTCCCACTCCGTGCTGGTCCAGCAGATAGCAGAGCAAATCACATCAGGGTGAGGGGTTCAGTTCCCGCTGGAGCAACTCAAACCAAAGACAACTTCACTGTACATGAATACCATATGTTTTTGATAAACTGCGAGATACAAACATTCCCATGTCTCTCTTATGTGCTGAGTTTGTAGGTCAGCAGCTGGACCTTCACCTCCATGATGATTCACAATGCTCGTCTGGCAGCAGCATTTGGGGCAACCTACTTTGTGCTCTTCTCGACTTTGTCTCCATGGTAAATAAAACATGATGAAGTGCCCTCTATGGTGGGCCAAAGAGTGGGGAAAGTGTTCTTAAGGGTATGGTTCCAGAGGAAAAACTTGCAGTGCCCAATAAGGTGCCTTACCTAGTCTATTAATGGGTGCCCCTCTAATGGGAAAAACATTATGCAGTACAGTGCCTCATAGGGGGCGCGTGCAGTGAAGAAAACTTGATGCACCCGTAAAGCAAATAAGATGCAGTGCACTAATGGGTGCCCTTCCAGTGGAGAAAACATGAGGCAGTGCCCCATAGGGTGGCCTTCCAGTGGAGAAAACTAGATGTAGTGCTCCATGGGGAGCCCCTCCAGGGGAGAAAACTTGAGGCAGTGCCCCATAGGGAGCACTTCCAGGGGAGAAAACTTGAGGCAGTGCCCCATGGGGTGGCCTTCCAGTGGAGAAAACTAGATGTAGTGCCCTATGGGTTGCGGTGGCCTTCCAGTGGAGAAAACTAGATGTAGTGCCCTATGGGTTGCCCCTCCAGTGGAGAAAACTTGAGGCAGTGCCCCAGAGGGTGGCCTTCCAGTGGAGAAAACTAGATGTAGTGCCCCATGGGGTGCCCCTCCAGTGTAGAAAATAAGAGGCAGTGCCCCATAGGGTGGCCTTCCAGTGGAGAAAACTAGATGTAGTGCCCTGTGGGTTGCCCCTCCAGTGGAGAAAACTTGAGGCAGTGCCCCAGAGGGTGGCCTTCCAGTGGAGAAAACTAGATGTAGCGCCCCATGGGGTGCCCCTCCAGTGGAGAAAACTTGATACAGTGCCTTATAGGGTGCACTTCCAGTCCAGAAACTGCAATGCAGTGACATATAGGCTGCCCTACATGCTAGAAAACTTTCTGTGCACGGCTGCCCAATCACATGCAGCCGGTGCCTTTTTGTATTATTTTTACCTCTGCTCCTGAGACAGCCTGAGTCTGTCACTGGTTGTCTTCATGTCTGCATGAATTTTCTGCAGGCATTCAAAAATGGATGGATGGTTGTAGAAGTTAATCTGACAACAGCTGCCTTCCTCCACAAAGGAGGAAACCTGAGGCTTTTAGGAGCCACCTTTCAAGCCTCTAGACCTCTAGGTTCCTTGCTGAGTGTTTTGTTTGTTTTCTTATTAGTCATTTTTTTTATCTAAAGGCTCTTTGCTGGATTTGCCGGTGCATTTCACACTCTCAGACCTTCTGCTGCCCCCCTGGCAACAATAAAGTTTGCTTTTGTTTTCAGAAGGATGATAAGGGAGTTTTAGGGCAGCTTGGCTTCTCGGTGAGATTCCTCTGCCAGCTCATAGCTCTCTTTGCAATGAGGTCACGCCTGATATGATCTATCCCTCTCGTGAATTTCAGTCAAAACAGCAATTAGTCGTGTTTTCCTCCCTATGCTACACTGGTGACCCACTCTGACAAGCATGTAACTCCCTGAACAGGAACCCTGGTAACATTCCCACATATTGTTTTTCTGACATACATTCTGCAGCTTCGGTGCAATGAAAAGCAGCCATGAGTTAACGCCCCCCTCAAGCCCTCACGGGACCCTGCATCTGATGTCGATTAAGTTCCTACGAGCAAAATATCACAAAATAATGGCACTGACAGAGAAATATCTTGGTGCCAACTTGCATCCAATTTTACAATCCCATCCCATGTGTGGGAAGTAGCTGCTGTAAAAGAACCAAGTGTACTATAGAAGTGTTTCTTCCAAACTGGAACCCACAAAATATGATTGTGTGGTGGTTTATGGGACTCTGCAGAGGTACAGAGCGATTTGAAGGAAAACATGTCAGCTTTTTGTTTGACATTTTTACATCTAAATACCACAGGCGCAGCTCAGAAGAATTTCAGACCTCCAGCAAAGTTCAGTTACATAACTGCAGAGCAGATTTATGTGTTCGGGCACAGAGGACTGCAGAAATGTGACACAGAGAGACAAAAACACCTGTTTGACAGACCGCAAGGAAGAAGGATTGTATGTGTGCGAGCCGAGTGTGTACAGAGACGTGCACTTTACATGTGTGCATCCGTGTCAACACATTTGGTTTGGGCACAGACTTTTCATGTCCACATATGACGTGCAAGGTACCCTGGGTGACGTTCTGGAACACGTTTACATAAAGTGTCCTCCAAAATAAAAGCACTATCTAAGTACGACACCGCAAATTGATGTTTTTTTTCCTTCAACAACAAACACACATGGTTTAGGAAAAAAGAGCAGGGTTGGCTTTAGAATCTTACCGGAAGCGAACACCACTCTCTCGGATGAAAGTCGGTGTTTGTTGGACCCATCCACCACCACTCCCACCCGCCCCAGTTGGACTTTTGCTGCCTTAACTTTCGTCCTTGTCCCGCTGCGTTTCCCCCTGATGGCGATAAACTATAACAGCTACCGGTCGTATTTCATGCTGATGTTAAGGGACAATGGTTTCTGACTGCCCAAGTGCCGGATTTCGACAACATCTGAGTGATACCAGGCTCTCTGTGTATGCATATTTCTTGTTTTGTCTGTGTGGACTCTATGTTCCCTCCATTGATACATAGTTGATTTTAAACTTCACTGTGCATTCACATGGACAAAAACCACGAAAACCAAGGTTGCACTGGTAAAAAAAAAAGTGCAAGCACAGTTTGGCTACTCAGTGGTGTCGAAGGTGGTTGCGTCATGTAACAAAAAAATGGGGTCAGTGCATATCCACTATAGGTGACTTGTTTAAATGTGACTGGCGATTATCAGACCCAACTGCTGCTGATTAGCCGACAGCGTGCATGACTTCATTTCTCTGCCAGAACTAATGTAACGCCTCATTAAGAGTGAGTCAGGAAAACCAGACCCAACAGGCAGTTAATGCACATTCAAATAAGAGAATAATCTTTCTTCACCCTTGTTTCTGCATGTTTTCCTACTGCTGTTAGTCGGTGAAGTTGTCCTGCGTCTGATTGGACCTAATCTTAACACACCGGTGCTGCTGTGAGGCAAAAGCTTCCAACGTTAGACGAACTCTGTGGCCAAAAAATGACCCTGCAGACTTTTCCTCACATCTACAAAGCCTGCAGTCACTATTGGATTCCTGCCTACAGCTACCTTTTGAACAATTACTCCCCTTCCTCTCTGTACACCCAAACACGGTGCATGCATCGATAATACGCTCCCACAGAAACAATGACACACTCACAAATAGTTAAGCACACACTTACCAAGTCATTATATTAACTGGCAGATATACAGATGCATCCACGTTGATGCTTCAGTCTGCAGCACGAGGAAACCTCCGGGTGTCTTCCCTGCTGTCGTCCACATGCTGGTGTGTATCCTTTTGTATTTGTGTCCCTTTCATGTGTGCGCCGGCGAAGGTGGGTGGGAGGGCACGAGTCTGACCTTTGCTGGCATTAAGAGAAGCGGATTAGGCCAAACTTTCATCTACCCCTTTGTTATCACCACCAACGCTCTCAGCCATGTTCCCCATAAATGCCAACATGCTTTGAAGATCTTGTTTTTATCTCCACTCTGACAAGGCAACCCCAGATTATTCTCTGGGGAATCCCTTCATATGGGGATCTTAAGGATACCATAGGAGTGTTAAGGTCCTCTTTTGCATATCAAGATGTAGAGCACACTGGCTGGGGGCAGGGGGATGAAGTGAAAACGTTTTATTTACACGCACACACACACACACACACACAAAAACCTTGAATATGACATTGCTGAATGAAGGTGCATTATGGTCTGGCAAAAGTTAAGCTAGGTCTCACTCAGACAGCCTTGCATTTCTGTAGTTGGAGCCCTGTGTGTTATTACCCTCCCACAAAGGGCCACTGTTGGCCTGAATGTGGCTTTACTGCTGAGAGTGCACAGTAACTATTGAAGGCAACCTTAATGCGTACCTTTGGCCGGTTGTGTGTCATAATCAAGGGTGAATATCACAGACCAGTGGCTCCCAACCTTTCCTCCTTAAAGGACTCTTTTTCTATTCAGTAAACTTAAGACTGAATCATATATATTTAACCGATATTTCATATTGTATTGAATGCATAACAAAAACAGTACACAACAACTGATAAACTTTAGAAATAACCTAAATAGTGAACACAATATGTGCAAAACAAACAATGTGGATGAATTTTGAGCAGATCATTTTTATAAGATATTCAGTTTTTAACAGTGTCAGTTTTCTTCTCCCTAAAGCTTGGCCAGTGCTCTATTAGCTCTTTGGCAGTTTAACTGCATTCTTTTCTAAAGCATAACGAGGGTGTTTAGCAGAGAGTAAATGCTCTGAGAATATGGTTTGGCTCAGTTCTTCACCGTGCCCTTATGCTGTGAGATTTTTTGAAGTTTATATCTTGAATAATAATTCCTCAGAATTAATAACTGATTTAATTTTCTTCACAGAAATGAATGACATGCTAAAATATAGGCCTACTGTATATTTGTGGGGGGAAGGTCTTACAACCTGTAAAGTTTTGGTGACGCCTAATGGGATTGGGACCAGCAGGTTTGGAACCAGTGTCACAGACTGTGTAAAATAATGAACATAGCCACTGTGACATCACTCAATGGTTTGTTGGCTCCTGCATTTACAGCTATGGTAGTCTCTATATACAGACTCTACATTCAGTGAATGAGTCTGTAGGCAAACCCCGGAGATCTTGCCTCCGGAAGAAGAGCGGAAGAGCCCTGGTGTCCAGTTGTAGGCTCTTTGTAGTCCGCGAGATATTGACCAATCACGTTTGAGCCGGCTGCAGTTGTTGCCAGGTTAAACGGTCCATGCGGTGAACTAACGAGGCGGAACATAATCGGCGTCACTGCAAACTCTGAATCCATCGCAATGGTTCAGCATATTTACTTATATATAAACGGAAGTCGGAAACAGAAATTTGCCTCCTCCGCCCAAATCAAACCGGAATGCCAAAAAATCGGGGGTCTGCCCCCAGGCGCTGTATTGCCGTCTGCCGGAAGTCAGATGCCGAATACAGCCGGTGGGTTCCGAGAATGCAGCTATTGTTAACTGTGATAATGCTAATGCTAATTTTTGATGTCAAAAAAGGCTTAAAAGCATCAAAACTAAATGTACTCATTGAAAAAACTGAATTTCAGACTTCTTAAAGCATCTATCAGCACAACCAGACACTGAACAAGACTTTTCAGATGACCAAAGCGTTACAATGAACTTTCATGAACTGAAAACACATTGAAATAGTGACAGCTACGCCAATACTCTGTTAATTATGCATAACTTCAAGCTTTAATGAAATGGGTGAGTTTGAAATAAAATACAGATGTCATGAATGAAGAAATTAGCTGTAGAGACCAAAACAGTTTTTTCGACCAAATGCTATTTCTGCTGTAAAGTTGGGCATGTTAACATGGGGATCTATGAGGATTGTCTCACTTATAGAGCCAGCCTCAAGTGGCCATTCAAGGAACTGCAGTTTTGGCACTACTCTGCAAAGGGCAGGGGATCTTTGTTTTTATGTGGATTTTAAATTTGATTTATCCTTCAAATAGAGTCCCAGAACAGTCTGCCAAAGTGTCTGTGATGCAGATATTGGATATCTAGAGCTCTTCAGGTGCTGCCAGTATCTAGCCTTTTCCTTTTCCCCTCAGCGGACCTATGTTAGTGGAGAAAGTCAAATAGTTTACTTGATCTAGATTTAGGATGCATTGTGCTGCTGTTTGCAACAGACAGTGAAACATGGAGGCACATGGGAGTGGGCGGAAATGGCAGGTGAGGTGGGGGTGCTATCATGACCTATGAGTAAACTGAGGACATCAAGAATCACTGATACCCCCCCCCCCCCCCCCCCCCCAAAGGTTCTAAAAAACAATATTCCTCCNACCCCCCCCCCCCGCCCAACATCAAGGCTTCAAAAGCACATTGTCCCTCCACCATATCAACACCTACACCTGTGTCCCAGTCTGTGAGTCACGTTTAGCGGCAAGTCAAAGTTATTCATGTTGAAGGTACAAAGTGTTCTCTTTTGTTCCTATTTATAGATCGCTGCATGTGTTCCTGCGGCCATATTGATCCTGTGGCTATTTCTGTCATCACGCAACAGTCTGCACACTATTTATTCTTTTATCAGTCAATCAATCATTGATTTCACAAGAGGTCACACAAGGTACAACTGCAGTGAAATTCAATCCTGTCAGCTCCTTCAACCTGTGCACTGTAATTTAGTCCTGTAGTCCTTTAGTTTCTCCTGACATTGTAGGCCGTGCTTTATAATTGTCCATGTTTCCGGATGGTTCTGGTAATCCATTATTTCTGGTTGTGGAATGATTTAACTGTAGTTTTGGGAGCAGTTGCTTCTGTTGTTCTGCAAAATAAATCCACTACAGACTCAGTGAGATCACTGATGTCATCAGTGACGCTGATGGTGGTGTCCTGGATCTCTCACATCACTGGAGGCACACATTATGGTTTGATTACATATCTTGGCCTCAACAAGATGTCCTCATGGACACAGGCACCGACTCTGCTCCGAAGCCCTCTTTGAACAGCAGGAACAGGACATCACCTCACATTCCTGCTGTCACGCCAGTCCTTATTTACCATAAAGCACTTCCATTCTCTCCTTCTTTCTCCAGAGTCCTTTGTTCTGCCAGACCGGCATGCAGAAAAAGAGTCAAAAGTTTCAGGGAAATAAATATTACATTTCCTGATTTCCTGTCTGAAACTGACATGGACACATCCAATGCTTTTACAATGGCTAGCAGGATACTAGTTTGGCAGAAAGACCCATGTGATCGAACATTTTATTGGTTTGGCTGATTAATAGTCGCCAATACAACGTTTTACAAACCAGAACCAGTGCTGGCTGACTGTTGCGCAGCCTCAACCAGCCCCACAAGGACATACATTACTGAACACAGCTGAGGAGGAGAAGGTTGTGTTAAATGATCAGTGGGTACAACTCCTGAGAAAGCAGGCCCCTTCTGACTGTGTGTAAGTGTATCGTTCTTCATTTTGATATATATTTACGCTATTAGCACCAGAGCAAAAGTCTGAGGACTGAGTGAATGCCGCCACTTTCCGTTTCAAAATAAAAGCCCTATAGTCTTTCATACATAGTCCAGCCATGTCCTAGATTTTGTTTTGTTTTTTATGTTGCATTAAATGATTGAGACAGTATTTTGAAAATAAAATTACTCCACTCTTAAGTATCTTGTTTCAGATTACATTGGATGTTTTTTTTACTAGTTACAAAATATTTAAACGTAATTGAAATACATATTTAAAGTACAAGAAATGGAAATACTGCCCATCTCTGATCACCGTATTGCATGACTGCTCCATACACAAAGTCAAGGTGATGTCATTATGTACCTGAGAATCTCAGGTTGGCTTTAAGGAAAAACAAAAGCTCAACAAAATAAAAATTACTCCCACCTAGATTTTTACAGTTAGTTTCATGTTCAGTTCCAGATTTAGGTTTTTATTTCAGTATGTATTACTTTGATTTTGATGTTCATTTAATATCCGCAACTGTCAAAAAAAATAATTGCGGTGGGATAGAGAGATATCGGCCAATTAATCAGCTATCTGCGTTTTCCTGTTTGAAACTATCATTGTCAAATCGTTTAAAAATCCATTATTGGTCGGACTGTAATGTTTACTGATGTTTACATTTGAAAACCTTAAAGTGGCCAGCTAGCAGTTGCAGAAGAGGAGAGTTTACAGTTTACAGATGAGCGATCTGCAGCCACATGCCATCACTGCCCAACGCCAACCACAAAAAACACCACTGACACTTGCAAAATAGACATGAGAGCAGAGATTTAGCACAAATTTAGCGAAGCTGATGAGAAGTGACTGGAAACCTCTGCGCCTTCATCAAGGATAGAAACCGCATGTGGTATTTTACCACCCATGGACCGTTCTGTTAATCAGCCTACGGTCTAAACTTCTGGGGTGGATTTCTTGGGAAATCTCGTGTTTCTATACACACCATTGGTTTTGACTTTCCTTGTGTTTGCATGATCGTTTGAGCGCTTACAAGTGTGTGCAAGCATGTTTGTGTATGTTTGTCCGTCAGCAACATCTGCCGAGGTTACCAAGGACATCGCAGGATTTACAGCCCCAGAAGTGCTCCAGGTACATTTTTGTGTCAGGAATAGATACTAAACTGCAAACTCTCAGGTCGGTCGTAATGTGTGATGTAACTCATTTTTGGACCAAAACCAGCAGAGAGGGATAACACACGGTCACTGCCCTGTTCAGCCAGTGTGTAATTTACACCACAAAAACCATCCGTCTCTCTTATTACCCCTTATTACCGACTACACCCTTTGATGTGACACAGATGTGTTCGTGCATACACGTCGCACACACACACATTCACGTACGACGTTATATAATAACCGTAACCTCGATGACCCAAACGCAGCCTATTTTACAGTCAGACCTCTGAACACATGTCAACACTTGGAGGTGAGAGAGTTTGCATCAACAGCAACATCACTAGCAAATTAAAAAATATACCATAAAAAAATAAATAAAATGTATCATATAATGCAGATGAATGAATGAATGGATTATATTTTTACAATGCAGGCGTGTTTGTGTGAGTCAAAGGGACCTGATTCAACAGAATGATCTCAGAGGAAGAACTTGGCAGGCAAGTGAAGCTGAAACCCAGAGTGTGTGTGTTTTCCTTCTTATTACCTGGTCATGGGTGGCCATTATATTCCTGGCCTCCAACCCGCTTACATAAGCTTTCTGGTTTACTACAGTTGGGCCGTTTTAAAGAGTGGGTACTCAGGAGTTTTGATATGGCCAAAATATAAGTGTGTGTTTTGTATTTCTTCCCAAGAAGTGACTCAGGGCTGGCTCTCAGGTGATACAGCACACCGTCTGGAAGCCATATTGGAGGACTGCAGCTTTTCATCCACCATTTTTAATGCTCATTTTCAATTTGTGCATAAAAAAACTGAGTGGAAACACCAAATATGTCACATAGACTGTATAAAATAATGGATGTCACCAACATGACGTTACCATTGCTTTGTGGAGCTCCATTTTGAACATGGATGTAGGAGAACTGGATACAGCGTTGGAGGCAGGGCCAGACATTCCTATGAAAGCTGCTCAGTGGCATTTGAAGCCAAAAACGTTCCTATAAAATTATCCAGATGATCAGCACCGTTCCACATCACTGGGCTCACAGAGCAGGCGCACTAGAGACTTCTGCCAGCTCCATCCAGTTTAGCCCACCACTTACTTGAATGGGGATAAACTGATTTAACTGTGCAGCTCGTCTGGACTTTGAAGGTGTTATCAGACCAGGTGAATCAAATTCTGATAGTAAAACTAGTCACTTTGTGAAGATTGTGTCACTGTAAAAAATGTATCAACTGATTTACAGACATCTCTTTCCCAATGTAATCTATGGGAAAAAGTATTTTTAAACCCAATGGCATCATGTAACAGTTTACAATTTAGCAACTACGAAAATTGGGGACCTGGCTTTGAAACCTTTAGTTTGGCATTTTGGCTGTCACCATCTTGGATTTTTGGAGCCAGAGGTGACCATATTTGGACGTGAGGGTGGGGCTTACCCTAATGCTAGCTGCTATCTTAAGGAGTCTCTAAAGTGGGGTACACACATTGGGATTTTATAAATCTTAAGAGATGTTTTATCTGTGAGAGACCCCACACATGAAGATAAAAAAATCATGGATTGAACAGTTTTGATCGTACTGTGTGTGGTGTGCTCCGATATTCTCAACACAGCACACCACACACATACACACTGTTAGCCAGCTAGCTAGCTAGCTCGTGGGTTTCCCACAGCTCTACGAGCTGGTCCTTCATTTTCGACGTCCACCTGACTTTGGGCTTCGGGTCGGCCATGCTTACTTCTTTATGTACCATGTCTGCTTCCTTGTTCCTCAGTCAGCTCGCTTCTTGATTGACTATGTTCCGTTCCACGTCACAATTCACAGAGTCAGGACTTGGGAGTCGTTGGCTTTCCCCACACACATGAGGATTTTTGATCGTAAATATTGAACAAGTTTAATATTTTTGATTGTCGGCCCTGATCCTTTTCCGAGCAGATTATCGGGTTAAACTGACTCTTAACACACCTCACACCACAGGATAATCTTATAGGATAATCTTATGAGACATAAGATTATCGGGTGTTTGCCGTCCTCGGTCGGGAAGGGGGAAAATCGGGACAAAATCAGCCTGATTATCTTTATGTGTGTAACCCGCTTTAGTTGGCACGGTGCATTTACAGCTATGGTTAGCTGTGGTAATACTAATGCTAATTATTGCTAGCGAAAAAAGGGATTAAAACCATTAAACAAAATGTGCTGATTAGGGTATGTTAGTACAACCAAGCACTGAACAAGACTTCTTTAGTGTGATATTCTGTCCAGTTTATGTTCGTGTTTGTGTCCACTTCCTGTTTTATTTTGAAATGTGTTCTCACTGTGTTTAGTGCTTCTTTTACTTATACTGAGTTTCCCCGCCTTTGTTAATTACCCCATGTGTTTCACCTGTGTCTTGTTCCAATCACCTGTATAGTCAGTAATCAGCCCTTGTGTATTGATAGTCCAGTGTTTCCCCCATTGAGTTGAGACAAATTACCCGTTGTTAAGGGCCGTCTGACGGCGAGGTAAAGCAATTCAAATATTCTAGCTATAGCTAACAAACTGATTTAGATTGTCTTTAAGGTGGGACTTTTTTAAGTAGCTAAAAACTGAGCAGTTCAGGCTTTGATTTAATATACAGAACATGACAGGTGGGTTTCTACCTGGAAGTTACTGTAAACAAACATTGTGATTCGAATCTGGGGTTACGCAATGTTTACATTACCTAACCAATGTTGTTGCCGTGGTAGATGGCACCTGTCACTCAAAGCGCCCTCACATATGATTGTGCACAATAGCCTCAATAACATTTAAACGGGTGAGTGAGTTTGAGGAACTGAAGTTTTTGGCACCTCCTGCTTTATTTTTCAGCCCTGGTTACCACTTAATTTGTTACCGTGATCCTTTGCCAGGATTTCATCTGACACCCGAGCCAATCAGGCATGTTGTCATGGCCTAAAGGGTGCTTTGGATACAGTATAAATGCCATATGTTATGCAATTAGTGATGTAACCCAGTGAATGGTTCCAATTCAGTAGAACATTATTTTCATAAATGTAAAACAAAGCACAGAGCCCACCTCCATCGAGATCTAAAGGTCCCCAAATGGCTGTGAAAGTGTTTTTGTAGATGACATCATAGTTACATAACGCTGTTCAGAGTTTGATTTGATGGCAACAGAGGAGGGAAAGGTGACTGGGTCAATAATATATCTAGGTTCAATGGGACTGTTGACACGTACAGAACGTTTTGTGTAATTGAGGCTGCTCAGCCAGAGCATACACACCAAAGGTTTCTGAGCCAAGTCTATTTCTTTATAGGAATCTAGGTGGATAATAAGGTGTGTGTGTGTGTGTGTGTGTGTGTGTGTGTGTGTGTGTGTGTGTTGCTCACATTTTCTTCATGGATTCATCGTCCTTTTTTTACCCATTCAAACCAAGGCAGCCAACACAGGTTATTCAGATACGACCTGGGTCACAACCTGGCAGCAATGCATACCAAATACCTCACATACTGGCACTGAGAGTGGGGTTTACAGGTCATATTCATAGTTGTGTACTTGAAAAACGTCACTGTACAGTATATTAACACATCACAATAATAAACACAGTTAACTGGTTTGACCTATAATACGATAACTTGAGGTGCACTGATGTTTTAATGCCTTCATTTTGTGACCTGTTTCTGTGTGTGTGTGTGTGTGTGTGTGTGTGCATAACAAAGAAGAACCCAAAGCTGTCCTCGAGAGAGAGAGACTGATGACAGAGGGAGGTATCAATGCTGGAGCACACACTGGGCCCAGGTGTGGCTCAATCAGCCGTAGACCCTCCGCTGAGTATGGGAGGAGGTCGTCACACTACAGACAGCCGGAAGCTCCTGGGGTCTGTCCCAAGTCTTAAATTACTGCTAGTTATCTTACCTAGCCGACTTTGCTAGCTGTTTAGCCCCTCCCACCTAGGAAAAAATGCGAGGAGCTAGCGCTAGGAGCGATGAGCGAGCATTGTCGGTTTAAGAGAAATGAGACGTCCTTTCCACTGAAGCGTCATGTGAAGCAACGTCCGTTCCTGATGACGGCGGCACCGCTGGATCTGCTCCGTGAAGCAGCCAGCGTCTGGCGTTACTATGGGTACATCCCAAGTCTCATTATATTCGCTGACCAAAACAGTAGCCCCCACCCCCCGCCGTCATGACTCTGGTCACACACTTTTGCATGTAGCAGCCGCACATCACCGACAGTCCGATGAACAACGCAACAGGTTGTGACTGAAATAAACCTAATTGCAACATAACAATCTTGCATGAAATATCATTACTCTTTGAAGTAGGTTCGTGAATCACAGCGATTCATTGCAAAGAATGCATGTAACGGGTACTTACTCTTGTACTGTTTCTCCGCCATCTCGTTCAAATGAGCCAGATGTAGAGGGCGGGTATTTATACGTCATGGCGTTCAGCTGAAAAACTCTTCCGGATAGGAAGCTCTCAACCATCCTAGCTCGTAGCTGCTTAAAGCTTGCTGCTAGCTCCTAGCGCTAGCTCCTCGCTGCACAAATAAGAGACTTGGGACGGCCTAGAAGATGACGGACCTCGACTGACTTCCGGTTCAAGTGAGGAGCTAGCAGTAGCACTATAAAAATAAGAGACTTGAGACGGACCCCTGCACCTCGAAGTCTTGTCACATCCCCATTTTGTTCAAATTGCAGCTGTAGCTTAAACCATCCCTGCTGCCATAGCACTGTTTGTTTACAGGCTGTGGTGACCTGTTACAATTCCATCATGACTGTGCGTCAACATTTGCATCCAGTGACATAAACTGTTGGCGACCCTGGTAGTGTGGCATTAACATGGAAATCGACTCTTGTCCCATTCACCTCTGGACCTGGGTCATAAAACAGAATTGGTCAACGTGGGTTAACCCTTTCAAATTCAAAATCACGCTGTCTCAACACTTGTCGAGGACATTTTAAGCATCAAACCATTAATTACTTTCATTCTGGTGAATATGTATGCATTAATTTAGCATTTTCTGCATAACTGATGGTGGAAATTAATTTAAGTTTGTCAAAATAAGTCCTGCTACTTAAATGTTCTTTTTGGGGGAGACAAATGCACATATTCTGAATATTTAGGTGGATGTGTCCCCTGCGTACTTTCTGAAATCTATGTCTATGCAAACAAAGCACGTCGGTTTGGATGTTAGAATAATAAATACAATAAAAAAATAATAATAACTGAAAAACATATGTTTTGTTGTTTTCGAAGTATCAACACATAATTTTGATAAATCTGTTCTTTTCACACATTCGGCCATTTACAGGCAGACTTCTTTATATTCAAACAATAGTTGCCACATTGTCAGACGACATGTTCAGCAGCAAACACAACACGGGCAACGATTTCCAGTTTTCATCAGCTCAATAAATCCCTCAGAAGGATTTGACTTACACATTCCCTTAAATCTGATTAATATAATCATCATAAGTGGCCCTAAGAGGCTTTGGCCCAATTCGATTCATATCTGACTAACTGAACAATAATATTCAGGCGTGCTTCCATCGCTGATTAGTGATGGGGTATAATCTACCATGCTGACCCACTTTCTGCTTTTCTATTGGCTCGCATCCCGGCCGTTGTCAGGGGAAACAGAGTTCACCAGCTGTCATTCACCAGCCTATTTGCCGGGATTCAATTCAGATTATCAGCATGTTGATCCCTCTGTAAGTTTGTGTTTGTGTGCAGGTTCACAGGGCAGGTCCAACATGTCTGGCCCACTGACACTGTGTCCTGTCTGGCTGTACACATCCTGCGTCATTATCAGAGACAGTGTGTGTTAGCGTTATGGTTTTTATCTTTGATTTATGATTAAAAGTTAAAAGTTCAAGGAACGATGAAACCACAGGGAACAATCTCTGGGACTATTTTACACCTGGAATTATCATACGGAAAGTAGAAACTGTGTCTGTGGTTTCCTTGTTTAAATGAAGGGAAAATTCCTGAGTTCCTCAAGAGAGTCTTGGTCTCCTGGGAAAGTTCCTGTGGTGGGAAGACTTATAAGTGTGAGCTTCAACAGTTGACACTGAGTCATCTAAATATGGGCCTCCTAAAGTGTGTCAGAGCTGAGTCACATTAAGGTTTCACAAACAGCTTGATATGTGTTGATGTTTATTTGAGGTGCCCTTCCTTAACACTCTGTTTAATTTCGGGCTGCAGGAATGTAGAGTTGTGTCATGAAGTGGAAAATAATTTGACACACGGAGTGAATCAACTGCAGTATGCCACCACTACAACAACAACAAGTCAGGGATCTCAGCAGACGTGCTCGGCATCAAACCCTCCTGAACTCTGGCTTTTGGTCCCTAGAATGTGAATCAATTGGAAACCAAGAATCAGGTAGGAGAAACATGCGTGCAGAGAGGTCATCCAGAAACCGAGCCACCCACTTCCTTGACCAGAGCACTCCCTGTTTGGTCCGACAAACCCAACATTCCTCACAAGACTTCCTCCCTACGTCTGACAAAACGAGACAAGTCCTCTCTGACTGTGGTGACGGTTAGGAGCAGAGACAGAGGTGGAGAGGAGAGCGAGAGGGACGTTTAAATTCCACTGGAAATTTCTCTGCTTTCAACATTTGCAAAACGTTTTGACTGATCTGATTTAAAGAGTCTGGTATCAGATGTCTTCCAGTGTCTATTATTCTATCAGCATCTTGCCAAAATATTTAAATTATTCGAAATATTCATTTTCCTCCAGGAGAGCAACCTCTACATCTCAGGGAGTCTTTAGGTTTGGTGTTAAAGGGATAGTCTGGAACTTTTGAAGTGGGCTTGTATGACGCACTTATCATCAGTCAGATGTCTGTCAACACACCTGCAGTTTGTAGAAGCAGGCAGGCGTCTGACACAGACGCTATGTAATGTACTCTGTGCTCAAATCTAGAAAGATTTTGAGTCTGGCCCTCACCGATACACCCCTCGTACCCAAGGGGCGGCACTAACTGAGGCATTTCAAATGCCGCCGCACGCAATTGGATAGCACGATGGCCAATCAGAGCAAAAAACAAGTTGACGTATTCATTGCATTAAGCACCATTGGTTTGCCGACCAGTGGGGCTAACTGATATATTATGCTTTTGCTGCATCCCGTCGGCAAAACAGCAAAAACGTCCTTCCTGAAAGCGAAGGCTTCTAGGGCAGTCTTCTGTTCCTCTCTCACAGCTTAGCGTTTCTTCCAAATCTAAGTTGAATGGACGCGGTCCTTCTGCAGCTGCCATCTTGGCTGTTTACTTTTAGACTCCTACGGTGCAGCGCTGTCTGTCAGATAGACTGATCTGATTGGTCCGATTGCAATTCAGCGGGCTCTGCTCATCGGGGCCAGATCCCCGTGCAGTGCAAATTAGAATTTGCTAGGGGCGGGTCATCTGGATTTCCAGGTTAATCATCCCTCACCCTGGCTGCCAATCAGGGCTTTGGATGTGTCACACACTTATAATTCCTACACACAAATAGGCTCCCCATGAAGGTGTTTAAATCAGAGGAAATTCAATTATATTTTTTAGGTAGAGTTTCCCTCTTTATCAGGAAATGGGTGTGCACAACATACTGATACAGTCAATTAAAAATTCATTCTTAACGTTTTGTACAGGCCCAGTTGAATACTGCAATAATAATGTGTGGTTATGACTAAATCCCACCGCACACCATTTGAGAAACACTGCTCTAGTCAAAGCCGCCAGACTCCTTTGACAAAAACAGTAATTTTACGGTGCAGAAAAAAGTGGCTGCTGGTCTACCGCTGCCGCAATCAGTTAGTTTGTTTGTGTTATTGTGTGACTTTGGTGAATCTGTACTAAGCTTTTAAAACACCAAGTCACACAATAATACAAACACACTAACTGCTTAAGCCAGTGGTAGACCAGCAGCTCCTGTGTTCAGCTATGTTAAATTACTGTTTTTCTCAATGAAGTCTGGCTTTGAAGAGAGCGATATAATGGCTTAAGCTCCCAGTCGGAAATTGGCATGCTATCTAACAGCAAGGTAAAGCAGTGAAAATATTCTAAATAAAGTAATATTTATTATTTTAGGTTGCTAAAATATGGTTTGCTGCTGCCCCTTTTCACAGCAGTACATTGCTTAGCTTCTGTGGCGGTACTCCTGCCTGCTTCTCCAAACTGGTGGCATGCCGACTGACACCTACTATTTGTAACACACTCACTATGGATGAGCACCTCATACAGCCCCACTTCAAGGACTCCAAGCTATCCCTCTCATATAAAACTTTCGCTAATCACAGCTTTACACACTGCCCCTGCCCACAGTACGTCCACACTGGCACCAAGCAACAGCAGCAGGACGAGTCCCACCAGCAGAGCGACAGGTAAACATCTTCATCAGGAGAGGAGCAGCATGTGCAGAGATGACCCAGTTATATTTCCACATCTTGGGGCTCAGGAAGGTTTTCAACATCTGTGACTGATTGCACAAATATCCTGATGATTAATGAAAGCATTTTGCCAGGACCTCACCTGACAGGTTGTGCCTGGACATGCAGGAGCCAATCAGCATCAGGGGTCTTCTGCAAAGACAAATCGTCCTCTCAGTGATTGCAATTCACCATGGCCTCCGGCTCGAATGTAACTCCGTTTTTTTGTCCGGCTCACGTGTCGCTGTGAGGGCCCAAATGAGGCCCTCTGACGGCATCACTCCCAGTTTAAACATCTGCCATGTTGGATCTGATAGAAGCACATGCTGCATGCATCACCTCCTGCTGCTCACGTGTGACAAAAGTTTGGATGTTACAGAATGGAAAAATGAGAATAAATGAAATAAGGAGGGGAATATTTTCTTCTGAATGAAAAGTGGAACCTGTTTTTCTCTGGGAGGAGAGAGTCAGAGAGTTAAGGAATGTTTCAGATGCAAATTAAGGATCATCTGAAACAAGCAAAATCAAAACATGAGGAGGAAGAGGAGGAGGAGACAAAACCAGACGGAAAGGAAGACCAAGAGTAAATGAGCTGTCAAGTTCAAAAAGCACTCCTGTCCTTGTTAAAGCTTCAAAGTCCTGGCACATTTGAGCAGAGGTCGTCCTGTGAGAGGAGGCTGCCGACAAGGTCAGAGGTTAAAATTTGAACTGTGGTGAAACAAGACAGAGAGGGAAATTAACTTCCAGCCTAGTTGCCCGAAGAAAAGTTTGGTATTGCATGTTTCCTCAAACAACAAATATGTTACATTTGTACGTGTCATACATGTCATATTGCTTCTAAAGTGACGTTACAAGATGCATAAGAGGTTTCCCAAACTGTATATGTAAATGGGCTCCTGAGTTGTAAAGCTCAGACAAAGACAAACAGACACAGTGGAGTAAATGTTTTATTTAGCAGGCCTGGTCGTGCACCTGTTTATCCTCAGAGGTGAGATCAGAGCCAGAGAGGGAATCAAATAAATCTGATCATGTGAATTTCTTACTCCAGCAGCAGGTTTCAAAGCTTCTGACGTTGGTTTTTTAATTTGTGTTTTCATGTAAGCATGTAAAAGCAGATGTGGGCCAGAGAGCAGGTGTGTGTGCACAGATCTGAGATCCACACACACTTGACACCAACCCAAGATTTCTACATGGACGTATGGAAAACAAAATGAAAACACAGTATGATGTGAACACAAAGGCCAGCAGGGTCAGTGTTGTTGCCAAGTCAAATATAGAGATGACATTTAAAAGAGAAACCCTCTTGTCAAAATGAAGGCCAGTGAAGCAGGAGTGGGGTCGTCTGGAGGGCAGTAAAAGGTCACTGATAGAAAAGCATTAGCCTCAGCACGCTGCAGGGGGTCTGTGCATTTCTGACTGCTCTGGGTTTTACCTTCTGCTCAGGTCTGCAGGAGCAGCCTGGGGAATACACTGCAGCTAAGAAGCTTATCAAACAACAGAGATTTATCATTCTGTGCATAACTTGCAGCATTTCTGCATGTATTTCTGTGTTTATTATATTTTACTTTATCTTCATTTCTTTCCATTTATTTTATTTTAATTAATTAATCTATTCATTTTGTAACAGTTAGTTTGTGTGTAAAGATTTTTAAAATCTGAACAGATGTTGGAAATGTGAGAAATCCCACAGGACATGAAATGATACAGTTAATAGTTTTGTTGCTAAAAAAAAAAAAAAAAAAAAAAAGAGGAAAGCATGACAAACATGACTTTAGAGAAAACAAAAATGGTGGACAATGGGCAGAAAGAACTAGCTGTTAGTTTTGCACTACTTTTACCGGAAATTAAGAAAGAGAACATTTAAAAATATGGATGATGTCATGACTGTACATGAGTTGAATCACATTTAGTATAACAAAAGACCTGCAGGACCACCAGAGATCTTCAGGGTTCTTTCCTCACAACAGGATTTTGGATTACAAATATTGAACATGTTTAATATTTGCGCCCAGGATGGACTTCTTAGCAAAACAGAAAACACTCCTAACATAGCTCACACCACAGGAAAATCTGGCAAGATTATTTTTAATCTTTTGTGTACCTGATGCAACTTAGTCAGAGTGGTGAAGTTGCAGTGTGCAGGACTGAGAGGCGTCTACTGGCAGACATGGTTTATAATATTCATAACTATTGTGGCATGTTGGGGCTGAATGAGGGAGTTTCCCAGCATGCCGTGAGACAATGTGTTTTAAGTCCATAAGCCGACAGACACTGTTTAAATGTGTTTTAAATCTCTCACATGTTACCTGTTACGCAGTGATTCATGTATTTCACAATAGTTGTAATGGGTTACAGTTAATGTTGTGACATTTCAGCAGGAGTTCAGTTGTGAATGAGTTAGTGACCTCCTGCCTGTGGGAGCGTAAAGAGTTCAGAGCTCAGACTTCAACTCTGTTGCCTTCTTGTTAGAAAGAAACCCTCAGCTTGCTACACAATGTTTTTATCAGTGTAAAATCACTAAAAATCACACTAAAATAAACAGTTTATATCTACATACAGAGTGGGTCCTCCTCCACAGAGTCTGCCATGTTTTTCTACAGTAGCCCAAAGTGGACAAATTGAACACTGACTCTAGCTGGGCCAAGTTTCAGTTCTGCTACCTCACCACTAGATGTCACTAAATCCTACACACTGGGCCTTTAATTTCCTTACTTTATTACAGTTTTTTTTCCCAACAGAAAAGCCAACAGGTGCTCTGCACAGAATTAAGTCTGTTAGGCTCAAACTGGTGCTACACATTTAATAGTTTTTCTGTGAAGTGTAAAAACAGTTCCATTTATACTGAAAGTTGCTGCACAGCATTTCCTGCTTCCATCCTGTACATGTTCTCATAGCCTTTTCGTTTCTTTATGTTTTATTTTTTTTAATTTTTTTTTTTAAATGTGGTGAAGGTCCTTGAAATCAGATGCTTGGGCAGTGACTTGCAGCGTCAGACACCAACACCTGGCAGTGTTAGGGGGAAATGTGGCGGGATAAGAACAAAAATAAGGTGGCAAGGTGTTCAATGGGTCCAACAAATGCTGACTTTCATCTGGGAGAGCAGTGTTCATGTCACGTGAGATTATAAAGCATAACCCTGTTCTTTTTTTCCCAAATCTAACCACGTGCATTTGTTGTTGAAGGAAAAAAGCATTAATTCACACTGTTGTACTGGCATAGTGCTTTTATTTTGAAAGAGACTGTATGTAAACTGGAAATTTCCTGTGACAATGGAAGTGTATTGTGAAAGAAGACAATGCATGTGACAGGCAGAACTTGACACGGCGACGCAGAGCATCAACAACAGTCAACTGGAGGTGGAAAGTCCATGACCACACGTTGATAGGTGACGAGGTCGGAGTGAGAATGTGTTGGGTGAAACCTTTTTAAAAACACTGAATCAATGATATGACAGATCTTCCAGCAGAATCTTCCAATCAGAACTCTTTGCTATCATCAAATTACTATGACTGAATATTGTTAAACAAATTCTCTCCTCTGTGAGTAGTTTATGAAAATATAATCCTAACATGACGACCAGACTCTGTCAGTCTCACCTTCTTTTACTAATATTTACAACATGATGCCATTTTTAACAGCTCCAAACACAAACACTGTGTTTACGTCTGCAGTCACGTTTCTAATGGAGTTTACTGGCAGTGAGCTCATATTTACAGATTCTTTAGAGTTTACCAGAGTCAAATATCATCTTTTAAGCTGTGTGCATGCACACTGTTTACATCTTCATACTGTGAGCATGAGTGGCCCGTGCACATTAACTAACACAACATTTTCAGTCTCAACAAATACAATGAGCTCATCAAGATGGAAACACGAGGAGCTAATAATGTAGTTAAAACATACTGAACTCAGGCCCCAGAGGAGAATCACTGTCAAACCACTGTTATGTTACATTTATATTTTTCGTACATATATGAACATTTATAAAGTGACGTAGTATTTAAGCTGACTGTCATCAGGAGGTGGAGCGGATGGTGATGACATGACATCTAGGCGAGACACCTTATAAGCTACAGACACCTGTTCAAGACCAACAAACACCAACATTGTTGTTTTTTAGTGAGTAATTGCTGCATTTCCAACAGCTTTATAGTCACCAAATGTTGGTATTTTATAGCAATCCGTCACTGTGTTTCCAGCGGGGAAAGTGCCACAAAAAGAGATTGTTTTTCCAGAGACATCCCAGGGTTTCCAGAGGGGGTTTTGCCCCAAAAAGTAATTGTTTTTTACCACTGCATCGCTGCATTTTCAGCAGCTTTTTGGCCACAAAACAGTGTTTTTTTGTGACCTGTTAACTGTGTTTCCATTGCGGATAGTGTCATGAAAAGCAGTTTTTTTACAGAGACATCTTTGGGTGTCCAGTGGGGATTTTGCCACCCAAAAGTGTTGTTTTTACCAAGGTATCGCTACATTTTCAGCAGCTTTTTAGCCACAAAACAGTGATTTGTTGCCACCTGTTAACTGTGTTTCCACCACAATAATACGACGAAAAGCAGATGTTTTTTTTTTACCAAGCTTTGCTGAGTTTCCAGTGAGGATTGTGCCGCCAAAACAACTGTTTTTAATGAGTCATCACTGTGTTTTCAGCGGATTTTAGCAACCAGACACTGATGTTTTTAGCCACCTGTCACTGTGTTTCCAGCGGGGATAGTGCTGCCAAAAGTGTTTTTTATAGAGACATCATTGAGCCAAAACATGATCTTTTCCTAACCATAATTAACCACAACGTTGTTTAAACGTTAAGAAACATAACAAAAAGAAACAACCACCTAACAACGTCCAAATGTATCATATCCCTGGTGTGCAGACACATATGATGCCAACAGTTATTTTGGGGACAGTTTTACTAGACAGACTTACTAACAACTTCAAATCCACTCAGTCAAAATGATTCTAATCAAGTTAATAATCTATTTCCACCTCTATCTAATGTGTATAAACACACACACACTCACACACTCACAGGGCAAGTGAGTTCAAACAAAGTGCTGACTTTGACTTTGGAGGGAAACAATCGTCTCTCTGATTCCCAGGAAAGCAGATGTTATCATCCCAATACCAAAATAGGACAGCGAGGCAGAGTGGAGGACGAGGACGTGTCAAACATCGAGAGTGAACGTGTTTTTGGAGGCCAGTGGAGATATATTAAATCTGAAATGTATCTTTTTACCTGCAAAGTGAAACTATTCAGTGTTTGTTAAACAGCCTTTTTGATCATCATGGGATCAAATGAAACTCATAAGCAAAATATTTGAATAAACCATATAACTGATTGCCAAATTTACAAAAATATGAGACATAAGTTAAACTGGAAGACTGCATGGCCTGTCAGATCTTTTTAAAACTCTCAGATACACATCTTTAAAGGCCACAGGAGTCGTGCTGTTGAATTATTCCTCCCCTGACTTGCTTTTCTTCTGCTGTTTTCTCTCTCACACACCTCCACTCCTCTGTGTTTTTCTCCTCCTCTCCAGCGTCTTGTCACTTTGAATCCTCATTTCATCCTCATCCTTCATATCCTCAGCCCTCCCCCCTCTTCCGTTCACCTCTCAGTTTCTGGCCGCTGCTGTTTGATATTGTGATTCCACCATATAAAGCCATGGAGACACGGAGGGTCCCGAGCTGCAGGCGACACATGCCACACGTTACTGTGACTGATTGGGCAACATGTGAAAGGTGAAAGTGCCCCTCGGAGTCAAACCGTGACATTAATCCTACAGCACAAACAATCTTCTGTTGGCTTCATAACAATTAATGACCAGGTTTGCTGTTTATTTACAGCATTTATTTACTGTAGTTTTAGCTGAGTGTTTAATAATCTGCAGCATATACTGTATGTGTGCCATAAGGAATAATATCAAATTATTGCATGGTAAAATGAATCTGTTACATAGAGTAAACATATACAATATAGGTACACAGTCTATCAAAAGTAATTGTTGTGTTTCTAGCAGGGATCATGGCACGAAAAGTGGCTGTTTTTTATCAAGATATTGTTGCCTCTCCAGCTGGGTCCGTGCCACAAAAAGAGTTTGTTTTTTACAGTCATGGCTGCGTTTCCAGCATTTTTTTTGTCACCAAACGCAGGTGTTTTTAGTGACCCATTACTGTGCTTCCTCTAGGGTTCCCTGGCAACTCATTGCTGTATTATCACCGGGAATAGTGCCAAGACAAATGAAGTGTGAAGTGTTTTTTACGTAAACATCGCTGCATTTACCAGGGTTTTTATTTAGCCAACAAACACAGGTGTGTTTTGGCAACCCATTGCTGTGCTTTCAGCAGGGATAGTGGCACGAAAAGCAGCTCTTTTTTTGTTGTTCGTTTTTTTGTTACTGGGTTAGTGTCATGAAAAGTTTTTTTTCAGTCATGGCTGCGTTTCCAGATTTTGTTTAGCCACCAAACACAGATATTGTTAGCGACCCACTGCCACATTTGTGAAGAGGTTGCTTCTTACAGAGTCATGGCTGCATTTCCAGCATTTTTTGGCCATAAAATGGAGGTGTTTTTTAGTGACCCATGGCCGTATTTCCTCCGGGGTTTTCTGGCAACTCATTGCTGTATTTCCACCAGGGATAGCGCCACAAAAGGGTTTGTTTTTTTACAGAGTCATGGCTGTAAAAAACAAAGACAAGAAACGGTTGTCATCTCTGCATTTCCAGTGGCTTTTTAGATGCTAAACACAGGTGTTTTTTGGCAGCTCCGTGAGACAGTAGCCATGTTTCCATCAGCCTGTTTAGATGCGCATCTAGAAGTATCGCATCGGAAAATTATGATGGAAACGCCAAAATTCTAATTAAAATCCCCTGATTCGCACAAACTAAAATACACTCGCTTTAGCCGGGTTTTGGTTGATTCGAAAAAATGTTGATTCGCAAAACGGGGGATGGAAACAGTTATGTTTGAATTAAGTCTGACGTAGCGCACCTCTCTCCATGGTGATATCCACACTCCGGGTCAGGAAGGCAGTAATGCATTTACAAGCTGGTTGCCAACGCCAGAAAACGTAGAAGAAGAAGAATGCGAGACTTGTTTTGTTTCCGCGCGAGTTCGTAGTTTTCACCAAAGTCTGTACATTTAATGGAAACACACAGGATTCGTATTTCTTTTAATGCACATTTCCCAATGATTCAAATCACTTTTGGATGGAAACATAGCTAGTGGCACAAAAAGCAAGTGTTTTTTTCCAGCTTTATTTCAGCCACCAAACACAGGTGTTGTTTAGCGACCCATGGCTGTATTTCCACTGGGGTGTTTTGGTTACCCATTGCTGTATTTCCATCGGGGATAGTACCAAGAAAAGAGGTTATCTTTTACTGAAACATCGCTGCATTTCCAGGGTTTTTTTTAGCCATAAACACAGGTGTTTTTTGGCAATCCATTGCTGTGCTTTCAGCAGGGATAGTGGCACGGAAAGCAGCTGTTTTTTGTTGTTGTTTTTACATAGAAATCATTGTGTTTCCAGCTGGGTTAGTGCCATGAAAAGGGTTTTTTCAGTTATGGCTGCGTTTCCAGCGTTTTTTTGGGGGGGGTTTTGCCACCAAACAGAGGGTTAGCGACCCATTGCCGCATCTCTACCAGGGATAGCGCCATGAGTCATGACTGCATTTCCAGCATTTTTTGGCCATAAAATGCAGGTGTTGTTTAGTGACCCATTGCTGTATTTCCACTGGAGATAGTGCCAAGAAAAGTGGTTGTCTTCTACTGAAACATTGCTGCATTTCCAGGGTTTATTTTTAGCCAACAAATGCAGATATTTTTTAGCAACCCATTGCTGTCCTTTTAGCAGGGAGAGTGGCATGAAAAGCAGCTGTTGTTTATTAAAATATCACTCCAGTACCAGCCAAGTTAGTGCCATGGAAAGGTTTTGTTCAGTCATGGCAGCATTTCCAGTGACCGCCAGGGATAGTGCCATGAAAAGTGGTTGCTTCTTACAGAGCTGTGGCTGCCTTTCCAGCATTTGTTGGCCATAAAACACAGGTGTTTTTAAGTGACCCATGGCTGTATTTCCACAGGGGTTTTCTGGCAACCCATTGGTGTATTTATTCCGGGGATAGTGCCATGAAAAGGATTTGTTTTTTACCAAGACGTCACTGCTTTCCAGCTGGAATCATGTAATTAAAAGGGTTTGCTTATTACAGAGAGATAACCGTGTTTCTAGCCAGGGATAGTGCCACAAGAAATTTAGTTTTTTACCAAGTAATCTCTGCATTTCCAGTGGTTTTATAGCCACCAAACACAGGTGTTTTATGGCAACTCCGAGGGACAGTGGCACAAAAAGCAATTGTATCTTTACAGAGAAATTGCTGTGGTTTCAGTGGGGATTTTGGCACCAAAAGCGTGTACTTAAAGCCGAAATATAATCTTTTCCCAACCATAACCACGTTTTTTTTGTGCCTAAATCTAAAAACAGCACTGGTGAAACATAAAGTTTTGACATATTCACTACATAAGAGCGTAAAATGTAACATATCCATGGTTTGCAGAGACGTACAATGATAAACATTTATTCTGGCGAGTGGGTTGCACACAGATTGTATTAAAGTAACATGGACACTTCAAATCAACATTTCATCTGGCCACGTTGATTTCTGTCTCTGCTTTACATCACAATAGGTCTCATTACAGTAATAACAATAACAGTTACCATTCTTAACACAATTAGGGCCATAATTTGATCTATTCAGCACTTTTCCAGCCAGAAGCTTATTGTTCCACCTGAATAATATTTCATTTGGCATTCAGAAGCACTGATGGCTGGTTTCCCTGCTCTTCTCTGCTCAAAACATCACGTCACCTTGAAGGCAAAGCCAAACGCTGTGTCGACTATCCAAGTCTGTGTTGGTGCGGTTGCCAGAGCTCGACACCCAAACAGAGCTCACGTAACTGACATTTACAAGATCTGAACTGTATCCAGATGATTTGTGGAGCGGTGGATATCTGATGAGAGCGAAACTTGTATCTCTAAAAATATCTAGTTGAGGGAAACCAAGAGAAGCAGGTTTATTTTCTTGGCCTGTTTTCTGTGATGAGGTGGGCAGCAGTAAAATCTAAAAGAACCAACAACTGAAATATTATAAATGGAGTTATGAGGTTCTGAGCTGACAGATACAAGACAGTGTGGGCCGTCTCTGGCTCGTAAAAAGCAGAGGAGTCCTGTACTTTCACTTAGCCTACATTAAATGCATTTTACGAGCACCAATGACAAGAATACATGTCAAAGTATAATTCACATTTTCATAAGTAGGAAAACAGTGATCCTGCATGAATTCAGCTAACGGATAAATCTGGTGTTATTCTCTATTTTCTTAATGTGCACAAAGCCCATAAAAATACTTAAACTCTTGAACTTTCAGACTTGTTTGTCACTCTCTGCCCCAAACTCATTGGTTCCTCCTGAAAGGTTTAATAATACATTTAAAAAAGGGATAAACTTTATCCTTTATTCTATCTTATTCTTCCAGTTTATTATTACTTTGGCTTCATATCATTGTTTTCTGTTTCTGTTTTTAAAAGCACTAGTGTATTGGAGTCCAGGGCATGGATGGATGATTGAACAGGCCTACAGGCCCAGGGGTCCAAAATGTCAGGAGGCCCCACAGCCTTCACCTGCAAAACGTCACTCAAATTAACAAGTACGGACCAGAAGAAGACACAAAATAACCAGGAAGAGATGTGAAGGACCTGCAAAGAGACACGAAATAATTACAAAAAAGGGAAAAACACCACAAAAAGACACTAAAGACCTACAAAGAGACACAAAATGACCAAAAAAGAAACAAAATTACCACAAAGACCTAACCTCGAAATCCAGATGCCCCGCCCCTAGCAAATTCTAAATTGCACTGCACAGGGATCTGGCCCCGACGAGCAGAGCCCGCTGAATTGCAATCGGACCAATCAGATCAGTCTGTCTGACAGAGGCGGCTCTAGGCGGGTGTAACATGATGAGGACAGCGCTGCGCCGTGAGAGTCAAAAAGTAAACAGCCAAGATGGCAGCTGCAGAAGGACCACGTCCATTCAATTTAGCTTTGGAAGAAACGCTGAGCCAACTACACTTATCTTTTTCCTTGAGAGAGGAACAGAAGACTGCCCTAGAAGCCTTCGCTTCCAGGAAGGATGTTTTTGCCAGTTTGCTGACAGGATACGGCAAAAGCATAATATTTCAGTTAGCCCCACTGGTCGGCAAACCAATGGTGCTTAGTGCAATGAATACGTCACCTTGTTTTTTGCTCTGATTGGCCATCGTGCTATCCAATTGCGTGCGGCGGCATTTGAAATGCCTCACTTAGTGCCGCCCCTTGGGTAAGAGGGGTGTATCGGTGAGGGCCAGACTCAAAATCTTTCTACATTCGAGTCTGGATTTCCAGGCTAACAAAGACCCACAAACTACAAAAAGATGCATGACAACAACAAAGAGCACAAAACCTCAACAACCACCTGTGTGTCTCCCCAGCTCTTTCTCATTGTGAAGTCGTCAAATATCGCCGCTTCGTCAATGATTTCAGTGTCAGACACTGACGTCAAAAGCCACCTCTTGTGGCCAATCGACCGCCCTCATCTGTTTCGACAGTGCTATATACGGATGGGTGGTGTCAGTTCCAAATGCTAGTGGACGACACCTGTCACAGCGGTATGATTTGCCACTTGATGGCATCAGTTTGAAAGGCTGCTTGTAATGACATAAGGTAAGGAGCTGGAAAGTCCCTTTGGGGTGGGTGGGACAACAACTCCAGACTTTCACCTGGGAGCCCAGTGTTTGCTTCCAGTGTTGAGCAAAACCATGATGTTTTTTTTTCTTAACCTAACTACATGCTCTTGTTGACGTCCAGTTGTTGGTTGTTGCGTCCCAGAATGTCAACAACAGACGTAGCAGACATTTTAACAGATGTATTACCTAGTGTGTAAAATGTAGATGTGAAAGTCCACTGACAAAGCAGTGATATGTGACAAATTTGGATGGGAACATGGTCTTGCTCCTGAGAGATGGTGGGGCCCTTTGTATATCAGTGCCCAGGGGCCCATTGTCTCATAATCCGCCCATGGCCCTCAGAGACCCCAGTCAGAAACACCCAATTCCTCCTCTGCTGCTTTAATAGATGGAACTATTTAGAGCTCATGTTTGCCACGGGTCCTGATGAAAGTCCTGAAAGTATGACAGTCTGTCAGGGAGGGTCGGGACACTCATCAGTCAGTTCACCTTATTTTGAAGGAGACAGACACATATTTCCTCACGTGCTCTGTCGCTGACCGTAAATACTGCTCCTCTCTGTAAGATGATGCTCAAAGTCAGAAATACACTCCATCATTTCATGATAAAATGTTTTATGACTTTCAAATTTAAATGCTAAATTCAAGGAAAACCCCACCTGCTGCTGTGGACGTCCAACGCTCAGCTGAACTCAGTGAACTTATTGCCTTTACAAGTGTTTGCTCCTCCTGTCTTGTGCCACTTTGCCCCGAGCAGAGCATGAGACTAGTCGTGCACTTTAACTGCCTGCAGCGTGTGATGTTCTAGATCTATGTAAACACCAATCATTTTACACTGTGTACAAATGTAAAATCTAAATTCTAAGTACAGTTATTTAACCTTTATTTGGACAGGGGTCACACTGACACCAAGGTCTCTTTGAATGACTCTGCGCTTATTTCAGTTACTGTTTATTAGGGTTAAAATGACGCTGGTTGGTTTGACCATATAAATAGAACAAAAATATTGTTTATATGAAATTACAGAGTACTGAACGATGCCAGAATCAAAGGATAAGGAAGTACTAATGTGGATTGTATCCGACAAAAAATAAAAGTCGTAGAGAACTTTGATTTTGATGAAATTAAAGACAATGTAAATGAATACAGACAAGGCAAAAACTGATTCACAAAAATCCCCCAGAATGCAAGAAATTAAATGTTTGATGCGTCAAATTTTCTGGGGAAGGATCCAAACCAGTTTTATGTTTCTCCCATCAGTGTTGAAATGAAACCTACGCCCATGGTACTAAAAATTTTTTGAGAAGAAATAAGTTAACATTTTATTATGATGGTTGTTTCCTGTCCACTGTCGTATTTAGCCAATGTAACTCAAACAAAGAGTAAACTGTGTGTTGGCTGAGCTCTTTTCAGCAGTGAATTAATCCACATTTGGTGGTCGAATATTTCCATCAGCAGGACAATTTATGTTTGTGCCATAAAAGAAAAAAAAGAGACGGTGCTGGTAATTTCTAAAAATTGCAGACAAAAAAAAATACATTAGCTGAGAGAGCTATCACAGCTGAACAGACAACTACAGACACTGCAACAATAAATAATGTCAAAGTAGTGCACCAAACTGTGTTACTGCCAACTGTACAAAAAGGAGACAAAGAAAGAAAATAAAACATGTAGATCGATGACGTACTTTCCTTATCTGATTACAAATTAGTCATATGAATCCAAATGTGTGGTCTCGTAGCTGCAGCCGAGCAAACTAAAAAACATTAATTGCATGTCTGAGAGGATACCTGGTTGATAAAGTACTGCAAAACCTCAAATAAACGCTCAGTCCCTTTTACCAGCCCAGTGTGGCTACACATTTTGACAAATACGCACCTGTCTCAATTAGAGGCCTGGTCTGGTTGCCATGTATAAAGCAGGTTGTTGGCTGCCTCAACATCATGTGTCCATTCCTCAATTACCCCGTAAGTTATTCATATTCCTTTAGTTATACATGACTCACCCATTGAGCAGGTCAGCTCGTACAAGTATCTTGGAGTTCACTTAGATGACACTTTTAGTTGCAATGTCCATGTTGAGGGTCTGTGTTCTCGTTTACAGCAAAGATTGTATTTTTTGCGCAGACTTAGAGTGTATGGTGTGGACAAAAGCATCATGTTTTTATTTTACCAGGCAGTACTAGAGAGCTTAGTCCGATACGGGATGTCAGCCTGGTATGGCAACTTCACTGTCAAACTGAAAACTATCAGACCTTGCAGTTTATTTATGAGCAAACTGTTTTTAGGCAAGCCCAGAGGATAGTGACTGATCCATCCCATATTCTTCATTTAGAATATGACCTCCTACCCTCAGGCAGACGATATCGAGTCCCTAACTGCAAACTCAACCGTTTTAAAAATTCATTCGTTCCAACCTCCGTCAAACTTTTAAACAATTCTGCTTGAGGCCGAAGATTGTGCAATAATTTTTGTAGTGCTTTTATTAAATCTTATTTATCTGATCATTTTCAGTTTGTTCATGATGAATCATTCTTATGTACTTAAGTTTGTTTTGGAGTTCCGCAAGGTTCTGTGCTCGGACCAATCCTATTTACTCTATATGTGCTTCCTTTAGGTAACATCATTAGAAATCACTCTATAAATTTCCATTGTTATGCGGATG
>NC_065512.1:7322706-7342330 GCF_006386435.1 Epinephelus moara | reverse complement strand
GCTAGAGCCTTCAGCTATCAGGCTCCTCTCCTGTGGAATCATCTTCCTGTTGCGGTCCGGGAGGCAGACACCAGGAATTGTTGTTGGGATGGTATGGCTGTTGATGTATTGTTTGTTGTCATTGTGGCTGTCAAGGCATTTATGGCGCAGTTGCTGAGTCCAAGACAAATTTACAATAGTGGGACAATAAAGTATATCGTATCATATAGTCTGTAAGGGTCCTGAGATCAGAAGAATTTAAAAGGGTTTTTCATGAAAATTTATCCAAGTTGTGAGTTTTGTTTTAACAGGATAAAGTGGGGATGTGCTGGTATGCTGGGTGCAGTAATCCTCACGTGCTGTGACTTTATTTCTCTAATGTGCTGTCTGTCTGAGTTAGATCAAATGAATGTTTCATAATTGATATATTGTCTACAGCCTCATTTTTATACAAGTACTACTCATACTGGTTTAAATAAACAATGTGAGTTCCTGATCTTTGCTGAGCAATAGTTTTGTGTGAAAGGAATTAAAGGCCTGTCCCAAATATAGGCCTGTTGAGTTCAGTGATTTAGGCAAATAATAGCCCGGGCTACTAATCAAAGTTTTATGGTAATCTATAGTTTGACATGCAGTGTCAGTAAGTTAAAGTTTGGCCAACACTACCTGCATTTTTATTCTTGCTTCTGAAGGCTTCTGCAGTAAATGAACCCAACTGCCAGAAAAAATGTTGGCACTGTACATTTCTGTAAACGATGGAAACGTCACATTTGTATATTATATATATTATATATATGGTGGATATGTTGAAACCTTTCATTTCTTTACTTTCAACAACGCCTCAGTTAATGTGTGGTTAGGTTTAAGCACAAAAACAATCTGGTTATTGTTCAGAAAATATCTTGTTTTGGCTTAAAATACTTGGTTATGGATGCACAATCCATAAAAAAACAACTGGCTTTGTTTGGCTTGTTGGTCTTGAACGGTGGTCTGCAGTTTGGCAGGATCTCGCCTACGTGACCATCCACCATCCCCTCCACCTCCTGATGACAAAGTCAGTCACCTAAGAAACATCTGTGTTACATATTCGTGATTTGCTGAAATGTACAAGGCAAACATTTCTTCTGGCCACTGGGCTGAGTATAAAGCAATCTGAAGAATAAAAGTATGTAGACATTATGAGAACAAAGATTCATACAAAGGTGAAACTGTTCTAAAAGTGTTCTGAGGTTAGAACAAGTTGAAGCTGTGCTATAAATCATTCAGTGTCTTTTAGTTTGCTGTTCTCCTTACCTGCCTGAAAGTTCAGTCGCGGTCAGAGAACATTCAGTCACACCAACGCACAATATCTCACCACCTCCATGTGCAAACACTATTGTGAGCTGTACTGTAATGTCAGGTAACTCATAATGAGGACATAATGGAGACAGCTCGCCGTGTTGACTCTCCAATCAAACAAGACAAACCTCTGTTTACTGAACACTTGAAGGAATCAATAGGCAAAGAATGACACGTGCAAACAGCTACATTTAACAGGTCTGCACTATGTGTTTCATATTGTACATGACAGCGGGATCCAGAGGTGGTGTAAGGAGCACAGGGTGGGGATCTGCTGCCCTCCTGTGGCAGCAGAGGGAACTCCCAGAGAGATTTTAAACCAGAGTTTCCCTCCAAAATGACGTTTGCTGCAGTGGACTGAGAATCTCAAAGGTAATGCAGTGTGGCATTTCATCTGAGAATGTTGTGAACAGTACAAAACTCATGGGACAGGTGATTGTGATTTGGTCGTCAGGTCTCAACTATGCCAAGCTTAGTCATTCATCTCACATGTATCCTGTAATGAGCTATAATATTTGAGGAACACAGAATTCTCCAGGGCACCTCTGTGCAGTTCTTCTTGTCCCAGAAAAGAAGCCATGCTTGAAAGAATGACCAGGTTTTACTGTTCAGGTTAATTGATAGGCTTCGTTTGACAGAATGATCAAGTTGTAAAATTCATACGGTGTTCCCGTACTGGGCAAGGTCCTCAAAGTCTGAAAACATCGTTTCATCAAGGTCTTCTTGAATAGCTCTTAGTCTGGCCCCTCCCCTGGGTCCACTTTGCCTTTGGAGACCCTCCACAAACCCCTCCTCTCCCCTTGGATCTCCGCAAGTGATGTGAGGACTCTAAAACTTCACCTGAGCCTCCCTCGGCATATGGGTGAGTAGATAATGGCTGAATTTTCATTTTTGGGTGCACTATCCCTTTAAGGTTGCGACTCGGACATGGAAGGAGGCCCCAGAGCAGACCCAAAACACCTGGAGGGATTACATATCTCATCTGGCCTGGGAACACCTCGGGGTCCCCCAGGAGGAGCTGGAAAGTGTTGCTGGGGAGAGGGACGTCTGGGGTGCGTTGCTCAGCCTGCTGCCCCCACGACCTGGCCCTGGATAAGTGGATGAAAATGAATGGATGGATATAAAATGGCGAGAGTGAAAATGCGCCCAGACTGACATCTTCAGATTACTTGTTTTTTTGACTGACAATCCAAAATCAAACATATTCCTTATTAATAGTTATTAGATATTATTCAAAATGACTAATTTATTAATAAACTAATAACTCCAGCAGTTATTTACACATGTTATAACCTTGTCATGTGCTAATACAGGGCAACAAATATGTGCTCATCAGTAAAAGGTGATCTGCTTTAACCAAAACCCAATTTTCTCCCTCTTGTAAACACACATTACTTGTATCTTTGGCTCTGATGTGTCGTCCTGCTGTCTGTGTGGATGCATCTGAGTAAGTGAGGTCGATGAATCACAGCCCTTGTTTTCCCTTTGCTTTTTGTTTGGGACCTTTATGCTCTCATGATGCTACTTTGTTAATCAAATGTGCTCTGAAAAAGAGTCATTTCCACTCTCAGTGGGAGTTAAATAGAGTCTTAGCAGAATGTAAGCTTTGCTCTTTTGTAATAACGTCTGTGCACACAGAGGGAGGTGGAGGTGAAGGAGCGCCTGCAGGGTCTCGCCCTGATATTTCCTCCAGGAAGATAAAGACCTGCGGATCGCCAACTATAATCATCACATGGGAAGATTAGCCTGAACCACTGTTTGGAGGTCAGTGTGAAGTAACCTTTTCTTTGGGCTCACTAATGCAACAGGATGTTTCAAAGATTTGATTTCATTCACATAAATGCAGCACAGTCACGACTCACAGGCAGATCTGAGCTTGTTTTGGCAACTCCACATGCGGATGTTTCAGGGTGAACACTGGGAATAATGGATAATGATAATAATGATTTCAGTCTTTATTAATCCCCCTCCACAAATAAGAGTGACTCAAATCTGCATTCCTGCTGTATTCAACATAGCTACACCAGCTGTAAAGCCCTCACATGGAACGCTCCAATCTGTCCTCTTTATTTCCTCATTATGTTAAGTGTGTTTTGTCTCTTTCCGTTCTTCACGTGGAGATCAGGTTCAGCTAAAGCTCACACCCAGAGTCCGGCTCAAGGACAGCTGAACAGGTGTTTGAGCTGGATTCATCTGTTGGAGGGAGAATCTGTAGCCTGTCCTTGACACACACACTCTGCACATCATGTATGTAAACATGCAGGAGGAAGAAATAATAAAGTTAGCTTCTGAGGGAAATGTTCACACTAAACTAAACTCTTTATCCCTCTGTGCTCCCATACTAGAACTAGAAAGCCTTTATTGTGACACTCAAGTGATGCATTCCAGCAAAGAACATAAAAAGACAAAACAGGTCATTCAGTGAGGATAAAATTCAATAAATAAATATATATAAAAGTACTTAAAGTGCAGCAAAGTGCTCAGTGGATGGCAGAATGGCAGTTATAAACATTATGTGATATTTGCTTTATTTAGTGTGCTGATGGCTGTGGGAAATAAACTGTCTCTGAGTCTGGTGATTTGTGTTTTGGCAGCTCTGTAGCGTCTGCCAGATGACTAAAGGTGTCACTGGTGATCAAAGTGCTAGCATGCACCTGTGCACCCACTCTTGGCTCTGTAATTTGGTGCATTTCTGTGTGTTTTGTGTGCGTATTTAGATCTGTGTCAAGCAGAGTGCATGGTTTTTAGGAGTATAGACATGAAGTCGTTTTTTTTTGTCTTCTTCAGTGCAATAATTGACATACAAAAGACAAGGCAAGCAATTAAATATAAAACATTATAAAGGATACAGAAAAGAGTAGAGAGAAAGGATATAAAAGGTAAAACGAATTACGAAATGATTTACAATTTAAAAGAAATCACCATTAAAAATAGAAAAAGTGCAGACAAGAGAAAAATATGATTTAAAATTGATTTAAAATTGAGTTTTAAAATGTGTTTGCAGTCATTACAGGGTGAAGTAGGCAGTGTAACATAGGAATGTTTTTAGCTTTGACTCAAAAATGTTCAGAGTCGGGGCTTGTCTAACATTGTTTATATTATTCTAGATTTGTGCTGCATGATAACAAGACGCTGTTTTGTTCTGACTCTTGGGACGGTCCGTAGTCCAGCCCCAGGTGTCCTCAGGGTGCTAGAAGGTTCATATGTCACAAGCATGTCAGACCCTGAGAGGGATTTATACACAAGCAGTGAGAATTTGTAATCAGTTTGGAGTGACAGGTAACAAATGTGAGGGTTTTAGAGCTGGAGTAATGTGTCATAGACGATTAATGGTCTTAGAAATGTATGATAACTGTTCTGTTATTAACCAGGAACCAATTCCAGTTTTCCATCTCCAGGTGCTGAGAGCATGGCACAATTGATCCCAAACCCTTTAACAAAATAATTTCGTTCAAGAGCAGGTTATTACTGCAGTGCCTTTGTGTATCATGTTGCCCTGGAGACAAACAAACTGCTGTCATGTCCATAAGCGGCCACAAGATGTCAGTGTTGCACAGTAAACAACTCACTGAAATTTAAAAATTCTACCAACAAACTGGCAAATAGATGACTTTGTGGTTTGATTAACAAGGTGAGTTTTTCTGAAACAATTTAAGTTGCCTGACAGATATTTATGTGCAGCCTGCTCCACCGTAACTTTTTATTACCTGGGTTTCAGAATTATAAGTTAAAGGCTTAAAGGACTATTAAAGACTTCAATCACGCTGCTAGTTGTGTCATTGGAGAGATTACTGTAATCCCATTTAATGTACTACATTACTTCCTAAACTGCAGCCTGAAAACACACTGCTGAGTGAAAGTGTGTGTGAGGACGCGGCCTTGAAGAGGTGAGAGAGAGAAGAGGAACCAAATGTGAATAATATGAAAATGTGTAAGGCACTGAGCTGACAGAGAAATGTACGTTGATGCTCAGTGTTTAACTCACACACACACTGATGTCATCAACATCAACTGTTGCAGGCTTGAACCTGAGACCTCCTCTCAAACCGCCAGCCTGCCTCCATGTCACATTTTCACTCTGCTCACAGTGTTTCTCGTAGATGTCAGTGATATTAAAATAGGCCAGAGATGCAAACTGATGAATCAGCTTCCAGAGAGATCTGTCATTATAAGCTGGCCTCTATTTCTAACTGACTTCTTTCTCTTTCTCTCTGCTTGTGATGAAGCGGCTGGCATCCACTGTAGCAGTGCAGCACCACACACTGCTTTCAATCACTGTAGCCTCTACTCAGATCTAACATTTGTCTCACACTGTGGACGGTCTCTCGGCCTGAGAATACCTTATGTATTGTGGGGACCACCCAGATGTTATGTCAGCAAAATGAGAGCTGGATGAATAATTCACTGCTTCTTCTTCTTCTTCTTCTTCACTTTTTAATCAGGCTGTGTATCATCTAAAAACACCAGAACCAATACCAGTGTCCTAAATGTGATACCAATACCAATAGAGTACTTCATTTGATACCTTCTTCTATCTACCTCATTCGATACCCGTCACATGAATGGGTATCAAATGATACATTCAGTTGTATAAAATGCCACCAGACACCACAGATGTGTAGTATAGGCATATTTCGAATGTTTTGGTGGCATGCTGGCACCCTGAACTGCCAACTCTGTCAATTAGAGCAAGCACGACTTCACCACTCCAATCACACGTCACATTAAAACAAATAACGCTTGCAGGGATTGGTTGCAAGCAAAACCATACAAATATTTCTTTTTGGATCTGGGTACAAAAGGATCAGATGCAGGGTGTAACGATACCTCGGTCTGGATCGATATCAGTGATTCAATATTATTGATGGAAAGCGAAAACATCGATACATATCGTCACCTTTAGGTAACGCCTTTATTTTGACATTTCCATGGCATGTCTGCGTCACAATTTCTGTTCAACCACCTCCTTCCTAACGTTCAAACAGTGCTAGCTGCATAGTGCCAGGCAAACAATGGTAAGCAGCCAAGAAAAAGATAATCACTCTATTAACTGATATCCTTTCTAATCAATCACAGGCCCCTGAGTTAAACTCGTACTCGTACTCGTCGTCCTCCACTTATCCGGGTCCGGGTCGCGGGGGAAGCAGCCTTAGCAAAGAAGCCCAGACAGTCCTCTCCCCAGCCACTTCCGTCAGCTCTTCCGAGGGAACCCCGAGGCGTTCCCAGGCCAGCTGGGCGATATAATCCCTCCAGTGTGACCTGGGGTGGCCCTGAGGTCTCCTCCCGGTTGGACATGCCCGAAACACCTCCCGAGGGAGGCGTCCGGAAGGCGTCCTTACCAGATGCCCGAACCACCTCAACTGGCTCCTCTCGATGTGGAGGAGCAGCGGCTCTACTCCGAGTCCCTCCCGGATGTCCGAGCTCCTCACCCTATCTCTAAGGCTGAGCCCAGCCACCCTGCGGAGGAAACTCATTTTGGCCACTTGTACTCGCGATCTCGTTCTTTTGGTCACTACCCAGAACTCGTGACCATAGGTGAGGGTTGGAACGTAGATCGACCGGTAAATCGAGAGCTTCGCTTTCTGGCTAAGCTCCCTCTTCACCACAATGGAGTTGAGGTGAAAAGGGTTAAAGTAAAAGTAAAAGTTTAAGTAAATCGAAATCCTGTTGTGGAAGACTTCGTGATATCGTATCGTTATCCAATGAATTGATATAATATCATTATCAAACATGTGTCTTACACCCCCTATTCGATAGCAGCTTGATTGCTCAACGTCAGATACATACACAGACATGCATGGAGCCATATTTTGTCATTTTGTCCATATTTGTGCATGTTGTCTGAAAGCTTTTGGACATGGATGAAACGGAGCAGTACCACCAGAGTTCGTGGGGGCAGTGGAAGTCTAGTTCAAGCATGATACGAATTTATGGAGACGACAAAGACATTTAAATAATGGCAGAGCAGAACAAATTGCTAATATGGTGAAAATAATACTCTGTCCATGTCGCGATGTGTTTATAGGCGTCACAGACCACCACGTCTACAACGCTCCCTCTGTTAAAAGGTATGTTATTACGACCTTCTCCTTAGTTGCCTTGTTGGTTGACTGAAATTTTGACTCTGCCCTCTAGTGCCATCGATTGGCTGTATCTGTGCCATCATAAAGGAGGCATGGAAGTATGAGGGCAGTGACATCTGAGTTTGAAATGGACATATCTATTTTCGTATTTAAAGGGAATATTAATGAGCCCCATGTTGTGTATAGTGCTCACAGTTGTTCTTAGTACTCATCACTGGTTCTGGTCCACCATAGTCAATGGCCTTCGTCCCAGCTGTGGCACTGATTGGCTAATTGTTAGTCCCCCAGCTGCACTCATTAGTCATATTTATTCAATACTGAGAAACCGCTGCTTCACGTCACGGTGCCAGATGAATCACTCAACTCCATGACGTGAGTGGATTCAAAGGTGTGGACCAAGGCTAGTTCGGCTGATACCTTAAAGCTGTCCAGTACCAACACCTAGCCCTACTTTTCAAGTAAATATAATCAGCATGGAGTGAGGGAAAATGTTTAATAGACTTTTGTTACACTAATAAAAACGTGAAAGGACATGTTGCGGGTGACAAGAAGAAGGTCCAGAGATTTTTTAATGTCTTAATGCTCCTCAGAGAATCAACACTGAGTGTAGAGCCTGACTTGAATATCAAGGGGCAAACAATATCGGCAATACTGGTGTATTGAAAGAACTCGTACAACTCTTTAAAAGCCATATTTGAGGGATCTCTGCTAAAAGTTAGTGAGACAATAAAGATGCCAATATCCATGTAATCAGTAGGGAACAGAGATTGTTATCAGAGTGTCTTAAGTATCTACATCAGCATTGGCTCTCATTGAGCGTGCACAGCACATTACACATCACTGATCATGTCCTGGTGTGTTTTTCTCATCATGACTTCAGGTTGAGGCAAGCTGCATGCCAGTGACTCACAGCTCAGAGATGACACATCTCTCCTCCTCACAGCCACATGGGCTCTGTTTCACAACACATAGAGCCTTATTTACAGGCAGTGATGAATGGGGAGTTTTTTCAGGAGGTGGAGATGAGCAGTAGAGCCTGGTGAGGTGGAGAGAAAAGTGCAGGTAATATGTTTGTTTACTGAATACATTTACAATGAGAGTAAAATGGTGCAGGGGTTGTGATTCCTAATGCTGATCTGGAGTTAATTCAGTTGACATGTTCAGCTGAAAGTCTTTACTGAACTACATCTGCACCTGTATCACGCAGGCCGCTACGAAAGCAGCTTTGCCTTGCTTTTTCCCAGTGGCCACTTGCGATACTGAGATCCCCTATGGCCCAAAAAGCATTTTCTCTACAGTAAAAGTGGCGTATAAAAACCGTGACGGGACACCTCGAACTGCAAACAAGGTCCATTATGATTCTTTCTATAATCAATTTTTGATCCATGGATGTTTTATGTTTGTAAAACTTTGTTTGAGCCGAGAAAAAACATTTAGTAATTTGTGAGGTCATCAAAAAGTAAAGTCTGTGAGCCAAGCAGAAACTTGTGGGCGGGGCCAGTGAGAGAAACATAACTTGTGCATATTCAGTGGGCCGCGTATCACGGAAGCAAATCTGGAAGCTAGAAGCTTTTTGGCGTATGCAGTAGGTGAGCAACTCCATTGGGCTGAATAAGCGCCATCTTGGCATCTGGTATCTAGGGTATTGTTATACATCAATGGTATCACCACGCAGAAGGAAGAGTGCATCTACTGCTAGCTCACCTAGCGCCACTGAGCTAGTTACAGCTCAGCCAAGGAGGACACTAGGGATAAGCAAGTACACCATTATCTGTAAGGACTTTTCTCATATGATACATTATCTGTACTGGATACTTGTTTCATCTGAGTATTCAGTTCAACCTAACAGGACACCATTAATGTTTCCATCTCATTCTGTCACACGCAGGAGCCTCTCGTCCATGAGTAGATGCACACTTCCTTCTGTGGTGCAATACAGTTGGCAGGTGTGGTTTGGTAGGAAGAAAAAGTTCCTGCATGAAACTGCTCATAAAAAGGTCTTTGGGTCATGATTTCAGGAAAGAGACATTGAATGTATTTTTTGGTGGTTTGAGCACCACAACTCGAGTGCCATCTAGTTCCATTGGCTGGAGAGAAGGCAGACATCTCTACGGCTAATAGCTCCAACACTCTGCAACTCACACCAAGACAGTCTATTTTAATACACAGCACTACAGGTAAAAGGAAAAAAATGTATTTTTAATCTTGGGGTCAACTGTCCCTTTAATGCAGTGTCTTAATGAACCGTTAACCGGAACGTTACCGGCTGGATACTAAGTATATTATTAGCAGTGAACTCACAGTGTGACCTAACACATTTACCAGAAGGATCTCTGCCGTATTAACCTCTCCTTTTGGGGGCCGTGATAAAGTTTGGGACTCCTGGGTGTCACCCCACAGCAGGCTGCTCTGCAGAGTTTCAGTCACGGGGTGAGGGAGGAGGAGGGGGGGGGTGGTTGAATCTGCAGGACTCCGCTCACCACGCCTCGGTACGGTAACTTCGTCAGCCATATTGACTGTCTGTACCTCTTCTCCGGTGCTGGGAGCCTGGCGGAGGACTCTCCACCGCTCAAGCCCGTATCACAACACGCTGTCGGTGCGCACCGTGTCCGGTAAACAGCGCAGAGGACGGGAAGGTGAAGCGCTCTATTTTTACTCGCTGTGGATATATAAAGCCGTGCAGCCAGCTGGAGGGGGTGACAGTTGGACACATCCTCAGCGCAGCCAGGCGTTAGAGGTGAGTTTGAACGCCTTCAGCTCTGCCTGCCTTTAAGCCCTTCAAAGAGGGGGATTTATTTTCCTCTCCGGGCTGGAGGTGTCTTTACGCAGGCCCGTTAACCAACCGGAGCGCTTTCAACTTATTTCTCAGCTCATACCTGCCTGACAGGCGGCGTGCTCCGGCGTGAGGCTCACATTATTTCGCTTCTAACCGGCTTCTTGCACGTTTCAGGACGGGAGGACGGGTGAGTGGAGTGGTGTCACTTTGCGCTGAGGTGCTGTGTGTCGGCTCAGTGTTATGCAACAGAACAGGGCTTACGTTAGGAGTCAGTGTAATTAGATGCTTGTCCCTTTTCTCTGAGATGACCTGCACACAGAGCAGCGCTCATGGCAGCTCTCTGCAGCCACACTTAGACCAACTGTTTCTATTTCTCACAGCCATCTTTATCAGCGCCTCTGAGCGCTCGGCTCGTTACTTCACCGCTGACACCTACGAGCATGTCCGTGCCCAGCTCTGTGTTGTAATTTCAGCGGTTTGCTGTTGCTGTTTGTCATGTCGGAGGGCTCTGCTGCGCTTTTGTAAAAGCTCCGAGAGGAAACAATGTTTCTTGCGCCGTTTGCAACTTTTGCAGAGTCCTGCAGCTGCTGACGACGCGCTTTGCTCTCTGCAACACTGTCGCAAACTGCAGCTGTTTACACATAATGATCATGTTGTTATATTGAAGCTTGGCTGTAAACATTTCCAGACTCTCATCTCGTGCTTTGAAATACTCGTGGTCGATTCAAATACCGCTATTTTTACGCATGTCTCCAAAGCGCGCACTGAGCCAACACATCGCTGTAACTCCAGCCTGACACTTGTTGCTATAATAAAATGACACATTAACATCAGAGAGATCGATGCTGGTGTGTCAACGACATACACACTCTCCGTTAGTGAGTTTACCCTCCGCCGTGGCAACCACGCCGAATGACACCGCGTGTAATACGGACTAGTTTAGCTCTCGCACGTAAACAGCGCTCCTGAATACAGGCACATTAGCGCGCCCACACATGATGCCTAGCGGTCCATCTGGCACAAACAGATGCTCCGTCGGCGTCAGGGAAGTTACGAGTCTCTGATTGGCCTCATTACAGCAAGGGAAGTGAGTTTATTGGCTATTAGCCCCGTCACTCAAATCCCTCCTGTTGCTCTTGGCTCCGCCTCCTCTCGGGACCAAATTACAGCTCATTTGAGAGAGAGGCTCAGTGCATCATGACATGAGATACCTTTGACGGCTGGTTTTGGATTTCTCTCTGTACTGCAATTTTTTGTAACCTGTTGAGTAATGTAATGGCTCAAGATCACAGCAGGAGAGTTGTTTCTTATTCTGGCGTCAATATGCACATGAGTTACAAATAATAAGCTGTCACTTGTTTGTTTTTGTGTTGTTAGGCAGCTTGAGTGCAGGTTTACATTCAGGTAGTCTCTCCTGTTGGTCTGTAGAGAGGCCTAGAGTTGTTTTTCTTAATCCTACACATCCATTTTGAATGTAAAGATGAACTGATTATTTGTAATGCCTGATAAGTGGTGGGACAACTGGTGGGTCACAAGACCATTCTGCCAGTGAAAGAACACACTTTATTTTAAAGTACAGTGAATTTCCAGCACAGAGCTTTGATCTTAAAGTGCTGATTCCTGCTGTACAGTGAGTGACTAACTGACAGCTCCTTGACAAAAGCAGCAACCTACAGTAGCTCAATGACATGTCCAAACACAAGACGCTAAATATATTAAGCTGCGTGGACCTTGAACTGATGTCAAAGGAGAAATCTGGACCCCATGGCTGGACCAGTTGGGAACCACTGTCCTAGCACATAAACTATTTTATGTTTGCACTGCTCTTTATGTGTGAACTGTCCATTTTGGTAGAGTATATAGCAGGATACTCAACTTGCTTTGCTGGGGGACACTTTTGCAAGAGGGCCAGGGGCCAGTAAATAAAGAAATATACACTGCAGACATTTTTTTGCAAGTGAATTATAAAGAAATAATCCCTCTCAATCACCTCATGTGACCCATGAGAAGTGTGTGGTGGTGTATTTATCTGCAGAGACTGCCTGCCTGTATATTCTTATATTCTTCTTATTTAGCTTTGTACAGGATGTTTGTGGGCACAGCTGAGTTCAGGACTTGATAGCGATCAGGTGCCAGACCATGAGCAGCACACATCTAAGAGGAAGTGACTGAAATCGCAGACACAATGCATATGTAGAGTGTGTGGGAAAACTTTTCTCAAGAAGAGGACACAAGTAGCCTTAAGACCTTCAGCAAAGCAACATCTACAGCAGTGTGGTGCTCTAAATGAAGAGATCGTGGTTTACTTTGTGCAAAATGGTCTAAATTTGTGTCTGCACAAACAGGCACATAAATCGAGAAAACAAATTGGCCTCACATTCGGCGTGTGAAGCTGGCGCGATCCCGACGATTTCTTCACACGCCAGCTGCTGCTGTGAGACTGTCTGAATCTGGTCTGCAGTGTAACTGTTGGTTGTGACACTGAATGGGTTGGAGAGTTGGCTCATTGAGTTTGTCAGAGGGAGTGTGCATCTATCTTTCCTTGTTGCATCAGCTATGGTTACATGCCCAGTCCAGTTAAACCCAAATAAAAGAAAGGATGGAACAAAAGTGAATGCACCAGAAATATCTGTTAAAATCATTTGCTGTGCTGTCAGAGTGCAAGCATGCATCAGTAATAAGTTCAGTAGGTTAAAGTTGAACCAGGAATATGCTCTGCACTGTAGTGGACATTAAAATGTACAGTTTAGGAAATGATTTTAATACTCTGTTTAGTTTTCATTTCCAAACCAATTAGATAAAATAAAGTGGCATTTAAAACCTGCACTTTTGTTTGAGGGACACTTTATTATTGCAACCCCCAAAAAAGATGGTTAATATTTGAACATACAACCCAGACTGTAAAAATCCTAAATATTCACTGATTCCAGCTTCTCAAATGTAGGAATTTTCTGCTTTTCTCTGTCATATAAAACACTAAATTGTCACTTTGGACTGATTGAAATGATACCAGCCACTTTTCTGACATTTTGAATTCAAATGATTGGTTAAGAAAGTAATCTAATAATCTCATCTCTAAAGGATACAATGCAGGTGTTTTTATTTGTTAGTATCAGGAGACTGGGAGCAAACACTTAAGTTTCACAACTCACATCACAGCAGGTTCACTGTGACGGATGCGATCTGGTTTCTCTTTCCGTCCCTCACTTTTAGCCTCTCACTGTCACATCTTCTCCCGTTTGACTTCTTTCACTTTCTTTTTCTATGTCAGCATCTCTGTCATTGCTGCACTGTTTCTCTGAAATGTGACATTATGGTGCAGTTAGTCATCTGGTGGTCTCAGGTTTAACCTAATCAACAGGTAGTGTTCAGTCCAGCATCAGTCCTGTGTGCTTGAGCAAAACACTGAGCATCAGCCTTAATTTCATTTATTCTCAGGGGCAGTGCACATTGATTAGCATCACTGTGAATCTGCCAGTGTTGGCCAAAAGGCTTATTTTTTAGGGGTGGGAATCACCAGAGGATCCATGATACGATACAATCATAATGCTTAAGTCATGATACAATGTTATTGTGATATGCTTAGTATTGTAATAAAATATGTTGCGGTATATTGCAATTTGTTACCCCTTTTTCAACTTTAAATTATGACCCCAAAGGAAATTTTTGTTACCGTCTGTTTTATCTGAAAAGATAAAGTTTTCAGTCTGTTGATCTCACCTCAGCCATTTTTGTTGTAGCAGCAAAATATATCTAGTTGAAAAAGCATTTGATTATATTATTCTAGTAGGCTACATGAAGTTTAGTTTGTATTTGTCATAATGATACTTTATATAATAAAAAATCAATACTTGACATTGTGTAACGATGCAATATTGCCCCGCAAAAATACGGAGATACTACAAGAGTAGCTGTATTTTTATGTGTATGTATAAATTACCATATCGTCTGCATACATTTGAACATCAGCTCCAATATGTGCCGAAGGCAGGTCATTGATGTATAGGCTAAAGGAAAGCAGACCTAGAATAAAGCCCTGGGGCACTCCGTCATCACAGCTGAGCATTGTAGACACCATATCCTCAATCCTCACACATTGATTTCTGTTGTCGAGAAAGATGTTGTGAGTAACCGTGTCAGAGACAAATCTACTAAACTGTTTGTCAACTCCGTGCAGGAGCAGACAGGAGCGATGATGCCATTCATCTCAGACTTCCATCAGTTCTAACAGCTTTTAAAACCTGTTGACTTTTTTGTCACTGTTCAGCCAAGTGAATATTTATTACAGTGAATATTGATCAGATAAATAAATGCTGGACACACTGTCCTGTTGTTGTTGTTGTTTTTGTTGTTGTTAGACTCATCAAAAGATTAGTAAGCAAAGATGGAAAGGCAGGAAATAGCAATGTTTGTAGCTTCTGTCATCTATACTGTAGGACCACTATGATTCGTGTTATTCTGGATTGAGACTTGTGTTCATTTTAAGAGCATCATTTGTCACAGGGATTAAGATGTCCATATTTACTCTTGACATGATTTTGGATCTATGAATTTGTTTGTAGTTGCTTAACTTTGACGCCTGTTGCTGATGCTTTGAATGCCCCCCTATATTTCTCATTTTTCTTTTTGTTCCCTTTTTTGCCTTTTAACCATTCCAGTCTGCATGTTGAGCCTGTTTGGAAGGACACTAAGAGAGGAGTCACAGTTTACGGCATACAGTACATGTGGGAGAAGTTGGATTTAGGGCGTCAGCATTACTCTGCAGTGTGTTTATGTTTGTGGGTTCAGAGGTCGCACCCTGAACGAGCCATTTGTGCTGTTGACACTCCTCACACTTAAGAAAAGAGTCAGTTGGCTCTTGTGTTGTACAAGTGAAGCCTTGCTGTCAAGCAAAACACTTGGCACAGTTTCCTGCTGTTATAACAGCTGCTGGAAGTTGTGTGTGTTTGTGTCGTCTCTGGCACCTACAGCAGAACATTGTGTAGCCTCTGGGAACGAACATGTAACGACAGACAAAACACAAACAGTGAAATATGAAACCGAAACTTTCAAGAAGACACAACTTTTACACCAAAGACCTCATTGTGGTTTTCTTTTCTTTAGAATATCGTTGTTTGTATTAACAGACTCACAAGAACGCACACACACACACACACACACACACACACACACACACACACACACACACACACACACACACACACATAACCACAGACACACCAAGAGCTAAACCTCAACCCATCAACCAAAACAATGGTTACGCAGCCACTAAGCTCTCACTAGCTCCGTGAGAGTCTTGAAGTCAGGACACTCTGAAATCATAGAGGCAATGATATCAGTGAAGGTTAAACATTCAATTCCAAGAAAAGAAGCAAATTATTTATTTATGCGAACATTAAAAATAAGTGTCAGAGACAGAAGTGAGCCAGCTGCCAGGGTCTGAATTCCAGCAGAAAACAGCTGAAAGAGAAACAGTCAAGCATCAGTCACAATTAGAGTCGGGCATCAAGCACTGGTTCTGAACCAGTTACACATTTATAAGAAAGAGGGAGGTGCTAATTCAGTTTCATTCTGTCAGACCTGACAAAGTGTGTAGGAGCACACTGCAGCAGTGTTGCCGATCTTGGGCGTAGTACCCAGGGATCAGCTTTTGTTAAAACATCCAAATGGTATACTGGTCCATGTTGCCGTCTGGTGTGTAAACAGGAGCCGCATGTTAACTGAAGTTACCGGAGTCACACTGATTGTAACCACGCATCCTCGCTGCGTTGAGAGTTCAGCATCTTGGAGGTGTCCTACCCCGAGGTTACTGTGTGCCAATCGATAGCTGCTATGAGAGCATCCCGAGCAGTTGCGATAAAATGATTAGGGGGATTTCCACACGGGGGTTTGCTGTATAGCCTCAAGTGAGATGCCTTTGTTTCTCTGTTGGCTTTGATTTGGCTTTGCCCAGCCTGGCAACCTTGAGCGCCTAACCTTGAGGCGTAGATTGTGAGCTCTTCTTGCACTGTGCTGATGCAGTTCTCTGCCTTGTTAACCCATTATAGGGATGCTGTTGAGTACCAACCAACCTAGTTCTTCCTACCTGAAGCTGGTTTTATTTATGAAAGTACTTCTGTACTTCTGGCTGTAAGGGTGCCACAATAGGACAAACCATAGACTCGACTTGGCAGTGGGAGATATTTCTTGTCCACTCAACTCAGAGAACCCTTTGGCTCAGCTTTGAGCCAGAAAGCTAACGTTATGCCAGCAAGATTTGAAGTCAGTAACATTGCGTACATTTGGCAAACAGTAAATATAATTTGCCGACCGACCGGTTCCATCACATTTGGCGTAACGGTTCCTGCAAACGATTCCTAGATTGTAAAAAAACAAAAAAAAACAAAAAAAAACATCACGTGCATTTCCATTAGAGTGCACATATTTCTGTCCGAACCCGACCGAGCCCGACATTATCTAATCACTAAAGCACTGACTTTGTGTCACACAGTTGTCATGGTTACAGGCTATTTAATAGGCCGGGTGTGCGCCGGGTGCTCAGCGGAGAGGGAGACCTGCGTGTTTGAGACGGGAGCGGGCGGCGGGAGGTCTGACGCTTCCAGCGAGGGGAGAGGGAGAAATATAACAAAATAAGATAAAATAGGAGACACCTGTCTCCCTCTTTTATTTAATTTTCAGCGTTTAATCAAGGCGGAGGCTGTATTTTTTATTACATTGCTGTGGTTAATTTGAGGTAATATTGTTACTGTAGAAATCAGAGAATCACTTTTTGTTGTTATATATTCTCAGGGAGATGATACAAGCTCTAAATCTGAAATACACACCACACACAAATGTGTATTTTCATCTAATTGTACTGTGCAACAGTTTGAATAAAGTTTTTGTATTTGTATGATTGCATTTGTGTTTATTATATACTTGTTTAAGTATAGCAAGTATAATGAATATAATGTAGGAATCGTTAAGAAGGAATCGGTAAGGAATCGGAATCGTTAAAATCCTAACGAGTTCCAACCCTACGACTGACACACAATACACCGAGCCCTGATTCCTGATTTTAGATAGGGTAAGAAGCTCGGACATCCGGAGCGAGCTTGGAGTAGAGACACTTCTCCTTTGTGTCGAAAAAGGGTCGGCTGAGGTGTTCCGGGCACGTCCCACTGGTAGGAGGCCCCGGGGCAGACCCAGAACACACTGGAGGGATTACATATCTCATCTGGTCTGGGAACACCTTGGGGTCCCCCAGGAGGAGCTGGAAAATGTTGCTGGGGAGAGGGACGTCTGGAGTGCTTTGCTTGGTCTGCTGCCCCCGCGACCCGGCCCTGGATAAGTGGATGAAAATAGATGGATGGATAAATATAATTTGACAGCATGTTTAACAACAAGACGAGCTAGCTATCCACCCATGTCATTGTCCCCAAATCATTATCATGATTGGCCATTTACATTCTTGGCCACAGCCTAAAGTAGCAAGAGGAATAGCAAACAAAGCATCAGTAGCGTCAGAGGGACGGTGTACTCCCTGCAGCTTGCGGTACAGTCTCTCCTGTGGTGTTCAGAGGAGGAAGCACTGACGGACTGTAAATGATGGCTTTGACTGCGTCCCTGTTGCCATGGTTACTCAGATACAAGCTGATAGTATTATTTGGCCAGCACATTAATTCAGAATGGGGAACAGACAGTTTAGTTCTTAGTAGGTGTCCTGTATCAGGTTTTAATGGACACCCTGCAGCCAATCAGAATGAAGTATTTACCATGGTACATAAAGCCAGTATTTAACAGAGAACATGTAGGCTTCATTTTATTCTTTAATCAGAGACACATAATATTGTTTTGTTTTTGACAACCCAAAAATAATATGGTGGTTTTCTCTGAATGAAGCCCAGCCCAACCCCACAGTGCTGTTAAAGTGAAGAGGAATGCAGAGGAGGAGGAAGAGCAGGGATCTGTAAAGCAGGCGCACAGGACACTCTTTAAATGTGTGTGTAAAATGCAACAGTGTGTTGAGTCTGTTTTGGGCAAAAAGAGAAAGAGAGAGATGAAAGGGTGTAATGTGCACAGAGAGCAGAGTCTCTGTCGGCATGAATGGTGACCTGGAAGCTGTATCTGCCCGGGAGTGACCCTCTGGTTTCACTGAATGAAGACACACACACACACACACACACACACACACACACACACACACACACACACACACACACACACACAGATCCAGGTTTACGAGGTAGTGGGTTGCTAAACAGAGCAGACCTGTATTCTATCGGAGAGCTCCAGATGCTTTCAGCCGCAGCACACACTAATGGTCACCCTAAGGTGTCGGTGTGTGCGTCACACAGGGAGTTGTGTGTTTCCATCAAAGCCTAGAGCATTTAAATCTATTAAATTTTGTAGATGGTAATTACTTTCACCTTGCTGAATGGAGAACAAAGCCGATGTTATCAGTCTGGTGGCTGTTAGAACTGAAGAGTGAACACAAAGAGAAAGAGAAAGAGATTGTGAGCCTGGAGCTGAAAGAGGCATTCTGTCAAGAATATAATTATCTCACTCTGAATATTAATAAAACCAGCAGCATGGTTTAATAAAACCCTGAATACTCTTTCAGAGCGAGAGCTATCATCTCAAACTTTCTGCACTCAGTGAGTTATTTTAGTATTCAGTGTCTTTACCTATCTCCTGGCTCCAGGTATATGGGTCAAGGCAGGCTTTGAATTCTTATGCGTCTCTCCCCTCGCTGACTCTCTGAGCCTTCTCTCCCATCAGTGCACTATTCTGCTCCTCACCCTCACTGTTGTTAAGTTGTAATTGAAAGACGTAGCTGAGGAAAAGGAGATGCAGAGGTGGAGGGAAATTGCACAGGAAGACCCAGCGTGATAAACTCACCACAGGGAACAGATTGTGCCGAGTTATTAAGTCTACCTGCTTTAGATTTTAGACTTCTAGCCAAGGAACTGATAAAGGTTCAGTGCCTTGACTCATGTGCAGCTGATATATATGAGGCACCAACACATTTAGGATGTGTGTGGTGCCTGTATATTTTCAGGCTGTAGCCAAACTGCAAAGAACCATTGGATTCAGAGGTGAAACAATGAATTTGTTGCTTCTTTGGTTTGCTTATAAATGATTCAGTCCACTGATCTGCTGAAAGATGACCTCATTAAATTGTTCAGGATTCAGCAGTGATCCATATGAAACACTTGAAAAAGTAGTTTCAGTTTAAGGTTTTGAGCTACTTTCTGCTTCGCTAGAATGAGAGGGTTTGGGCTGTTTTGTTGGGGCAGGTTCAGGTTTGGGTATTTTTTGTAACATGATTTTATTAAGAAATCTATGGAGAATAGGGTTGTCATGATACTAAAATTTCAAACTCGATATCGATACCCAGGAAAATATTCAATACTCGATACCATTTTCGATACAGCAGCAAAAAATTAAGAGGCATGTCATTTTTTAA
>NC_065512.1:7306281-7322037 GCF_006386435.1 Epinephelus moara | reverse complement strand
AGTTGTTGGATGTCGAATAAAGTATGTTAATACTGCAACATCTACATCGCAACAGAAGATGTTTAAAGATGGCGGGGATGGCACAATCTGGAAATACGGAACCGGAAATGCGTTGCTACCAAGCAAACCAATCACAGCGCTCTTGGTCTGCGCTGGGTCTGGGTCACCTCGACGTGTAGTTACATTTTTTGGGAGGTGCACGTCAGGCTACACCGTGGGCTACAGCGAGCCTCCTGCGTAGCCACGTACCCTACGACGTAGGTACGTCGTTGATTTAACGCAGGACCATAAATCAGGCTTCAGTATCGATACTTTTGTAAATTAGTTTTGTATCCGGATACAGCTTTTGAGTATCGATACTTTTCAGAGTATTGATACTTTTGACAACACTAATGGAGAAACAATCGTCTGTGAACCTTCGTGTCATGTGATGCAAGTAGTATCCAGTGCCCAGTGAGAAGAGGGAAAGAAAGTGTAGTCAGTGCTCTACATTAGCCTGGACAACTAAAAGCTATTAGTGTTTGAAATAAAGCAAAAATACAGTCTTGAGTTACGTTCAGGCTGAAACAGGCTGAAAGTATTTGGCAGTCTGGTTCAGCAGAGTGTGGTCTTTAAGACACAAGTTGAGGGTTTGAGTTTGAGTCTGTTTGAGGTTTGTGCAGATGCTGATGTATTGCAGGTTGTTCCATGTTGGATGTACAAAACATTGGAATTTTATATGGAATATGGATTTTTTTTTTAAAGCCATTGGCATGAGACTCACTTTGGCAGTTCAGGTTTCTCGCTCTCATTCTCTCTCTGTCACAGACGCAAAAAGAAAAAGAGAGTCATGAAAGAGAAACATGAAACATCAGGCGCACTCCTGAGCCCCTCCAGACCACTCTGTCCTGGTCAATAGCTTGTGAGCGGGCGAGCTGTACGTTGTTGTATCACAGCAGCTCTATACTGCTACTATTTAGTCACATCTTGCAGCCGTGGAGCAACAGTGTGTCTTGCAGATATTATTTATATATGAACTGCTGTTGTTGGCTCACAGTGAATAAATCCTCACGTTTAACAGCACCGCTGTAACGGTTAATGCTGTTGACCGCAAACTTCAAATTTACAGAAAAAATATCAACACATATGCCTGAGACAAGCCTGGGCCTTCAGAATAAAAGCACCAGTGGTTCCACTTTGATTTATTTTATTATAAAAATATTTATTCACCTCTATTTCAACAGTGCTTTACCTTTATTATAACAGTAGTTTCTTTAACGTACTTATAACAGAAAGTTTGGTTTATGAATGGTCAGTTGGAGACCCCTCAGTCGACTGAGAGTGCCTCAAGTCCAGCAGCCTTTTTGTTTTTAGTGTACTTCCGGGGACGTTCTGGTCCCCAGATTTTGCTGCGTAATTAGCACTCTTCACTTACATGCTAGGGGGGGTGCAGTCACGCAGGCAGCAACACGGAGGAAGAGAGGCTTTGCACCCAAGACTCTGAGATTAAAATATCGTCACCGTTCTGCTGAGAAGTGGTGAATTTACAGCTCACAGCAACTTAATACAACCTGAGAAGTGGTGAATTTACAGCTCACAGCAACTTAATACAACACAGTCTCTGGCTTTTGTTTGATATCTAGTGTCAGCAAATTTCCAACTGTTGTCGTTAGCGCAGTTAGCTTGTGTATTATATTATCTGAATGCTGCTGTCACCCTGAACGTCCCGCTGAGCCCTGTTCAAACTTTAAAACTTCATATGGAAAACAAATAAGGGATCGTTGAATATTCGTATGAAATGGCTGAATCTGATTCGAATGGCATAATTCTGAGTCGGGTACAGCCCTAATTTATTATAATAGTAGCTTACTCAACTTTAATCGAACAGTACTACTTTATTTAACTTTGTCATAACAGTGCGTCCTTCAGCTTTATTGTAACAGTAGTTTATTAAATAGCTAAGTATTTTAGTAGTCTAGAGGAGATTTCATATCCTGTATCACACTATAGTCTTAACATTTTGCAATAATATTTATGGATCATATCGCCCAGCCCGTCTGCAACTGCAACTGCTGCCTCTGTCAGTAACATTATCAATCCAGCTGCAACTGCTAATGTTACACTGCAACTATTACTGCAGCCATGATTGCTGACATTGTTCAGGCTAAAATTAAACACTTAAGATGTGAATAAAATGTTTGATTGGTTAAATAATGTATTATTTAAATCCAGTATAGAAGATAATAATTTAAGATCTCTGAAAGCAGACTTAAACTGTTTTTGAACACTGTTTAATGTTGTGAAATCTTCAGTGTTTGGCATATTATAATATTGAATGGAAACATAAGTTGTTCCCATTTTAATTAAAACACACTTCTGCTGTCTTTCACCTTGTATTTGAACTATTTCCAGAGTGAATGGGGGTGTAGAGGAGGGCAGTGAAATGACAATTCTGGGTTAGCTGAGCTGCTTTTGTGTCATGAGAATGAGGTCGGTCTGATTGCCAGTGCTCACTTTGAACAAAGGCTTACTCCAGGCCGCATATACCTTCAGGATTTGGCCCCAGAAGGACCCTGATATCGGAGGATAGAGGGTCTGACTGAGCTGAGCATTGACTTGCAGGACATGCCCCACAGCTATGGAGCACATCAAAGTGAATTTTCTAATGTGAAAGAAAGAATCAGGGCTGAATTAGGACACTTTGTTCAAAGTATATTCATATTATTCTCTGTGATGTGAATATGAAAATTGCAGTTTGCCTCCAGAATATTCAGCGCATTTCAAATATGTAGGAATCTCTGATCTTCGTCAGGAATAAAGGAAATGGAAACATTTAGGACAGTTACAGAGACACAAAGAAATCTGTGACCTACATCGACTTGTACGAGCAACTCTGTGGTTATAAATGATAATTAGCAGAGTTAGTGTCACATTTTCACAGTTCATAAACTAATCAGAGCAGAGGTCCAACACACACACATATATATGGTGATAATATTAACTAGGGCTGCCACGATTAGTCGACTAATCGATGACTAATCGACTTTTAAAATAATCTGTGACTATTTCAGTAGTCAACTAATCGGTTTGAGTCATTTTTCATAGAAAAGTACTATAAAGTACCCCAAAATACTCTTACTGCAGCTTCTTATGTTCAGATATTGGCAGCTTTACACACACTACCATGACGGTGAACTAAAACCCTTTGACATGAGTACGAAACAAGACATTAGATGACATAATTTGGGGGTTTGGGAGAAACATTCAACATTTTAACACATTTTTCGATAAAATGATTTGTTGACTAATCGAAGAAATAATCAACAGATTAGTCGATAATAAAAATAATCGTTAGTTGCAGCCCTAATATTAACATTATGAGAAGTTGGATTTTGTAGCCTTTGTAGCAGAAATGTCTGTAAGTTTATTAGTTTATTAGAATATTAGAATTTATTTAAAAACAAAGGACTTAAAATAAAACCGAGACTCTTTTGTTTTTGTGATTTATACTTCACTAACATTACCACTAACCCTGCATTTTTAATCTAACTCAGTGGCTCACAAACATGATGCCAATCCAGGTGTGCCGTGGGATTTTGTGAAACCACATATTATTATGGCAATATTCAACTGGGCCTATACAAAAAGTTTTGACTGAATTTTCAATTGGCTGTATCAGGACGTTGTGTGCACCCATTTCCTAATAAAGAGCAAAACTCAAGGGAAAAAATATCTGATTTAATTTAACTTAAAAAACCTTCACAGGGAACCTATTAGTCATTGTTTACACATGGGAATTTTTAGTGTGTGACACATCAAAAGCTCTGATTGGCTGCCAGTGTGAGAGATGATAACATTTAGAGGGAGAAAGCCGTGAGTGGGACAATGGATCACTTTACTGTACGGAGCAACTTACAACAAAGCACCAGTGAAGACGACCTACACAGTATCATGAAGCTACCTGTCTTATTGTTTCCCATTTTTATTGTCTTATGTCGTGAGGAGAGTGATTAACACACATCATAAAGGCTATTGTGCACAGATATAAACACAGGTGTGCCCTGAGATTTTGGCCTGCCTGTTGGTGTGACTTGTTTGAAAACCGCTGTCCTAACTCACCTTGACTCTTTCAGCACTAGCGCAGTAGATTTGGATGCAGCAACTTCTTGGTGTCTGTTGTCATCATGTTTAAGTCATTCTCCAAGTGTGTTTTGTGGTAGAAAACTGTGTTCCACAACAATGTTGCACACTGTGCAACCTGTTTACCGCCGCTTTCGTGCAGGCCACCAGGGAAATTGCCTCACACGGTCTTAAGCAGTAATTTTTGTTGGTAAATGTGAGATGGACATTATTGCACATTGCACATTTTGCAAAATAACAACCAGACACAAGACAGTAAGTTTGGTGACATGATGTGGGGGGGTGCTATGACTGGTGACATTCACAGCAAAGTACAATGATTGGTCAACTTTGTGGAAAAGTTGCAGTGATTGGACACAATTGCAAAGTAGTGCAGAATTCACAGGGGTCAGTTGAATCTAGTGTTGTGTCGTTCGTGAAGGAATCGTTCAAAAGAACGAATCTGTTGAGTGAACGTACTGAACTGAATCACTTTGTTCATTTCTCAGTTCAGTTGAGCTCAGCAGCGAGCGTGCAAGCCGGGAGTGGGACTGCCAATTTGGTCTGGGCAAACGATGAATCACTCGCGAGTTGCGAGGCAGCCAGGGTGCAGGGAGGGACTGCCTACCGCGTGACAAATCACTCGGTGAACGAATCACTTGGTGAATGACGTAACCCCGATCCCTGAGTGATTCAAATCATTTCTTCTTAGCGATACACTTTCATAGGGACCGTTTTCTCCAAGCTAACGGCTAATGTAGCCACGAGTCAAGCCACATGAACACAATCACACACCTCCTCATTGTTTCAACAGACTTAGTTTCCAGATAAACAAACCTAAAAACGTTAGGCTGGCCAGTAATGAGACTCACAGGACTACGCAGTACACAGTCAGGGCTCCTCCTGCCAAGCACTGAACGATTTGATGAGCGAATCTTTTGAACAAATCTTTTTAATGAACTGATTCTAGTGATTCAGTAACATCTAAAGAACTGTTTTGCCCATCACTAGTTGAATCTGAATTAATTGTTGCAATTAAGACAACAGCACCGATGTCATGAATTCATTCTGCACCCACAGTCCTCATATTCACATTCTTTTTTAATTGATTCAAGTCCATGCTCTTTAATTGATCCATTATTGGTTTCCTTGTGCAAAAAAGTTACTTGATAGAAGGCATTTTAGTCGAGTCCACCAAAGTGTCACTTATATCACTGTTTGTGGACAGTGCTGAGACAAACCACGCTAACAGGAAACATACATATATTTTTCATGACCTAGACCTCACCACAGACTGTACTAAATATGTCTGTGTGCTAGTTTACAAATCATCTAGACCAAGCACATGAAGTTTGCTCAAACATTTTGGAAATACGAATCTGTTAAAGAAATGTTTCAAAAATAAGAACTGTATGTATATAGCACCTTTCAGACCAAAGATAGAAAGTGCTTTACAATAAAAACACCAACTGATCTTGAAAACATGTACAAAACAGAAAAGAGTATAAGATAGTATAAGTAACAATAAATATATTTAGTTAAGAAAAAGCCAAAGGACAAAAGTGAGTTTCAAAAGAGATTAAAAAGAGGTCACTGAGTTCGTCTGCCTGATATCCTCAGGACCAGACAGCAAAAGTTCGCCAACCTCAAAGCTCTGAATAAAACCCACTGACACCTCGTACGTAACTCTGAACAATCCAGATCTAAAATCTTCTGGTGTAACTCAAGTTTTCGGTTTGTTTCTGTCCTCAGACTGAGCATGAGCCTGGTTTAATTCTTTGTGCTGACACTTGAGTAAGGTCTATTTCTGGCCTGACACATCACAAAGATCTGGCACCTATGGGACACCTCCCAACTGCTCTCTGTGTTTCACATTCAAGTCATTTAGCTGACGAGCAGTTCCATATAAACCCACACCGTCCAGATAACAGTCACGTCAAGCAGCAAACAGTAAGCAGGTCAGCGTAAAGACTTCAAGTTCATGGCTTCTTAAAAAAGAAAAATTAGAGCAAAGACAGAAGAGGAAACTTTTTTTCCTCTCTGTGATTTCTGTGACTATTTCTGGAGTTCTCTTTTTTGCTCCTCAGCTACTTGCCCAATTCTCTTCCCTTTTCTGTCTCTTTTTTTCTACAGTGAGTGTCTATCTTTCTCAAACTACCATGTTGTATTTTATGCTGGTAAAATACACTTCTGCTGTTATAACTTCAGTTGGACTGAGGAGAGTTTTCAGTTGTAGCCAGAGGAGAGGAGCTTTCAGTTTTTGTTTCTTCAGTTGACTCAATAAGTTTTTGCTCGTGGGAAGAGAGAGAGATTATACTGGATTCAGTTGAATTGACTTCCACGCCAATTTAATTTGTTCTTCTCAGTGATGAAGGGTGTGCCATAACCACATTTGTTGAACTTCAGCATTGTGAATTGATGTCTGCCTTCTCTGGAATATAATGGAACTAGATGGCACTCAGCTTGTGGCGCTCAAAGCCCCAAAAAAATACATTTGAAAACTCAGCAGCATTGTCTCTTTCCAGAAATCATGACCTGGTTACTGAAGATAATCCACAGACCTTGTTGTGAGCAGTTTCATGTAGGAACTATTTTCTTTCTACCGAACTACACCCGCTAACTGTATCACAACACAGAAGGAAGAGTGCATCTACTCATGGATGAGAGGCCCGCGCTTGAGGGATGCAAACATCCGATGCGTCCTTCTCGGCTAAGCTTTAACGTTAGCTAGATCAGTGTTGCTAGGTGAGCTAGCAATAGATGCTAATTCTGTCTGCGTGAGCTAGGGATGGGCATCAATTTTCGATTATCGATGATTGATTGTTAAGGATTTTGATCGATCACAAATAATTTTGCTCGATAGTCGCAGTGTTTCCCCTACAATGCTACAGGCCCTATAAGCCGCCGTGCCTACGAGACCCCCCGCCGGACCTATGCAAAAAATCATAAACAGACGGAGGCTCTCACCGCTCTCCAAAGCCTTGGCGGCTTCCCTTGAGGCCTCTGAAAACACTACGCCTTTGAAAGACGGAGGTTTCACTGAAAACTGAAGCCTGTAACCTGTGGCTGGTAACGGTTGTAAACACCCAGGGGTGAACTGCGCATGCGCGCCATTCCTCTTCTTTGACCTGGGGGGTTGAAGCTCAAAACTGGGGCAGCTGCGCTCTCTTGCGGCGACAGACTGCACTGCACTTTTGTTTTCTCTCTTTTGAAATACTCGCTTATCAATTAATCGATAATTGATCGTTAATTCTTTTGATGATCGAATGATGAATTTTGATCGTTTGCCCATCCCTAGCGTGAGCATTTGGTTCTGGCTCCAAAAATCGAAGATGACGATGGCCAAAATGCCACACTCAAGGCTTCAAAACGATGTCATGATGGCTGCGTCCAATATTTTATACAGTCTATGGCTGTCATGAGCACGAACCCCTCGTCCACCAGCAGATGCATGCTGTCTTCTCAGTGGTGATTCCAGAGGCTGTTGATAAACTGAGAGGATTCACTTTAGATTTCCTGTATCTGTGTTCTGTGGGTTTCACCACTGCCCCCGTCCCTTTAGGAGACTAGGTGCAGTCATGAGTACAGATTATGGCCAATTCCTTTGCCCCGTCGTCACTGAAGTAAATATTGGACCCATTTTTTCACAAGCCTTACCCTTGTATACATTCTGACATGGATGTGGCATTTTTTCAGAGACAAATCAGGAGAGCATTAACTCTGTTGTAGACATGTCTCTATCTTAGCAACACACTCTCGCAAGATCTGGCAACAGCTGACGTGATCTTGCACTTAGTTGATATCAGACATGAAGCTGGCAGATAAAAACAATCGGCAAAATAAGGAACAAATTTGATCACATCCACACAACGTTTACTACACTTCCAAAAGAGGTGGGGGGATGCAGGGGAGAGATGACCACGCCCTCTTAGGAGACCGGAAGTGTATGCTATTGAGTATCACCGGCGCAGCTTGTAATGGGGCATCTTCTATTATAGAGAATCTTGAGAAAGTTCTTCAAATGTATTTTTGATGGCGTTTTGAGCACCACAAGCTGAGAGCCATCTAGTCAGACATGTCTCCAGCCGATATCTTCAACTCTTGGCAACTCACGAAACAATCTAGACTGATGAATAGCACCACAGGTAAAAGAAAATGTCTTTTTGATTTTGGGGTTAACTGTCCCTTTAAGCAACCGTTCCCAGTTAGACCAGACTTTTCCCCCTCCAGGCTTCTCTCTTTAAACTCTTTGGTTTCAAGTCTGTGAGGGGAGACAACAGAGGACACTTGAAACAGCTTTGGCGTGTCTTCCTGTTCATATTTATTTTTCCTTTCTCTGTTATATCTTTCTCTGTCCTTGTTTTTTACTCTGACCTTTAAATCTTGTCTTTGATTGTTTCCTGTCATTGTCTCTTACAATCGTGACAGATGTAGAGAGACACAAAGGGAAGCACGCTACATGACAGCCTGAAGGCAACACTGAATCTGATGTTCATGTGTTTGTTGACATTTGGTGCGTTTGTTCTGTGTTGCAGGTGCTGGTGCCCCGGAGAGAGGCAGGAAGACGGAGGACGAATTCTTTCTGTTTTCTCAGCAACAGGGGACGGGCGGAGAAAGGAGAAAGATGCCCAAACCAGTGAGTACCTGACATGCAGGAGATCAATGGCTGATTTACAGCACCACCTCTGTGGACCTGTCATGTAGAGTTACTGCCTTCACTGCTGATCTTTAATCCCTCAAGTGTTTCCCACTCATCTGCTACAGTGTCAGAGTGCAGGATTTCTGCTAGGTGTTACCGCACATGTACAGCTCACACATTATCAGTCTTCAGCCTCTGCAGCATCTGTGGTGCCTTTGAGTTCAGATGCTTTTTTTTCGTGCACAATAAGAAAATAAATAATTTTGTGATCATAACGTCTTATAGTCTGGCCTTGGCTGAGCATTGTTAAAAAATAAGCGTTGCAGATTTTGGTGTCTGGGTTTTGCCCTCCAGTCTCTTTACTCTGGTTAGTGGCTTGTCTCTTCTGACAGTGCCAATAAAGTCAAAATTTCCACAGGAAATCTTGAGTTCTCTAATGCCCAGATTGAACCCAGCATAATGCAATCAGTGGATGATACTCTTCTTCTTTAACCAGAGTGTATAATAACTTTTGTAATGGCTAATGGACATGAACAGCAGCCATCTGCACCGGGCATAAAAAAGAAATTAAAAAGCACTTACCTGCGAGCAGAGAAACCAGGAGGGAGAGAGATGGAAAGAGCTCATAGACGAGGTTATATATCGGCCCAGAGGGCTTTTCATGGTGGAAACAAAGACGGAAAAAGAGTTCAAATGCAGTGCAGAGGTAGGAACACTTTCATGACCCAGCACTTAACCGTGTGGGGAGATAAGAGTACGACTCCCTTTGGCAGGTCCGTCCAGCCACCAACTATCATGGTCCAATATGTGCCACTCAGTATGTGAATAGACAATATATTTTGTCTGTTATTAAAGTGATTTCAGCATTGAAATACCTTGTCAGAGCATTGTCAGTTTGGGGTTCAGTGTAAAGCTTTGTTTATAAAGCCTTGATGATGGCCTCCGTAGATGGTGTGCAAGTTACAAGCATGTAGTTGTTTTTGCCCAACAGATTGTTCGTTGCAATGTGCAAAACACCAGAGAGCATACAAACAAAATTTTTAGTGATTAAGCAAGAAGTCAGTGTGTGTTGCCAGAATGTTACCGCAAAAGCAGGCTGCCTGGCAACAGTAGGACTCATATACTGTACGTATTGCCAAACATTGCATATGTGTACTTAATTGTTGCTGTTGCTTACCCCCAAGTCAAACTTATTTCACATCCCTCAAGCCTCCTTTCCACCAAACACTTTCAGTATAGTACCTTTGGAACCAAAATTACCCCTTCAGACATGGTACCTAGACCCTAGCGTCTATCAGTCTGCACCTCGTTTATCGTCCACAGAACGAGAGTCTCTCTCCATGGGATATTTAAAAATAGCAGCTTTATGCATTTAGTCCTTCTCAGGCAAACTCAGGGGTTTAGTGTTGCTGTAGCCCACAGGAACGACGCTCAGCAATGCTTCTTTTTTCTTCGAGTGATGATTAGAATATATGCAGTTCACATAATCCGGTCCAAATCAATATATGTTTTTAAACGACTGAAGATCCGCTCATTACTAAAAGTGTATGTCATCCAAGAGAGACAATAAAAACAAAGGGAATTATCAAAGTTGTCACAGTGAAATTTAAGGTGTGCTGATGGATTCACGTTGTCACCTCATGCACTGAGTAACATTACAAGTTAATGTTCCACCTTAAAAGTCACCGGCAGTCGGCCCAGTGAATTATTTTTCTCAGACTCCAGCTGCTGTGAGAGGCAGCAAAACATCCTTTCATTTTATAGTTACAGTTTACTAATAAAACTCTCCACAGTATGAACAGTGGTTACATGAGCCTCAAAACCAGACACAACTCAGCCCTGAGCAGAGTGACCGTCCTCTACTGACCAATCAGACTGCAGTGTTCACAGCTCCACCTTTTAGTACCAGATCTGTGTGCTAGGTACCCCAACAGAGGGGGGACCAAACATGGGGACGGTACAGAATGGTTCCATTGGTACCATCCACAACTTTTCACAGTGGAAACTGGGCTTTTGCATCCCCACGGGTCGCCACTCTATCCATGACCGTTTGTTAGCTTTCACAGCCGTCTCTCATGTTCTTCCACGTCCTGGGGCTAAAAGCGTGTTCTTTCCCCAGTGTGGTGGGCCAGTTGTTTGTCCCTGTGGTCTCTCAATGAGAGAGTCGTAGAGATGTCTATACAGGCGAACCTTTCCTGCAAGTTGGACTGAAAAGTGCAGCGTCTGCAGTGGGCACTTAAAAATTCAGAGGTGTATAAGTAAGAGTTACAACAACTTTCAGAGTCTTCACGCTTGATGCAAACAGGGTGATTATGTTATTTTCTGGTGCACAAAGCTCACGCCAGGGGCACCACAGCGAGCATAACCAATGCTTAAAACATGAACTCAGATGTATGATCACTAATTAGAGGAGTGTTGAGTAGTAAAAACTGGAGTCTGCAGGAAGCTTTTGTTGTTGGCATCAGCCGTCTTGTTGCTCTCAGGGTTGTTCACACACAACCACCAGTTTGTGTTACAGCCAGTTAATTTTGTTCTTTACTACATAAGAGACAGAGCTGGTGCTGTAAAAATGGAGGCTAACAACATCACTGATTGCAGCTCAGATCATCAGTTTAGTTAAGACAGACAAACAATGCCCTCTGTTTGCCCTCAATGAATAGTACTCAGGAGGTTAAGGTTTCTGGCTGAGGAGAGAGGTTGACCACAAGTGCAGGATGGGTTTCAGGCTCTGATAAGAAACAGGTAAAAAGCAAATAGAAATAATCCATTGTTCTTTATTCCTAAAGTGCAGCTCGCTCTGGTGCCATTCATACCCACTACATCAGCTTTTTTTAAGTGAGCCCAGAGCCTGTCATCAGCTCTCCCAGTCAGAAGTAATGTGTTGCAGGAGCCTACAGAGGGGTTTGGGAAAACACGCACACATGCAGTCACACAGAAGCACAACAGTCGGTCACTTTATGGAACTGTCCTGTCTATTGAAAGGAGCGAACACAAAGAGGGCCTTCTCTGCTCTATTTTTGGACTGAAGGACAGTGGGAGCTTTCATGTTGCTCTGACACAAACACATACAGGCTGAGTTTGCACTGCAGCTTAAATAACAGGATTATAGTGTTAGGGTCGTGAAGCCATTTATTATATTACCTTTACTATATTTTAACTCTGGCAGCAGGAGCATGAACTCCAGGAATCTTTGAAACCAAAGCAGTTTAAAGCCTGAGGGTGAAAACAGTCAGAAGATTTTTTTCAATTCATTCAATTGTCCCAAGATTATTAGTTCCTGGTCTGAACCATATACGACATTGATTATACAGAAAATATTAAATTCCTTTCCTTTAACTCAGGACAGGTGAAGAATTGTAGCATTCACACTCATTTCAGTGTCAAGAAATACAAATAAATAAATAAAATACATTTTTATTCCAATCTTAGCAGGATAGAAAGAAAATGTCAATCGAAGCAACAATTAATCAGCTTGTGTTTTGTTCTTTGAGCAACGCCTGACTGTAAACCCATTCTAACTTCTAATACAACAACAACTATAAATAGATCGATAGAGGTCGGTCAGAGCCGCAGCACGGACAGGAAGCTTGTAGTCGCAGGGTGTTTACAATCCTGCTGCCTGTACACGCTGTTATCTACAGCCAGCCAGTGATTGTACCGAGCCCCTGCTCCATCAATCTCAGTAATGGGGAATTAGGCCAGGCCCAATCCCTGGAAAGAGACCAGGAACATGTGATGGAAAAAGTAGCGAGAGGATGGGAGGTATAGAGAGAGCGAGAAGGTGAAGAGAAAGTTGCATGAAACAGGCATTTTAAAGGTTGTTGTCAGTGCATGTTGAGGTCAGTGTCATAAAATGTTTGTAACCATCAAGGAGTTAAGTTAAAACATGAGAATCATTTAGGGCCCTGTCTAACACCTGGAGCTAAGCAGCTGAAGCAAAACTGTCAGTCCTAGTTTCAGACTGACGCAGTCGTCACTTTCACGGTCAGCACCCACATTGTGTAAGCAGCAAATGCACTTGCGCCCATGGGCGTGTAGGTCTTAAAATGAGATGTGGTCAGACTCATTGTTGGCACATCACTGTTTTGAGGAAGGCTTGGGCAATATATTGAAATTATACTACATCCTGTTATGACACTAATTATCAACTAAGATGTTAAATATCATAAGTGTTGGTTTTAATGGCTGTTTTACAGTTAAGTGATATAATTTTTAGCTGCTCTATTATTTGCCTTTACCCACTCAGTCATTATATTCACATAATAGATGATTATTTATACATAATATAATTGTGTTGATATATTGTAGAGCACCAAATATCTTGATACGGAGGTATTTCGTCAAAAATATCGTGACTTTTGATTTTCTCCATATCGCCCAGCCCTATTCAGAGGCAGAGGAAAACATTTGCACCACTGACTAAATCCTGAAGTCAGACTGGTGCAGTATTTTCCTGCCATGTAAAGGGCGCATTATTCAGATAATAAGATGCGCCTACATGGGCGGGTTCACAAGGCGTGTATTCTCTGCACACAGTGACACGCAGATGGGCTGAGGGTGGGTGAAATAATACATCATCAATGAGTAAAATGTTAATGACATTCTGTAAAATGTGAACAGAGCAGAGCTGCTGTCCGACACAGCAACGTAACTTTATTATTTCAGAAGCTAATAGTGTAGTTCTGTTTCCTCTGTCAGGTTTATAACTACAGTTTTTAGTTTTGCCACTTCAGTGTCCCTCGATATTTGCTGCATGACATCACTGCTCTGACTGTATCACTCTCAGCAGAAAATCATTTGCTTCTCCAATTTGCAGAATTAGCGATGTAAGTAGCAGTGCAGCAGGTGCAGGCACACCTGGCTTTTAAAGGGAATGGGAGAATAAACTTTGATTGCTTTAATTTATGTTACCCCTGAAACACACCTATGTTTAATTAAGTGACTACATACAACCCGTTTGCCCCTTGTGCCTCACTTTGCACCCATAATTTGCAAACTAGAGTTAGAGATGCCCTGAATGCACTGCGCACTTTAGACCATGCAATATAGAATATTTAAATAAGGCACTTTAACCTGGTGTTTCAGTCTTTGCACAGCATCAGAAAATATCTGTCTGTAAAGGATTTAGCTGTACTGACTCTGAAAAGTATCAACCCAACGTATCGCTGAACTGAATTAAGGACAGTTGGAGAAAGTACGTGGTGGCAGATAAAAGACAGAGCCATGTGGACGGACAGATGGATGGAAAATATATAAGCGTAAGCGAAAGTTGGAACAAACAAGTAAAGCTCAGATTATTGAAACACACCGTAGGGAAGAAAAAGGGCCGCACAAAGGGATAAAAGAGGATTTGGGAGAGCACTGAGTGACAGGCACTTTGTTCATATCCAGTCCAGAAAAACGACACCGACGTCGCCCTCGAGGGGAACTCCCACTCCGGTTACATTAGGCTATGCTTTGACATTAAGCCCAGCAGTCAGACAGTAAACACATCGGCCCTTTCACTGCTTCGTCTGTGCATTGGCTGCTTGTTTTTGCCATGAAGACGTTTTAAATGTCACGTCGGATTAAAAGCTAAAGCTGCCAGCTTTACAATGATTGAACAGCTAAGCTAGCTTGGCTCCATTAGCTTGTGGCTAATGTGGAGCAACAAAAGAGCAAAACACAGAGATGGACAGTTTGCAGGTGAGGTAAACCACTCACAGGAGCTACAAAGAGTCTCTGTTCTGTGGAGCCGCTCAGAAACAGTCTGTTGTCTCTCTAACAGCAGACGCAGGCTCTGAGCTAGTTAGCCTCAGGCATGCCATTAAAAAGTGAATGTGGCCCGGACCTTGACCCTCCTCAGGGCTGTGCTTTAATGGTGTTTTTGTGTGTGTGCATACACCCCTAACACAACATGGTCGTCCCCTGGTATTCGGGTCTTTCATGTTGTTAAAGGGGGGGTGCACAGAGGAGCTCTGTAACCAGAGTGTTGGACAAACAGGACGTGATTTCATCAAATCAAGAAGAGGAAATGCCAGAAAACAATCATATCTTTACCCCACGTTTCACCACGCTGTTTGTGTATTGTTAGTAACATGGGCACAGGGGGTTAGAACACAGAGGGGGCCAAAAAGTTTTTCTTTATATCCATATTTGTTCTATCCCAACAATTTTGTTCGTCTCATTCAAACTATCATCTCAGAGTCCTAAAGTCAAAGGTCGTACTGATGCGTCAGTGTCACATCAGAGGGTCACGTGACTGACCACAAACAACTCTTTGCTTCCTCTGGAATCTCTTGAGCATTTTATTTTGCATGTCAGGGTGCAGATTTAGGCCTCCAATCAGGAAATTACTTTTACTGCACAACTTAGCACTAATGTTATATTTGCACCACAGAGAACCACAGGAAGTCATTCCTGCCTGTGGTGCTCAACCTGTTCAGCTCCTCCCTCAGAGTGTCTGAGTCATAGACTGGCATTTGGACTTAATTCACTTTTATTAACTGCATTTATAATTCATAATTATCTATTGGGTCCAATAATTCTACTGCTGTAGTATTCTGTGCAAATACTCAACTGTGCAATATTTTTCAGGATACAACTTAATTCTCACCAACACCTCTTATATGTTTATATTTATTCAACATACAATGCACATAACTGTACACATTCTTATGTTTACTTTTGTTTTATTCTATGATGTATATATTGTAGTTGAATTGTCACACTTACAGCCTCAGCACAGTGACAATATATATTTCATTTTTAATATTTTCAATATCTTAAGTACTAGTGTTAAACACTGTAGCATGATGCACATTATTTTTATTTTTAATGCACATTTTCATTTGTTTTTTTATTTAATTGCAGTATATTTACATACTTATATTTCATACTCTTACTCCACTGCTTATCTTACTATATAATGACGAAAACTCTGTGTGTGTGTGTGTGTGTCTGTTTCACGTTTTTCTCCTCACTGACTTGGTCAATCCATGTGAAATTTGGCACAGTGGTAGAGGGTCATGGGAGGATGC
>NC_065512.1:7221690-7306231 GCF_006386435.1 Epinephelus moara | reverse complement strand
CTAAGTAGATATGTAGAACAGGACGCCTCAAGGTGACTGGAGAAATTTAACTCTGATTGGCAACTGGGTGGCGCTATAACAACAGAAAAATGCTTAAAAATGGCTAAAATGCGACCGATCGCTGTGGCTCCCCCTGTGGACCAATGTTGTTGGGTTTTTTTCTATTTTTTTTGGTATGACTAAGTCATGGTATGGTATGCTGTACTCAGTGGGTATGGACTCTCTGGATTCTCTATTCTTTAAATTGGAGCGACGGGGATCAGTGAAATTTTTCTGATTCTGATTTTCCGTCTTTCTTTGAATCCTTGTGTTTTCCTGCAATTTTACTCAACAGTAGAAGGAAGCCTTGTTCTCTACAGAGAGGTCAAAGGTCAGGGTGAAGTATAGAGCAACATGCTCTGATAAAGTGACAGCATTTTGTCTTTCAGACGGAGGTGACATCCACATTAAAATTCCTAGCAGGTCATTCAGACATGGCAGCACATTGACGGAGAGAGATTTAAGATTTTCACGTCAGTTTCATCAATTGATGCTGTTTGACAGTGAATTTTGCTCCCTGCTCCCTGTTTAATGTATTCATCCACATGGATGACATGAGTGAACATTTGAAAGTACACAGAGAGACTGTTGCTCAGATTTTAATACCCCTTTCACGATTGAAGGGTTTAAAGGTAATTCAGGAGATGTTTGTTGTTGAGGACTGATGAATGGATGTAAGTGAGAGTGAAGGTGGAAGACAGATGCCCTTTGTTAGGTTGTTCTGGAAGGATGTACTGGAGATCAGGCAGAGAGAGACTCAGCATAGGGTAGGTGTTTGTCTCAGACGTTTTTTGCCCAGGCTGATTACAGGTTCCCAGATGGTACCTTGAATGAGACATGGGAGAGGTATGCACCAGACTGAATAAGAAGAGATGAGGAAAGAAGGGAAGAGAGGATGGAGGAATGTGGGTAGGGGTAAGCAGAGGGAAGGATGGGGTTGGGATTAGTTAGGAAGGATGATGGATGAAGGGAAGGAAAAGGGAGCAGGATGGGTCAAGAAATCTGAGACAGACCAGACCAGGTATGAGTAGGCTTGGCAGGTAGGCCTGCTTCTGAACCTAAGTTAACAAATTAACTGTATTTCCCAGAAAAATGAGCACGTTTAGGGAGCCCGGTCTCACTCCGAAGCCCTGAAAACCCGTCGCTTGGGCAGTGACTTGCGGCATGAAGATGAGTTTACATATCACCTTGGGTTCGTCCTTCACCTTCTCAAAATGATCCCACACTTTGGATTTCCTGCCCGACATGTTATTAACTAGCCTGTGGAATAACCGCAGGTACCAGCCCTGGAAATTAACCTGACTCCTGTCTGACTGCTGAGCGTGGACACTTCCTGTGTCTGTGCTTTCAAATTAAAGTCACACATGGTCCAGTCATATAGGTTTTGATTTATTTTGACAAGGTGTAGCTCCTAATAGAGTTCCTCTGACCTAGTAACATCCCTAAAAAGTGAGCAGGGTGCTTATTGAGACATGAGACAGACATGTCAGACTAATGTAAAGGAGTGCATGTCTGAGAGGGGCTTTAGCTGGAAGCAGACTGACCCCTCTGTAATTACAAATGATGCTTTTAGAGACAGAGAAGGACAAAGAAGGACACAGGAGAGTGAAAAGACGAACAGCCATGGAGACAATGCAGACAGAAAAAATCTCATCTACCATCACACACCCTGAGGGGTTAAATGTTGCTGGAGAATCCTTTAAAAGATGTATTGATTTCCCATATGCTTGGGTCAGTGTGTGTGTTTCCCTCAGGGGTGTGTGTCTGCTTAGATCTGCGTTTGTATTGTGTGTGTAAGAATACAAGTTGTGTACATGTGTTGAAACAGGTTTATTTTCTCAATATCTCAGCCTGCTTTAGTGGAAGACATGTTGTTCTTGTGTTTACAGTATTTGTGTGTGTGTGTGTGTGTGTGTGTGTGTGTGTGTGTGTGTGTTTGTGTGTGTGTGTGCGTGTGCATCAGGCCTGTTAATCCAGGGTGTGAGATGTGGTGGGACGTCGTACATTATTGATCTATCGCTGCGTTTTGCACATGTTGCCCCTCCTGGTGATGGTGTCCCAGGGGGCTGGCGGGTCGGCGGAGGGGGGGCAGCGAGCCTGTGCTGGAGGCTTTAAATATTTCAGAGGGCCATTTTCATTTATATAATGGGAATTATCCAAGTCACTAAATCTAATTAGAGGGAGGGTGTGAAGTTCACCTCCTCTCCCGAACATCGACCAAATTCACTCACTGCTTTATTGGAATCTATTAAACCAGTATTATTATTATTACAGCATCAGGGTGAAACATTAACATCATGATTTGTAGTATAGTGATTTACAGATGTACACTACATGGCCAAAAGTATGTGGACAGCCCTGAATGTGTATTCTAGGGCTCCTATATTCTAATTCAGAGAGACTTTAATGCCTCAGTGAACCTTAATAACATTCAAACAGGTGAGTAATATAAAAATTCTCCCCCTGTACAGTTGTCATGAAGAGGGAAATTATCTATAGAGACCAAAACTGTTTTTTGTACCCGGCTGTAAACGGTAAAGTTATTACAGTAAAGTGATGTAATTTTCTAAACTTACGCGACTGTTCTGGCTGTTCTGTTAATTCGCTTTAGCCACATATGTAGTCATTATATCCACGTTACTCATAGTTATTTGTAAAAAATCTCACTGTATAACGCTATAATACTGTCACAATATCGAAATTGACTTATTTGGTCAGAAATATTGTGTATTTGATTTTCTATATATCACCCAGTCCTGGTTTGAACCCAGAAGAAATGAGACTGTTATAGCAGCAGATTAAGCTCCATTGTTTTTTGAATTAGATGTTCAAAAATCACATATAGGGGTGTAAGGATCTGGATTGATATATAGATTAAATGATCTATGATCCAGTGTCATAGATACCCTGGAAATCCAGAGTTCTCACAAGAGCACAATTTGAATTTGCTCAGCGAGTCACTCTGGCAATCAGTGATGATGCTCATTACCTATGCCCATGAAACCGAGCTGCACCAATCACATTGGTGTATCTGATACAGGCGGACCAGAGGCGAGCTAAGCAGACCGGAATCAGTCAGTAAACATTGCAAGATGGCTATGGATGAACACCAGTTGTTTGAAACGGCTTTGGCCGCTACAATGAACGAGTTAGACTTAGCTTTTTCTCTAAAAGAGGAACAGAAGACACCGCTCGAGTCTTTCCTTTGCAAGAAGGACGTTTTTGCTGTTTTGCCGACCGGATACGGCAAGAGTCTAATCTACCAGTTAGCTCCGCTGGTAGCTAAGCTCTGGATACGTCACCCCGTGTATTGTTCTGATTGGTCGTAGTGTTATCCAATTGCGTGCAGTGATATTTACAAATGCATGCTTGGTGCCGCCCCTCGAGTTGGGCCATTTGCATTACTCATGGCCAGACCCTAAATCTTTCTAGATTTGGGTCTGGATTTCCAGATTATGTCATCAATGCAAAATAAAAACATCGATACCTATCGGATACGCTTTTATTTTGAAAGCCTGTGTCACCGTCAAACAGCATCAGGCAGATGGCGAGCAGCCAAGACAAAGACGATGAGGATAACGGTTTTAACGAGCATCGCACTCTGCTAACTTCTCATCACAGCTGCTCTGTTTCAACAGTGTTATGCTGAAAAAACATGCATGCAGGCTGAAATTCAACCGAGCTAATGATAATAACAACAACAACGTTACATGTAATCTGTTAAGCTCTTAGTAGAGGAAAAAGTCTGCTAGCCACGAGGCTAATTCATGCAATCTAAATATGCGTAAGCTAATAATTGGTGACAAGCTAAACAGTTGTAACTGAGCTGAATTTAATGCGTCTGTTCAACAGTGTTGTTGTTAATCCATGTTTTACGGCTGTTTGGAGAAGTTTGCCTTCAGGATTTATATAGAGATAGACCTAAAGTTTTAAGAAAAAGATAAAATGAAAAGATTTCTTTCAGAAAGGTTTTTCTGGCAGAAAGCCTTCAACTTATCCCATGTGCTGTTTTATTTTTGTTAGCGGAGTCACTTTAAACCTCACTGCACTCAGTTACAGTTACTTATTTATGTGTTGTTTTTATCTTTTATGGCCAAAAGCAAAAAATGAAGGGGAGGCAGCTTCTTCTGTTAATATCTGTGTTACATGGGCATTTAAAATCATCCTATATCGATCGCGGGCCCCTACATTGCACTGAATCGTATCGTGGCAGATTTTGTAATATTGGCAAACATCGTATCGTTCTCCAAAGACTCAATATAATATTGTATCATGATGAGACTTGTGATTTACACCCCTAATACGCTATAGGATACGCTATATCCACATTAATCATAATATCTTGTCAAAAGTCTCATTGTGCAGCTATTTTGTAAACGCACCAATAGTCAACCCTATAATATCATTGCAATATCAATATCAAGTCACGCTACTGTGAATGATGGATGATTGATGGAAAGTTCAAGTTCAATTGGGGAAAAAGAGGAAATCTAATGGATTTTAGACGTGGATATCATATGGATTATATTTCCTTGCTGCTCCTTGAAGTACAGACAATACTTGTATTATCTCTTCATTCTCACTTGGAGATGTATTTTCCCTCCACAGCTGAAGGCAAAGCTTTGTCTGACATGCTAACTCCTCCTCCTCCAGTCCAAATCAGCCCACTGATCCCTACGTGTAATTTCTACACCCCTCTGTGTGTTTGAAAACACAGCCAAGCTTAAAGTTAACTGATGAATCCTCACGTCACTGTCTGTGCCATGACCTACAGACACTAGAAAATAAAAGAGGTGGTGTTGGAGAGGCAGAGAAGAGTGGCAGAGAGAAAGAAGGGTTTTGAAGAGGATACAATCTGAGCGGAAAAGAGGAGAGGTGAAGAGAGAGCGAATGGTGGAGGTGAAGACAAGAGTGTCAGAGAGGAAATGTTAAGTAGACACGTGGAAAGAGTGGCTGACGATGGAAACCAGAGAATAGAAAAGGTGAAGAAGGCAGCACGGCCCTGGTTGCCTTTAAAGCCTCTATTAATCAGCTTAGCTACCAACAGCTTTTAATTATGGCTGTCTGAGTCTCTCACACACACACACACACACAAACACAGTCAACAGGTGGGCTGTGTTGCGTGGGCGGCCTCTGCCTGTACACACTAGCCTACTATTTAGCTGTCACTACTTGTTATGAATAACATGGAGGCAAGGAGGATGCTGGTAAACACAGCAGCTGAACTGAGACACACATGCACGCTCTGCTTTCCCCAGAGCCTCGTGAGACAAGATGTGGCCACAGTGTCTGCACAGAAACCACAAGGTACACGGCTAGGATGTGTACGTAACAACTTAAATCCTAATACATCGAAATTGAAATTCTATTATGCTATATCTGTTTATTGATTATGGAAACTACTCAGTAGATTATAGCTGTAAGGCTCCTTCAATTCAATTCAACAGATCTTTATTTATCCTGAAGGAAATTCTTGTGCCAGAGAATGCTTTCACCAGTAACAACCAGTGGTTTCCTGGGTCAGGGTCACACACTGGGCCCAGTGTGGGCCCAATGGAGTATTTAATATCAGTCAAAATATTCCAAATATACAAGATATAAATTAAACCAGTGCCTAGTAAAGTAACAATCGGAGTAAGAGACGTACAAGAGTCACTAGAAATGAACTAAAATGGTGGAAAAATGCAGACTGCACTTGATTTTGAATGTTACACTAGCTGTGTTCAAAACCGTCCACTCACTCACTCACTATTCCCTATTTCATGTTACTATATAGTGCACTACATGGGGAACGACTGAACGAGATTTCGGACACTAACTGAAATTTTCTGAACGTTTGGTTTTGTCAGCTACGGTTGTGTGTCTGCATTTTGAGCTGTAATAGCCCACGATAGTGCACGAGCTACAAGCTACCTGGCTCGTGCGAGCTAAGTGGCTATTGTTAGCTCGTGAGCTAACGTTACTGGCTAGCATCCTATTCGTTTCTTTTCTCTTTGCGGTTGTTCTTCTTCTTCTCCTCTGGCAAAAGACGACCGCATTGCATTGTGGTATATGGGAGTAAAATGTAGGGTACATCGTTTGTTCACTCACATTTGCTGTGCATTGTGGGTATTTTGTAGTCCACTGTATAGTGAATGAAATTAACCGCGGAGAATTCGAACAACACTACAAAATGGCGAACACACTATATAGTGCACTATATCTGTGATAGGGAGCGATTTCGAACACAGCTATTGTATGTGATATAACAATGAAAAGTAGTATTGTACATGAGTTTGAGAAAATATATTGCACTACACTGACAAGTGATCATGATACTGAAAAGTTATACTGCACATGATGTCGAGAAAATATTGCACAAGATATTAAAAAGAAGTAACGCTCTTTTCATTCATAGTTTCTCATTGTTTCTTCTACATTTCACTGAAGAGGTCATTAAATATTTTCAGTAAAACTCTGTTTTAAATAAAAACTCAGAGGAAAGAGGGCAGTCCTCTTATCTCCTCTCCTGATAACATGGAAAAACAATGATGTCAAACAGGTGTAAAATATCAGAAAGGCATGATTTACTATGAGCTATGTAAGTGAGAGTACTGTTCCTGTAATGTAGCTCCTGGCCACCAGTGGCAGCACTGAGCACACTTTTACTGAGCACCACTCTAGTTTAATTAGTCATAACAGAGATATTGGATGAAGCGAGATACCCCACTCAGCTCACTTCCTGATTCAGTGACGTCAGCGCCACAGCCCCGTAGGAGACTTGCGGCAGCTCTGAATGTATTGTCGTCAATGAGGAAAATGAACGTGATCACAATTTATGGTCAATTCTTTCGCCCTGTAGTCACTAAAGTAAATATTGGGCTCATTTTCCACAAGCCACCCATCTTCCCGATATTCTGACACTAAAGCTGCATTTTTCATCCGCACAGATCAAGAGAAAGTTAACTTTGTTTGAGCCCTGTCCGTCTCAGAAAACAAGTTCTCGCAACATCTCGTGATCTTGATAAACAGGCGGTGAAATCACAGGCTCNATGAAGAGTTTGGTCGAAATAGTTTAGTTTTAAAGGTAAACATGAGAATGATTAACTTTTGGGTACATTTAATTAGTCATAATACAGCAAAAATCTCTTTGACTGTGTTTATTGTTTTCAAGACTTTGTATGATGACAATATTTTTCAGTGTAAATGGATTTCCAAAGTTAAAAATATTCTTGATGATTGTGGTTTATTGTACTTATGGCATGACGCTGGATGGATGAATCCTAAGTATTTAAAGTTAATGATTGAACGTAGATTATCTGACATGGAACTGCAGAGATGGCATGAGAAATTACAAAGCAACCCTTTATGTGATAGTTATTAATTGTTTGAAACTGATTTCACTTTTGAACCTTATCTGATTATGTTAAGACCTGCCGAAAGGATTTGTTTGTCTAAGTTTCGGTGTGGAAATCCTAAGTTACCTATCTCTGAGCACAGGTATGACCGTGAAAATGTCCCTCGGCAATGTACTCTTTGTTTGACCGGCAACCGAGGAGACGAATATCATTATGTACTTGTGTGTTCTTTTTTAACAAAGAGAGAAGAGAGTTTGTCGGACAGTTCTAGAGTAAACCCAAATATTTACAAGTTTCAAAAGTTAATGTCATCTCGAAAAGTAAAGGTTTTGTCAAATTTGTTGAAACTTTTAAAGAAAATCCTGAATAGTTTCTCTTGATTTGCTTCTCTTCAGAAACTTGTACGTATGTACACTAATTCTGTTTTATTTATTCTGTTGTACATTGGTTGCCGCCTGCTTTGATTTGTTATTGCTATTTTTGTTTGTCCCTTATACCCTGGGGAGGGGTCAAAAGGAAATAAATAAATAAATAAATACAAATTTCAGCATCAACAACAACAAGCACTTTTTATAAGACTCCCTTTGAAAACTCATTATTAAAGACTACTGCACTGTAGTGATGATGCTGTTTAATCAGTATGTTGATATGCTGCACCTGTCAGGTGGATGGATTATCTCGGAAAAGGAGAAGCGCTCACTAACAGGGGTTTTACCAAATTTGCAACCGAAATTTGAGAGAAAAACATCCATTAAGTGCATAAAACAGTTTTAACATTTTAACTTAAACCTGTGAAAAATAGGAGCAAAAACAAAAGTAATGTGTGTAAAATGTTGTTCAGTGTATTCAGCCACTGAGGGGGACATTTAAATTGATACTTCTCCCACAGAGTGACCATTTATAAATCACTTAGTCAGACTGTGTTACCTTGAGTTTGTTTCTCAAACTTGCCTCCATGGTAAACTACAAACACTGATATATTGATCGATTGGAGGCCGCTGTTAACAGCACCAAAACTAGATATGCACGGTTCTTTGCTGATATCCAATATGCAATAACACAAACATTTTCACTTTCAGTTCACAGTAAGTTAAGTTTTCTACAAGCACCATTTATTATTTATCTGTAATGAGTGACAACAGATTATGATCTGTTTATTTGATCACTTATTTGTCTCCACCAACACTAACAGCTCCACAGCTGGACTGAGACCGGACTGTTGCCAAGCAACACATAAACATTCAGTACTAGTTGGCGTCTGTGTTCAGATCTACACGTTATCTCAGCTCAGCTTCTTTGTATCATGAACGTTCATCTGTATGTTTCTGTTTATTGTGCAACCAGTGGAACAAGATGCTGGTGACAGTTGGTTTGACGCCATGTTTGGACTCTGATGAGTGAACAGCTTGATCACACAGTATAGCTGCAACATCATCTGATGGTATATGAACACAGCAGGAGGTTTGCAGTGAAGTGTCCAGGCTTCCTTCCTTCCCTCTGTCCTCTTTTATATATCATCATATTTTAATTCAGATGTTATTTGTGGAAATATGTTTGTAGTACAAGGTTTGTTACGTCGGTTAATGTAGACTCATTAATGGTTTAGAACACCTATAAAGTAGAGTGATACATGCACAGTTAAAAAACACAGTGATGTTGTTCTCTACATCAGCACTCATGAAATGCCTCTTGTCCAGTAAAATTACCAGGTTGGAACTAACTGTTTTCAAGGTTCCAGTGGATCCTTAAAAAGCCATAAAAGGCATTAAATTCATTAATTTAAGGCCTTAATTGGTGTTAAAATGTCTTAAATCAATCTTTCAGAAGTTTTAAAAATGCTCAGACGTGAGGAGTAGGATATTATAAATAATTTTCTTTCTGAAGTTGCATCATAAAATCTCAAAATAATTGGTAACATCCTTTTTATCTCATAATTTACTGAATGCTTCTTGCATTAACGTCAAGCATATCAGAGTAGTGTTGTCACGATACCAAAATCTTTGTTTCGGTACCAATACCAATATGAATTTCGATACTTTTCGATACTCTTCGGTACTTTTCCTAAGGAAAAGTCCTTTTGGCTACAAACCTTTAGAACAATAAATAGTAGGGGTGTAACGGTACCAAAAAAATCATGGTTTGGTAAGTACCTCGGTACGGACGTCGTGGTTTGGTAACTCAAATGTTTCACCAAGTTGGTGTTGTCTCGTGTTGTCTCCCTTTGCGATGCAGACTTTCTCTTGTCTTTTTTCACATGTGCCAGCTGCGAATGTTGATACAGGTGTTGTCATACACACCACTTGCGCAATCTGTGCTCCAATAGGAACAAGAAAGGCGTTTGTGTGCATAAATGAGTAAAATAAATTAACTAAATTAATGAATTGAATCAATTTCAAAGTACCGGTATTTTCCAAACGCAGTATAGTACCGGTTGGAATACTCTAGTACTGCGGTACTATTTTAGTACCGGTATACCGTGCAACACTATATCAGAGTAAAGAAACCAACAACACACATATTCATTTACCATCCAATCAATTCCAATCTGCTCATTTTAGGTCAACCAAATGGATACCTTTATGATAATATAATATCTTCATTGTTTTCCACGTGGTCCATTTCTAGAAACTTTTACCTTTTTTTTCAAGACCTGCAGAAGATCATCTGACATTTTAACTGACCAAAAGTCATGTTTTATATTAAAGTTAATATTTGGGCAACATTGACCCTAACCCTCAGTAATTTTTTAAATATTTTTTTGCTTTGACCTTGGTTATGGTAAAATTGGTCATAAATTTATTTCTGAGTGGCATTAAAAAGTCTTAAATACTCATTCCCACTAACAGAGCATTACACAGTCAGACTCCCTCTTATGTAGCTGAACCACTTCACCTGTACTCTTCAGCTCGCTCTCTTCAGTCAAATAAGCTAAATTTATTGTCTGTCCCTCACTCTCACCCATCCTGCTTTTGCGGCCGTGACACCTAAATGTTGTAACGCTCTGCCTGCTCTCATACGGTCTGCTGTCTCTGTGGTTTATTTTAAAAGCCAGCTAAAGATGCACCTGTTCAGACAGACAGACGTTAGGGTAACTTGTCTGCTCCAGATCTGTATTTTATTCTTGTTTTGTGTACTGTTGTTGTGTGAACTATTTTTTTATGCAGCCAGTTTTGCTAGATGTGATGTTTATTCTCTTAAGGCCCTGACACACCAAGCTGACGGTCAGCCGTCGACCAAAGTCGGGCTGTCGGTGAGCGTCTGTCAGCCTAGTTTTTGTGGTGTGTCCCGCACCATCAGCCCTTTGACGTCGACGGCGACGGCGGCGGCGGCGGCTTTTCGGCCAATTGAGCATGTTGAATCGGCGGCAGAGCTAGTCGGTGAGAGAGATCACTCTGATTGGCTGTTCAGGTTTTATTCCCTCGCCCCTGTAGCGAGTGAATCTGCCTGTAGTGAAACCGGGGCTAACCGGTGCTTCCTCCTCAGGCTCCACTTCACTCAGCTGCCCCACAGACCCGCTGCTTCTTCCCACTTTAACCTGAATAACAAACCGGAGCTAGCTGGGAGCGGCTAGCGGAGCGTTAGCCGCAGCATGACCGGAGGGAAGCACAGCCAGTTAGCCTCCGCTAGTCTCTGAGCTAGCCCCGGCTCTCCGTTTGGATCCAACCGGAGCACCGAGCCCTGGTTTGTTATTCAGGTTAAAGTGGGAAGAAGCAGCGGGTTTATCGGGCAGCTGAGTGAAGTGGAGCCTGCGGAGGAAACACCGGGACCGTCTGGATGTAATAGTCCGTGGAGGTGCTGCGGTGCTCGGCTGCACAGATAGGAAACCCCTCGGCTGACAGGATGTACCACTCTCTCACTCCGCTCTCTCTCACGCAGGCGCAGAACGTACGAGCCAGTTAGCCGTCGGATGTAGTCCGTGTATTGTGTTCAAATGCAACTGACACAGGGCGACGTGAGGCGACGTAGACGACGCAACAGTTGGCTTTCATTGCCGCTAGTTCTTTGATGTCGGTTTGGTGTGTCCGCACCTTTATACATATAATGCCCTTACGAAGCACTTTCTGACCCATGTCTGCAAAAAGCACTTTATAAATACATTTTACTTACTTACTAAGTTAAAAAGTCTAAATCTAACTTGGCTAAAGCTGTAAGAACCCTGGTTATATAATTGACAGTTAAACTACAATGTCTTGTTTCACATCGGCCGAGAGAAGATTAACAACTCTCTCAAGACTGTAAGGGATCAGTCATATCGCATATTTAATGTACAGTATTATAGGTTTTTAAACTGGTGGGTTTTGCTATATTGCTTAGAAGGTATTTATTAATAAATGTCAGTGGAATTTAGTCGTATAATTTACTTTTCTGATGTATTCATGCATACAATAGTAGAGATATTGAATATCAATATATCCACTTTTTTGATCAAGTCTCTTCTGTAGTGGAATTAACATCATATTATGCACACATACTTTTATTGTGACGGCCCACCAGCAGATGGAGACATGAAATACAATAATTTTTAATGTATGTAATATTCATTTATTGTTTATAATTATGAAAAAGCATGTTGGCCGATTCTAATAGTTCATTTTAAAGCCAAGATCAGCCGGTGACGTGCTGATGTCCTTCCTGATTTAGCTATTGAATCAATGTCCTCTCAGTCACAACCAGTTCTGCTGATGAAGCTGAATGGAGCTCAGCATGATATGACACTTGGTGGTTTTTAAATGAGTCAGTGGTGTTGATGGTTTGCATAACAATGACCAGTGTTCACTGGCTGGCTCTCACTCTGTCTGTAGTAGGTGCTGATGGGTCCTTAGCGTCACAGTAACATGCTGTGTGGTGGCACTAGTCGTTGTTGTTTGAATTAATTTTAATATAAATATTTGCCTGAGCGTCCTCAATGTTTAAAACTCTGACCCTCCCTCTAAACTTGTGATGTCATCGCTCTGCTGCTGATTCAGAGGATTTGCCTAACTGTGTTTCATTTCAAACAAACCAACAGTGCTCCTGATCGCGCTCTGTAAACATGAGCTCAAGTGGAAAACTAACTGCAGACACTGAAGTTGCAAATTTCTCGCAGGACAAGTTCACGATCTCAAAAAGGGGCGACAAACCTGTTTGTTAACTTGAGCAGCTGCTGCACTGTTGTACCCAGCCATGTAGATTTTTATTAGAATTCACAGCGTGCAGCTTTCTGCAGTCAGCAGTTTGAACTCTGCTTCAACAGGGTCAATTTATTTTTCAGTGTGAGACATTTTTCTTCTTTAATTATAAACACACTTTGCCCCCGATCTGCCAGCCTCCATATACCACCAACACTGAGGAGAGAAGTGGCTTGTGGCTCAGGTTTTATGTCTCGTCTTGGCGGTAATTGTTGCAGTAGCAGCTGCACAAATGGAGGAGCATAGGCAGAGACAGCAGCCATCATTACTAATATAACTAGATTATAACTAGTGCCATAATAGTCCCAGTTATATTTATGTGTATGCATAATCTAAAGGGTATCTAAAATGTCTCTGACACATGATCAAAGTGTGTATCGGCAGCAGCAGTCAGTCAACAGTAACAGAAAGGATTGTGGTCAGCGGCGAGGCTGAGACCGCCTGCTGCTTTATCTGCTAACGTTTTGTAGCTATCAGCTCAAAGACATGTTGCTCTCTCTCTGTATCTGCCCTGCAATCACACACACACACACAGCTCATGTCTGCATCTCTGCAGGCACACACTCACATTCACACTTGAAACAATCCCCTCTCTCAGACAATAGTGGAATATATGAGAGGGGTTTTTGTTGCTGCAGCGCTCAGAGGAAATAAATGTTGTTCACCTCTGTGCAGACCTGCAGTGTGTCCACAGTTCACTCTCAGCTATTGTGTTTTTATGCTGAGGCCATCCTGAGTAGTAAGAGTTTTAATAGGGATGTATTACAGCCTGTTTCATTGGAATTGCATTGCTAGGCAACTGCTGCTCGGGTCCATGACTACTTCCTGTCTGCTGATGTCATTCACACACACTGTAAAACATTTTAACAGAGGGACACGTTTATGATGTGTATGTTGTCAAGGTCAAAAATGTTCTATAGACTGAGTCACTTCCAGGTGGAAAACACCCAGGTCACGTTCAGAAAATGAAACGCTGCTTCAGTAGACCCTTTGCTAAGCCCCTCCCCTTAAACTCAGACAGGCCAATCATAGCATGGCATCAGCCAGCGACAACAAGGGTCCAACAACGGCGTGGCCGTGCCCCATAAATTTTCAGACTGGTTTTGTTGATTTCGAGCTAAACGCTCCTGAGGCAGGTGTGATAATGAGTTTTACTGTTGGCTGGACAAAACAAGCAATTTGAAGATGTCATATTAGACACACATAAATCATGATGAGCCTTTTTCCTCTATTTTCTAATCTAAAACCACACTTGTCAGAGTAATCGGTAATTAAACAAACGATACTTGCACTAATTTCACTGCAGTTTTACTCTTCTGTTCTTATCTCTCTGTCGAGCAGTGTCTGACCTCTGGAGGGGTCAAACCTCTGTAGGTCATCCCACCAAGTGTTAAAATCCCTCTTCAGGGCGGCCACAAGGCTTTTTAGAAAATTACAATAAAATCAGCCACAAGGACGTCGCTATGGAAACCTTATCAGCCAGAACACAGAGACATGTGACATCCAGTGATATATGTACACAGTAGAACGCCTTGTTGTGTGTGAGTGTGAAGCCACCATATGGCTGCGCTCCCATACATACACACAGATGTCTATCTCGCTGTGGCACACACACACACACACACACACACACACAAACACAATATGGTTGCATTCTCATACCTTCCCAGCATCCACTGTCTCTATTTGTTGTTAATGTGAAGCTGAATTAATGCAGAACACACTTAAAACTAGAGGGCAGTAAATGTTAATTTTGCTTTCATGGCACACGTCCATGGTCAGATGGGACCTAGCTAGTGGCGTTGCTCATTTGGCGATTAACGCTGGTGACACAGTCCCAGTGGTGGCACAGGAAACATGGAGACATGGTACCCACCCTCTGGTCTCCTCTGAGGTTGCCACGGTGAGAAAGTGGCTTAATGTGAAGCTACAGGTGGCCACTATGTTTCTGCAGTAGAGCTTAGATCAGGCCCAAAAAATCCAGCCCGACCCCACCTGAGCCAGTGCATGTTCTGTCCGAGCTCGGCCCGGCCCTTTAACTGTAATTATGAGCCTGACATTTTTTTTTAAGGATTGGGCCGTTAAACCCTTGTGGTGACTGCAGTAAACTGAAGACTGTGTTGTCAGTCAGAAATATTCTATGTGGTTAACAGTTAACACTGACATTCCTATTTGAAACACACACTTACAACCATTTTTTTTCTCCCTAATTAGACATAAAATTCTCATAGTTAGAAGAACAAGAACACACACATTAACAACAAGCAGGTTTAAACTAACAAAAGCAGTGTGAATATTTATCTCAAAGTCGTCTCGTTGCGTCAGTTAGTTCAGTCATTTGTAAAGATACAATGTCAGACATCTGGTCGAATCTTTTGTCTTCAACATATAGTGAAAATGTGTGTACGTGTGTGCAGAGGGCGTGGTAGGGGGTAGAGTGCTTTTCTTTTGTTTGCAGAATGTGGCGCGCGCGTGTGTGTGTGTGTGTGTGTGTGTGTGTTGTGTGTGTGTGTGTGTGTGTGTGTGTGGTTTTTGTGTGTATTTTTCAGGTCAGTTGAGCNTGTGTGTGTGTGTGTGTGTGTGTGTGTGTGTGGTTTTTGTGTGTATTTTTCAGGTCAGTTGAGCTGCCTGTCTGAGTCGTGTATTTCCTGGCGGTTGGTTTCTTATGATAGATGCACTCTGTTCACCTCAGGCGCTATCTGCCCATCTTTGTCTCTCTCTCGAGCACACTCACACACAAATTCAGACACACACGCTACTGATGCAGCAGTTTTATCCCCGAGGCCGGTTACAAGTTTTTACAGCACCATTGTTGCCTCCTTCTCCTCTCCTCGGTTCCTCTCGCTCTCTGTGGGTCTCTTGCTCTCCTCCAGGTTACTCTAGGACAGCGTCAGTTGGTTTCACTGCAGCTGGGTTTACTTACTGCAGCACAGTATAATGTATTACACTTCCAGCAGGGATACACACACACACACACACACAGACAAATCGGTGATTGCATACTGGTGTGCTGCTGAGTGTGTGTGTGAGTTCAGTACTCTGCACAGCACACAGAAGAGATTATTGTGAGACACTGGTTTGGTTTCCACCAGCTCTGCTGCTGGTTCGAACTCTGGTGGTCGTATGAATTCATGCTGAGACAAAACAGTCAAACACACACACACACATTTCATAAAACCTGTTAACGTTCAAGTGTCACCTCAGATTAACACAGATGCTGATGCAGCAGCAGTCCTGAATAAAGTTCCCAGATGCCCATATTTGGCTCTGAGTGTCACACCTGACTGCAAAACTCCCAGAATCCCTTTCTGCACCTTCTTCTTCTTCCAACTGCTCTCTAGTGTTTGCAGCTGAGCAGCACTGCACCTCACTGCTGCCTTCCCTGTGGCAATAAAACATGTGTTTATTTCCTATTTATTTAACACCATGAATAATTCATAATGATGCGCCTATACTAAAGTTTAGTTTGTTTTTTTATTATTTTTGCAGCGCTTAAAATCAAATGACGTAGACACAGTGTGCAGAGAGGCCTGAAAGGGCCTTATTCATGACAGTATACACATTATTAAGAATATACATATGTAGATTATGTTAGATAGAAAAGCAGGAAGGAAAGCAACAGAAAGGATGTCATTGTAATCTGATGATTGTCTTTTTTTAGGGGGGACTGGGGGTCTTTAGAGGGAGATAACAGGTCAACAGTTGACGCCACATAGACGTGATATACATCATCTGACAGCTGGAACATAAAGATTAATTTGAGATGCAGTTCAGCACTGTGTGTCAAGTTTTCTGGTCATGCATATGTAAGAAATATTGTTTCATTTAGGTGCCGATTCAGACTTTGAGAGTTGAGCATGTATAGCTTAGAGCATTATGATGGAGTATATGATGACCATATCCATGATCAGTTATGTCTCAGAAGTTGTTGCAGCAGATTTTAGGTTGATACCATTTGTTATAAAGATTGGGTGCTCGGGGCGTCGGTAGTGGTTAGTGCCGGCGCCCCACGTACAGAGGCAATGCCTTGCTGCATCCGACTCCGGTCTGCAACCCTTTGCTGCATGTTATCTTCCCACTCTCTCTCTCCTCATTTCACACTTTCCTGTCAATTAAAGGCAAAAAAGCCCCAAAAAAGAATCTTTGAAAAATAAAAAAGATTTGGTGCTAAATGTAAGGATTTTTGACCAGCCTAGAATTAATTAAAATGGACAAAAATCCCTCCAAAATACCAGATTAAGACTCCAAGACCTTGAGGAACACCATAGAAAAACCCATGCCGTGATTTGGCATAAAAAATTATTGATTTGGAGATTTGAAGAGTCGCACTTTTCAGCGATTGAAAGGTGAGCACTTTAGTTCTGGAAGCTGCTGAGAAACCCCCTTATTGTCAATATCTCTATGAAAGCCAAACATCCTCTGAATGCTCGAGGTCTCTAGTTTGTGGTTGTGAAGTTTCATGAGGCTGTGATTATCCTGGAGGTCACTGGAGGTCATTTTATACAGGGACGTCTGATTCAAAAAATGGTCTCACTACAATTTAATGGCTACTGTGGGGGCTGACATCATCACACATGAATGTAGTTGGTCTCATTGAATCCAGCTGAGTCTCAGCTTTCCAGTCAGACCCAATTTTTGCAATTCTAAGACTGTTTGGGGACCCCAGTGTGCAGAAATATAAAAAAAAATAGGCGAAAATGACACGCTTACTGAGTTAAAACTGCATGGTTTTTGAAAACCAAAAAAATGCATGTGACTAGAGTGGGCCTGTCTTTAAGGGGGAGACTAGAAGGTACCAAAAGAGCTCTTTTTCATTCAGATATCTTGAGATGATACCTTCAGGGACCCCTGTGAAAACAGCCACCCCACCAGTTTTTCCGTCGCCAAAATTTAGCCATTGAAAGACAGTAATGTCGGCCGAGAGCGCCGGCATCCCAGAAGAGTGAAGAGGTTTAAAAAAGTAAATAGAGACGAAAATAAAGAGAGATGAAAATAAAGTTTCCTGATCAGCAGCAGATGTGGTGTGTTGATTTGCCTGGGATGCAAATTCACCGTCTTGTAACACTTGTTGACTCATCCTTTCACACAGTCATGTGTTCACATCCATTTGGCTCCATTTATTACCCTGCCAAAGAGGAAATGACCTGTTCTCCACATTGTTATGGCTGCTCAGGTGCAAACTTTCACTCCTCTTCTGAAGTGCAGATGGTCTGAGCCGCCAGCAGAGTTTATTTCCCTTCATCTCTCAGATATAGTACTTTATTTTTATATGAAAGATTCATGCGTGGGAAATTATTTATAATTCATGCACGGTTACGGCTGAGCTGGAACTGTGGCAGAGTTCTCCTAATAATTTTCCCTCATTAGAGTGAAGTGAAGGCAGCCGCTTCTGTGCAGCTTCCTGGCAGGAGGATGAGTGGCGTAAACAGCCGGCGCCTTTTATGGATACTGTGTGTGTGTGTGTGTGAAGAATATTTATAGAAGTCTGATAGGAGTTAACACACACAGCTGGCACAGGCTGTCCCACCAGCAGACAGTGGAGGGTCACAGTACTTCACAGGCTCCAAGTTTGGTCCTTATTCATTAAAACTAGAATTTTCTTATCAACTTTACCGTCTTAATTAGTTTTGCATTATTTTATACCTTTCCTGTGGTTTGTTTCACACTTTCTAAAGCACATTTATGTCATTAATTTGCACTTTGTACCTTCCCTTCTTTTACTTTGACACATTTCTAACATCTTCACATTTAGTTTCACCTGTTACTTCACATTTTTGCTGTGGCTCTGACACTTTCTCTTCTACTTCCACTCGTATATTTCATTTCTTTTAAATGGTTTCTTTGTGGTGTGACCTCTAAACAAGTTTTTCCAACAGTCAGCATCACTGTCTGACATTGTGTCAGCTCATTGTAATGCATACAAGTTCACCGAGTTCATTACATGTCGATCACGCTGTATATGTGTGTGTGCCAGTGCTGCATCATGTTTCTGTGCATACTGAACCTCACAAATCTGCTCGTACACTTTCTAAAATTAGCTTCATCTCTTTACAGCAGACAGACACATAGTGATCAGATAAATAATTGGTCATGAGCACATCAACATCATGAGAATGGTGTAGATTAGTTCATATGCTTAGCATGAGGAATAAGTGCCATGCATAAACTTTGCATGAGACAAACTGCCTCTGTGTGGGTAACACCATCTGCTGGCGACTCCTAGCTCTCTCCCTCATAGGGCGCTATGACCAAGCTTTAGCACAACCAGTCTTGGAATTTCAGTGATAGCGAGGAGGTTTATTTTCCAGCGAGGGGAAGACAAGCAATGGAAGGTGGAAATATGGGGCATGGGTAGCATTTTACTGTGAACTCGGACTATAGGACAACAGCACAGAAGAAAGATGGGACCTGTTAGTAGCAACCAAGCCTTGGTTTGTGATGGGATTTTTTAATTTTTTAATTTAATGTTTGTATTTTTTATCGGTCCGTTTATTTTGTTGCTTTTTCTTCTTTGCTGCAGATCAATGTGCGCGTCACCACCATGGACGCTGAGCTGGAGTTTGCCATCCAGCCCAACACGACAGGCAAACAGCTCTTTGACCAGGTAAGACACATGTTAGTTGTTTATTAATGTCAAGGATCCCTGAGCAGATTGTGAGGACACACACTTCTCCAGCAGCGTGTTACAGGTGCAGCAAATATGTCTGTTTTTTAAGTGACCTCTGTGACCTGCTGTTTGTTACCCATCACTAATGAAAGCAACACTGACAGTGAACGTGCCAGTGGGTGCTTGGCTGGGTCTGGCTTGGTACTGGTTCTGCACAGAGATGACACACAAAGTGCTCTTTGTCTAAACTGGGAGCTCTTAGGAGACAGTGGTTGCAAGTGTTGGGTGGATGATGGTGTGTGTCTGGGAAGTAAAAGGCCAGCTTTCAGCATTGTTTCATGTCAGGCTCTGAAGGTTTGGTGGGGTTGTGGTGACAGAGGGAGGAAGGCGGAATAAAAGGGAATCTTTTTTTTCAGTGGTTGTTGTTGTTGCTCTTGTGTTTGCTTTATAGGAAGAGATCAAAACACAGAAGAGCTTTTAAGGCTGTGCAACACAGGTTTATGGAACAATGCATCTGTCTGATCGGACTGAATCATCAAGTGTTGTTGTGTGAGAGGAGAGAGTCCCTCCTTACTGTATGGAAGCCAGTGCATCATCAAACTCTGCTGTTCTTCTAGTAGTTGTGTGTATTTTTCTTCCTGCTGTGGCCCGACGTTGGCATTGCAACATGACATGTAATATTTCCAGCTGGGCCAATCAGGGCCCTTTAATGGCTTTTCAGAGCCCAGAGCAGCTCTGGAACATTGTGTCTGTACTTTAAATGTGGAATAGACCACTCAAAATAAGAAATTGGCTTTTTACTCTGCAGTGGCTCCTGGGAGAGAATGTTGGTCAGCTGGTCCACCTCTTTGGTCAAGACTGAAATATCTCAACAACTATGACTCAGCATGTTGTGAAATTTGGCACAAACATTCATGTTTACCTCGGGATGAATGAGAATAACTTCTGACATCTTCTGACTGTCCATGTAGGGCTTTCACTGGGTCCAAATTTGAAATTTCACTTGGTCATAAAATGACATTCCCTCAAGGGATGCACTGATTGTGAATTTGTTTTACAGATACTGATATTTTTGTTGTTGTTTGTTTTTGTTGTTTATTCCTCTTTTTGTACCTGGTAAACAAATCACTCTTCGTTATGAAAAAAATAAATGAACAGATTTAAAGTTCTTCAGCCTTTATAAAGGGCCATACACATGCCGCATCTTTAACCGCCTGGAAAACACAAGGTTGGCTGCAGGGCGCTACTCTGTGCCAAGTTTCAAGGGCGTGGAGACTGGTTGCGTCTGAGGTTGCTAAGTGACCGTATCATAGACTATTTACCAGAAATCTTGAGTGCAGAGCTGATCTTCTTCCAGGTGTTTTGTAGTGTGTATTAGGTCAAACATGTCGTCCGTGGGACAGATTTAAAGCTTGATTTAAAACTTGTCCTCCATATTTATCACAGACTAGGGATGCACCGAAATGAAAATTTGTGGCCGAAGCCAAAGCCGAATAAAATTAAACGTTTGGCCGAGTACCGAGTACCGAATGCCGTTGTTTAGTTTTTCCTTAGTTTTTGCAGATGAACCCCCTCCAGATTAGTGTTGTCATGGTACCAAAATTGGGACCCACGGTACGATACCAGTGAAAGTATCACGGTTCTGAGTAGTATCAGGATACCACAGCAAAAATGAGGCAGATGTGCCTTTTGTCATTTATAAAAAGATAAATCACTTTTCTATAATACATCAATGATATTTCAATGGAATAAATTACTTATTGACTTATTCATACTTCAAAAACAGCATCAATAAGTGATTAACATAGGGGGGATCAAAATAAAATAAATAAATAAAATAAAAATCAACCAGCCACCCTCCTCCCCTGACAAGTAAAGAACAGTCCCTTCATAAGTAAAGAACAGTCCCTAAAGTGCGGTGAGGTTTGTGGACCGTTACCTGCCACAAAGAGAGAAATGTGAACGGCTCGTTTCTCCTCTGACACGTCACATACCTGTGTGCCGCCACGGCTCTGTTCAGGTATTTCTGGGCAGTCATGACACCAAACAGGAAATTATTGGACCTGGAACCGGGCTTCTCGATCGCCGGTAAGCCGTTATCTTGCACCGCAGAGCACTATGGCCGCCNTCGTTTCTCCTCTGACACGTCACATACCTGTGTGCCGCCACGGCTCTGTTCAGGTATTTCTGGGCAGTCATGACACCAAAGAGGAAATTATTGGACCTGGCACCGGGCTTCTCGGTCGCCGGTAAGCCGTTATCTTGCACCGCAGAGCACTATGGCCGCCGTGTTTGACAGGAATACATTCCTGTCTGTGTCTGTGTCACCCGTTCAACCCACAACCGACAGGATTCGCCTTTCGTTTCTGCTGCTTGTTGAAATCTGTACTCACACAGTGTGCTCCTGAATGATTTCTTATGCTCGCACAAAACTATTTTTAGTCGCAAATGCGAGTAAAATGCTCGTCTTCATGTACGGTGGTGTTTTAGTACCGCGGTCTACCATTTGTACCAGTATACCCTGCAACACTGCTCTAGATAGTTCAGTATTACATTCTTTGCAAACTGCTTTTCTTCTATCACTCTCCAACACTTTGAAATATCGCCACACTGCCGACATTTTACTCCTTGATTGGCGGTGTGCGCTGTTATGTTCCAAGAGTTGAACTCTGTTTATCTCACCCTGAAAAATAGACACTTAGAAATGTGTGCATGCTGCCACTGCTTTACTCCGGCGGTTTGGCTCGCCCGCGGCACGTCTACATTGAAAACATTGAATTTGAGCGTGCAAAAAATGTGACATGTTTACGGCCCCTTGCACTGTCTTTGACTGAGCATAAATTCAATCATACAAATTTATTAAACAACCTTTAATATAATCTTCTTTCACATGAAAAACTGCAACAAATTCCTCTTTCAAACAACTGTATTTATTCATTTCTCGCCAAAAACTACACCGTAGAAGTTTACATTTGAACACATCATGATAGAATTTTAACTTACCTTTGCCTAATACTCATTATCATTGAATAGAGCTTGAATGCATCATAATGTAACTCAGTGCAGCCTCTGTTAGCTGTTAGCTCGGGCCTCCGGCTGCTAGCAGCTAACATAAACCAAGGAGGTTAAAGAGGAGAAGTCACGGCGTCATGTCACGTCATGTGGGTACAACACATCCGCAGTGAAACCTGGTCTGCACGTGCAGAAAGGCTTGACAACTGGCGCACTTTTATAGAACATTGGGGATGACTGATTAGTTTCACTGAGCCCTGCTTTTTAGCCTGAGCCAAAACTGATGTGACACAACAGAAAACCATCGGCCACTGCCGCCTGTGGATGTCATCTTACTTACTGATAAGCTGCTGGCATCCAGCTAATCAAATATTGGCTGATGCTGATGTTCAGCAGATAAACTTCATCACTGCAGTGGCGTCTCGTGCACAGTTTTCTACTTTTACCTTTACTTTCTGTGTAGCGTTACTTTTGACACCATTGTCGAGGAGTTTGGGAAGAAACTGTGCCGTTCTCAGCTGTCACGGTCAGCAGACAGCCGCAGACACTGACGACTTACCATCTCAGTAATGGCGTTGACGCAAGACGGCAGAACACACAAAATGTTTGCCGAATCCATCGATATTGCCTGAAGCTTAATACACACTGCAGCACCTAGCTAGACGAAACCACTGACACCATGTCTGTTTTTGTCGAGCTTGTCGGACCTAGCAACAATTAGTTTCATCAAGCAAAAAGTACATTTGCAGGTTCCAGTTTCTCTGATGTGACGTTTTGCTTTGTTCGTCTGTTCTATAACCTTTTGTTTGAGACTTTTAGGAGACAGAAGGTGAAAAGTGAGTGAGCCGACAGGTGGAGCAGTAATGACAGACCTCAGTGGTGGATGAAGTTTCATATGTCCATCGTCAGCTAAAAATAGATGCAGATAAAATGGATACCCCCCTCTGGTAAGACACAACCATTACCAGCAAGTAGAAGGAAACTATGTGACACATCTCACAGGAATACACTTAGTTTTTGGAGGTTTTTAGATCACGAGAGGTTGGACTGAGCGCACAATAAACTAGTGAGACGGGATAAATGATACACTGATGCTGAACGTGAAGCCAGAGCCTCGGTATACATGTCAAACTGATCAGCTTCAGCTAGAGATATCCCTTCATAAAAGCAGTGGCATCCCCCAGTGATCATTTAACTGCATGTGTGGAGGAGGTTACGTACAGGACAGGAAGTCACGTGTCCAGCAGTGAACGGCGAGCTCTGTGATGATGTGTCCTGCACGAAGCAGCCTTCAGAAAGCTGTTTCATTTTTTATTCACATGAATGAAGAGAGGGCCTCATTGATAAAGAGGCTGTGGAGCTAAATATAAACGGGCATAAGCTTGCTCCAACACACACACACACACACACACACACACACACAGAATGATAAAAGGCCTTAGTGTGACAGGAAAGCTTTTTAATCAGACTAACCCAAACACCAGCGTGTAAGCCTCTGAACACTGAAGCACCAAACACACACACACACTGTTGAAGTTGTGTGTGTGTGAAGTGTTTTCATCTAATATGAAAATAAGGAGTCCTGTTCAGGCGCCCAGTCAGCTCCATGTTTGCGTCCCTTTTATGTCTCCCGTCTTTCCTCCTCTCTCTGCCACGTAGTATTCCTCCTCTCTCATCCCGGCGTTCCCGAGTCATTTATCCACATTCTGAGGCTTCACTTGTAAATCTGCACGCTGAGCTCCCAGCATCCGCATAGCTGCCTCTGCATACCGCATTGCCAGCCCCAGTGGAGGCCTCCAGTGTGTGTGTGTTTGTGTGTAGATCTAATTGATTGTACAGTTACCACAGCATGTTTCAGGTGGATGTTTCAGTGTGTTTAGATTTGTTGTTGGATACACATGCGTATTTAATGTGTTTATGTGAGCACGTCTTTCTGTGACTGTGTGACACAGTTAATTATATGGTAGTGAGTGCCGTCGTATTGACTGTGTAAATCACATTAGAGTCTGAGTAAGCGTCCGCATCCCCCCAGGGACTCTCTCCCTCTCTAAATGGGACGACAGTTAGTGAATGGCAAAGTGTTTGAGAGAGAAGGGAGGGGAGGCAAAGTTAGAAAGGTAGGGAAGATACTCAAAGATGGACGAGAGGGAAGAGGAGGAGGGAGGAGAGCTCAGAGTGAGTTCATGTGCAACAAAAAATCATGGATAACAAAGGCTTAATTTAAATATATGGACAAACATAAGTGGACAACTGTGTCCTCATAATTGCATGCACATTTGGGTAAACCCCTTCTTACAGGGAAGCTCAAAGTTTTGAGCACCAGTTTAGGGAACCAGCATATAATTGACGGCTGCACAGGAAAAGTGCAGTTCTAAATTGTGCCCTGAAATCACTGACTACGAAGTAATCGCCACGTAACTAGTAGCTTTCTACAACAAGTTCTCATCTCTTATCTGACATGCACTTGTTAAGGGTGCAGTGCAATGTTTCAGAGGGCCGCACTGTGAGCAACAACGCCGTATTACAAGGTAGGGAAATGTTAATGCTGCAGCAGACATAGATATTAAAGATGTAAGTTTGAGTCCAAATGTGGGGTCACAGTTTGGGGAAGGCCCTCTTCTGTTTAAATCTGAAAATGCCCCCATGCCTGAAGTGAGGCCCAACTTTTTTCTCCTGCTTATCCAGGGCCAGGTCGTAGGGCCAGCAGGCCAAGGTGTTCCCAAGCCAGATGAGTTATGTAGTTCCTGCAGCGTGGTCTGGGTCTGCCCCAGGCCTGCTACCAGTGGGAGGTGCCCTGAACACCTTTAATAATTGGCTCCCTGTCCTATCTAACATACTCCCCCCCAACATCAGACGAACTGAACTCACCTATAGGATGCTCCAAAAGGTCAAAGACTCCCCCCATTTACCAATCCACGACGACATCTTCAACCCACCACCTGCTCGTCTCCGATCTAGACGTCCAATTTGGAAGGACCCCCCCACCCACTGACTTTGATGCCCTGTCTGCCTGGGTGACTGAATGGGAATCCAAAGACATCCCAAACAAACATCTAGCGTCAGACCCGACTCAACCAGTCTCTGGCACCAACCTCCCAAGCAGACAGTAGTCCACCTTGAACAGATTTAGGACTGGTCCCTGCTTGGCCAGCCTTCACAGATGGGGGAGCAGCTTGAGCCCAGTGTGTGCTTGTGGGGAGGAGCAAACCATGGAACATATTATTGAAGCCTGCCCTCTCCAAAGACTTAAAGAAGGTCTAGCCTCCCTCCACAATATAGATCAAGAGGCTACTGCTTGGCTTGAGAAATTTGCATTCGCTAAATAAATAAATAAAACAGCAGGTGCCCAGGAGGATCCTGACCAGATGCTCCTGTGAACCTGGGAGCTGTGTTGTCCACGGCTAATACACCCTTGTAGAGTCTCCCAAGGCAAAGTGAACCCAAGGGTGGGGCCAGGGTAAGAGCGAGCGTCAGGTGGCCAGGCCTTGGGTCGTGGGGCCTGTTTGGGCTCAGCTTAAGTAGTTAACATGGAGCTGTCACCGTGTGGGCTCACCACCCGCAGGGAGAGGATTCAGGGCTCAGTGCATTGTGTGCCGGGCGGCATTCAGGGGAAGGCCCTGGGCGTGCTGATCCCTGGCATTGCGGACCAAAGCCAGGTCCAGGAAGAAATGTTTTTTGCTAAACTTGACTGACGTGCATTGAGCCCTGACCTCAACCCAACGCCTTTAGGATGAACTGAAACCCTGACTGTACAGCCAGGTCAGGATTTCATGGGCTGTTTTTAGGATAGCTTTTTTTAAAAATTGCGGGAGCAAGTGAAATTAGCGAAAATGTTTGCAGTTTTTTTGTGTAATTAATTAAAAATCAAAGGCAACCTGTTCCAGTTACCACTAACTGCATATCTAACTCACCTTGAATCTGTCAGCATGTCCACTAGATGTGGTTGGAGCACATTTTCTCTCAGTGATGTGTCTTGTCTGTTGTCCGCAGGTTAGAGTCGTTCTCTGGTTGTGTTTTGCTCTAGAAAAGTGTTTGTCAGTGGATGACGTTCCTTTGTGTTGCACACTGCACAACAGTTAATCCCCACTTTCGTGCAGAACGTCAGGGAATTGCCCTACACTGTCTCAAGCAACACTTTTTGTTGGTTTGTGTTTCACATCTGCATCTTCACAACTGGAAACAAGGATTAAGATGGTGATGTTGAGCAATTCAAGAAGACTCACGGGAAATAACGATGATTAGTTTGCAGCGATCAGACAAGGTCACACAAGATTCATTGGGATTGGCTGAATGTGTGTTAAGTGTTGCAATGGTGACATCACAACATCCTGGAGGGGAGTTTGATTAGTATTTTACAGTGTGATGTCATGGTGTAATTAGTGTCAAGAAATGACACCTCTGCAATGATGCACTGCCTGTATCTGCCCTGGAAGTATTGAGCTGTGGTTTCCCTCAGCAGATTTCCAATCAGATCATCTCTCCTCTGGGTTTATAATTGAGTCAGAGTCAGTCAACTGATTAAAACCAAAAGTATTGTGTTGTTCCAGGTGGTGAAGACGGTGGGTCTGAGGGAGGTCTGGTTCTTCGGCCTGCAGTACACAGACAGTAAAGGCTACATCACGTGGCTCAAGCTCAACAAGAAGGTGAGAGACCCCGAACACGAACACTCAAAGACTCCCTGCCCCCTTTGTTCCTGTTTGTATCATATGTGCAGATAAACTAACTCCCACAACTTGAAAACAAGATTAAATTATGAGAGCCAGTAAACAGTCACCCTGCTGTGGTCCAGACTTTATCATAGAAAGCCCCAGAAGTAGACTTGCATGTATAATCTGACTTTAATATTCTGTTTGGCAGAAGCTTTGATCCAAAGTGCCTGAAAAACAGCCTCAATGAAAACATCTTGTTTAAAACATGTCTCTTTAATCTTAATTTAATTCAAGATACAGGGTTTAATTTCCTCCAGACTTATTCATGTGTTTACACACTGTAGCAACATGTGCAGGGTGAGAGATGAAATGTGTGTGTGTGTGTGTGTGTGTGTGTGTGTGTGTGTGTGTATTCTCCAGGTGACCCAGCAGGATGTGAAGAAGGAGAATCCTCTGCAGTTCAAGTTCAGAGCAAAGTTCTTCCCAGAAGATGTTTCTGAGGAACTCATCCAGGAGATCACACAGAAGCTCTTCTTCCTGCAGGTACGGTGCTGCTGACAGGTCTCTGTGGCTGCTGAGATGTTTTGGTGGGAAGGTGAAGCATAGTGACTGAGACCTTCTTGAAGAGGTGGTCTCAGTCCGGTTACAAACGAACTCTGGAGTGGTTGGTTTGTGGTGAGAAGGTGTTCCGACCTGGATGTGAAGCAACTGCAGTCACATGACACATTGTTTGGGTTAAACATGAGCATGTTACAGTCCTGGAGGATTATTAATGTGCACCTCCTCCTGTACTGCCTTAATATGCACATTCAGCACATCCAATGCATCAAAACATTGTTTTCTAGTTGGAGCCGCGCCTCGTTTTCAAACTGTATGGTTTGACTAAAATGAACAATGACAGCAATATAGTCCACGATGAGCAGCGCTAAAATCAACCTGCGTAGTTGTCCCTCCATTGTGACATTAGAAAGTGTCACATTTATCTTGCAAGTGTACTCTTCTTCAACGTTTGCTTTACTTCCTGGATTTTTCCCACATGGAAATTCTGACCAATCAAGAGCAGCTTTCTCACACAAGGCATTTGATCTGGTCCTCTTGTAAATGCTGCCGTGAGAACACGAACCAACTCTAGGCAATTATACAACTTTGGAACAAAATGAGTCCCTGATTCAGACCAAAGGAGATGACTCTAGGGCTGAAAGCAGCCTGAGACAAAGTTCTGCTTGTGTTTAGCTTTTAGTACTTGTCAAAGTAAGGCGTCTACAGGAGCATCATCTTTGTATCAGTACTGAAACCCAGGTATATTAAAGCATAACAACCAGCTCTACTCAGCTGTGCTGGAGAAGTAAGAATTCCTACTTGCTGGCTGTAAACACTGGGGATCCCCAGACATTTTATTAATGTCTATAGAAAATTTAATAGTGATCCCTCCAGTAGTTCTCAAAACATATATTAAATCCAGACCAACATGTTGCTGCATTTTATATGATCTGTAGGGTTTATTTACTGAGAAAAGGCCGACTGAGAATCTCCATCATCTCTCCCTTGGGATTTAACTAAAGGCTTCTACTGATCAATGATGTGCCTTTATGTGTGTGTGTGTGTGTGTGTGTGTGTGTCCTCCCTGCAGGTGAAGGAGGCCATCCTGAATGATGAGAACTACTGTCCCCCAGAGACCGCCGTGCTGCTGGCCTCCTACGCTGTCCAGGCCAAGTACGGGGATTACAACAAAGATCTTCACAAGCCCGGCTACCTGGCCTCCGACCGGCTACTGCCTCAACGGTACACATTACACACATACACACACACACACACATACACACTATGCTGTCCCATACTCATGAGGACCTGCACTGGAATAATTGATTCCTCAGCTCTTAGGTTGTGTCCTGACTAAAGTGTGAATACTGCATTAATTTACATAAACGGACTGCACTTACAGAACACTTTGCTGCCTGAGCTGACAAAGGGCTTCACAGTCATCTGTTTACACACTCACACACACACTGATTGCTGCAGAGCTGCCATGCAGGACATTTGTTTGGCCTGGTTGGTAGAGCTGGGCTGATTTATGGTTTTGTCGGTCCAGTTCAGTATCAGCTTAGAGCAGTTTGGTTTTATGCAAACTGGCTGAACCAGCGTTTGTCATTATGGCACGTTTTGGTGAATTAAAAAGTAGCTTCCATCAGCAATCTGTGCCGATGGTGCTGCAGTGCTAAATTTGATTTTATTGCATTAATAATAAGCAATGACCGTGACCATGGGTGGTCATGAGCTCTGGGTAGTGACTGAAAGAATGAGATCGCAGATACAAGGAGCTCTGGGTAGTGACTGAAAGAATGAGATCGCAGATACAAGCAGTTGAAATGAGTTTCCTCTGTGGGGTGTCTGGGCTCAGCCTTAGAGATAGGGGGAGGAGCTCGGACATCCAGAGGGAGCTCGGAGTAGAGCCGCTGCTCCTTCACGTCCCACCGTGTTCTGTTTGTTTACGAGAAAGTTAATGTGTTTTTTGGGTGACAAGACATGGCAGAGTTTGTCTCTCATGAAAACTGTTCCTGGATGGCAACACTTTTTATTTTAGGCCAACAAAAGAGTCATCATATCTGGCTGTGATCGACTCTGTGTGTCATTCTGAATTTAAGTTTTGTCAGGCATTGTGTTTCTAGTTATTCCTGTCAACTGGCTTTGGAAGCGCAGCAATGGAAGAGAAACAGCTGATTCATGAAGTTTAAATGAGGAGTTATCTGCACGATACCTCCCTATTTTACTACAGAAACCTAAATGAGGTGGCAGCTGGCTGGAGAGAGATCATCAGGGAGCTGAAAGTTTCTGGTAAATGAGCGGCAGTAATAACAGCCTACGTGCTGCTGGCTATATTACATGTCATCTCCTGTAAATATCACAACATAAAACATCCTTTTTTGTTTTAAAAAGTACCAAACTACCAACACTGCATCAATGAACAACCAGCTCAGCCTCCTTAGCTACAGCCCCCCTCTAATACGAGCAAAATTGAGAATTACCAGTACAGTGATCCTGTCAGTGTCCTGGGGAAAACATTGTCACATCTTTGATGTGTGTGTGTGTGTGTGTGTGTGTGTGTCCTGTAGCGTTCTGGAGCAACACAAGCTCACAAAGGAGCAGTGGGAGGACAGAATACAGACGTGGCATGAGGAGCACAGGAGCATGCTCAGGTAGATAATCTGAGTCTCAGGGTTCTTATATTTGAAGACACAATCCCTGAATGTTCCTTTGTACCTGTGTGTGTTCATCTGTGTTTGTGTGTGTGTGTGTGTTCATCTGTGTTTGTGTGTGTGTGCAGGGAGGATGCAATGATGGAGTATCTGAAGATCGCTCAGGACCTGGAGATGTACGGTGTCAACTACTTTGAAATTAAGAACAAGAAGGGCACAGAACTGTGGCTCGGGGTCGACGCTCTGGGGCTCAACATCTACGAGCACGAAGACAAGTAACCAACACACACACACACACACACACGATGGCTAAATAACTACAGAGTTGTCTAGGATCCTTAGATTCATTTATCACAGTGACATACCTTATGAATATTTAATATGAATCATTAATAAGTGTCATTAATATAAAAAATAACTATATTCACTGGAAATCAATGCCTTAAAAGCAGACCTGCACCTCAGCTACCACTGTACATATATTTTAAGTAGATAAAGAAATTGCAGTGTGGACCTTCTCTGCTCCCTTGATGCCTTTAAATTGCATTAGTTTGACAACAGCGCCCTCTTTTGGTGTTGAACAGCACAGCTGAACACAGACTTCATTCAGACACGCAACATTTAAAATGTTTCTTGTTTGTGAAACTGTGAAAGAATACATGTTTGTGAACTGTCAGTGACGTTTAGACGTTAATCATTAATTCAAAATCTCGTCACTCAGGTTGTCACCAAAGATCGGCTTCCCCTGGAGTGAGATCAGAAACATTTCCTTCAACGACAAGAAGTTTGTCATCAAGCCCATTGACAAGAAAGCTCCAGTGAGTGCCACACTGATGTGCGACTGGTGATATATATTTTAACCATGTTTTAAGACTGTCTTGTCCTTCTTATCACCTGCAGGACTTTGTATTTTACGCTCCTCGGTTGCGGATCAACAAGCGCATCCTGGCGTTATGTATGGGAAACCACGAGCTGTACATGAGGAGGAGGAAGCCCGACACCATCGAGGTGCAGCAGATGAAGGCTCAGGCCAGAGAGGAGAAGCACCACAAACAGATGGAGAGGTACAGAACACACTGCTTTGCCTTTTTCAGGACTATAAGTTTGTCCGTAAGCTTTCATCTTGCTTTAACTCCTCTGGGAAGTTAAGACTTTCCTGTTTTTAGTCACCTTTTTTCACAGTGATTTTTATCCGTGTTTGAGTCCAACAAGTCATAGTATGTTTTTCAAACCAGTAAAATCCTGAACTGAAAAGTGTTAAAGAGTGCAGTGAACTAGCTGTCTGATTGCTGTGCTGTTTTGTGACTCAGTTAAAGCCAGGTGAAAAAGAAATCTGCAAAGGGATAAAGGGTCAGAATTTGAAAACACACCCTCGCCCTGCAGCTCTCCTCACTCTCTCTCCTAAACCCCTCCTGCCAGACGACCACGGTCATATGCCTGGGCTTCATACAGTAACCCAGTGTTTCCCATACAATGATTTATTTAATCTTATTTCACTGTAGTGTCGCCCACAGTGTATTCACTCAGCCTCTCTTTGCCCTGCTCTCTCTGTTTATCAGACCACAAATGAAACAAGAATTAACTGCTAGACACCCTACAGTCCCTCCACTGCGCTCCCTGCTGCTGTGGACTGCTGAGACAGACCTTTAGTGGGCAGTTCAATCGGCTCAGATTCGGGTAGTGCAAGTCCCATAGCATCAGGTGTCACAGCAGACTGGTGGGTCTAACAGCAACAGAAAGTTTACTGATCTGACAGGAGTCAGGGCTGTCCGGTCCCGCAGAGCTGGAATTGGCTCTGGCTGGGTTTATGATTGCTGTGGCCACTGACTGGAGGTCCATCTCCGGAGCTGCATACACTTTGGTTCTGGTTAGCAGAAGGCTAAATTACTGGTGACAATTTCGCTCTATCTCTGAAAGGCTTCGTCAATATTGACACGTGTTTTATTTAGTTTATTGTCAAACTCTCTTTTTGATCAGTCTGTCTTTCTTTTTTGGGTTGCTTTGCAGCGTAGGCAGTTGTTGTCAATCTGGAATAGCAGTTTTCTGTGCAGGTTTCTCAACCATTGAATCAGGCTTTCACTGAAGGGACGTACACACGTTTCTGCATTTGTAGAGCAGCCAGTAGTGATTGTCCAAAGTCTTCTGTCACAGGCTAGACCTTCTAAAGTCTGCAAACAGAGCTAAGAGGAGGTGCAGAAGTCTTCTTTCTCTCAGACCACTACAATTATAATATACCAAAAGTTTGAGAAGTGGTTTTTGCCCAATATCACTTCAGGTGGTGTTTTCCGCTCCCTTAATAGCTATAAAAATAAATGGACGAGTGCAGGTCAGTTCCCACCAGGTGTATTTTCCGAGGACAGTGTGTACTGCACAGCATCCTGAGTGAACAAATATTAGCTGATGTTTGAAGTGGAAATGTGTCGTGATCACAAGGGGGCAGTGCTGCGTTGAAAGAACTCATGTTCATTATCTGCAGGGCTGAATCTGTGGAAACAAACACACAACTCATTTTACTGTTGGTACATTTTATAAATGTTATATTGTGCTGTACAAAACCATGTTTGCATATGACAAAGCGATCAGCACACCCACACCAGAGTGCGTTAACGGAATACTAAGTTTTCCCGTATCTGTTGGTCAGCGTGGGCGACGAGGATCTGATGTGTGTTTTTAAATGTCATTGGTTTTTGTTGATTGTGTGTGGGTGGGTACAGTGTGTGTGTGTGTGTGTGTGTGTGTGTGTGTGTGTGTGTTTTGTTTCACTTGAAGGCATCACATTTCAAAATGTCCATGTCACTCTCCATCGTCCACAACCTTACAATATGTTGGTCTCATATTAACTTGTGAAGCCTTTAATAATGTGTTTGAGATGGTAGGAAGTTATAACATAAAATACAAAGACACATCAGAGTCATTTTCAAGTGAAGATATTTATTATATTTACTTTAAAGACTGTTATATTTATTGTCAGTGAGAAGTGCCCACACACTGGCTAAAATGATGTCACAATGACTGATCATTTCTCTCCCTATCAGCAGGTTTACACACACTCAACAAACAATGTTCCTGCACAAAGTTTCTGTTAATGTTCTTCTGTTTTTATGATGCATAACTTTGAATAATGAACAGATAAGTCGGCGGCTGCTGGGTGTGATGGATGCTTTCCCTGTTATTTGGACAGAGCACAGCTGGAGAACGAGAAGAAGAAGCGCGAGATCGCGGAGAAGGAGAAGGATCGGATAGAGCGAGAGAAGAACGAGCTGATGGAGAGGCTGAGGCAGATCGAAGACCAGACGCAGAGAGCTCAGAAAGGTACGACCGCACCAACATCGACCATGTGCAGCAGGTGCTCCTGTGCGTCTGTCTTCGTGAGGACCAAACTGAGTTTTAGACCTTGAGAGTGTTTTCTTAATTTAAACTTCTGTTTAATTGTCAGGGAAATTTCACAGTGTCTTGTGTCCTCACTGGTCACACGGTCACACAAGTTTAAGACGGACCGTGACTCATATATTTAATGTGCATGTGTGCAGAGCTGGAGGAGCAGACTCGCAGGGCGCTGGAGCTGGAGCAGGAGAGGAAGCGGGCGAAGGAGGAGGCAGAGCGGCTGGAGAAGGAGAGGCAGGCGGCGGAGGAGGCCAAGGCAGCGCTGGCTCAGCAGGCTGCCGACCAGATGAAGACTCAGGAACAACTGGTACCTGCACTCACACTCACACACACACACACACACCCACACACACACACTGCTGTTTCCACACTCCAACATTTACTGCTTCAGTTTGATGCTTTAGTCCAGGTGAAAGTGAAACTATTCAAACTTTGACTATTGCGACTTCATGCTGAGTTCACTTTGTTAACTGTTAACCTGCACATGTTATTTTCATCAGGCGGCTGAGTTAGCAGAGTTCACTGCCAAAATCGCTCTGCTGGAGGAAGCCAAGAGGAAAAAAGAAGATGAAGCAACAGAATGGCAACACAAGGTAATGTAACCTCTGTACATATATATATGTGTGTGTGTGTGTGTGTGTGTGTGTGTGTGAGACACGTTTAATTATTTTCTGCCTCTGTTTTTGAACACAAAGTCTGGAAATCCGGTTTTAACATACAAAAAAAGTTGATTAGAAATTGAAATTAATAACTAAAAAAGCTTGTCATGTGGCACCCGGTTAGCACAAAGGGAAAAGGCCTCAACCTCCACCCCAAAAGCTGGGCTTTGATGGGTCTTATTGATTCCCACATCCACTGACACATACTGCTGTTTTCCTGGATGGGAAGCCAGTGTGGGATCACATTATAGTCACTGCACTAGTGGCTCTCTGATTAGTTGAGGTGCCTGCATAGTGAAATCAGAACAGGGTGGTTAACTTAAATCTGACAAGGGCTGCAGTGCAGAGGAAACTGGACTCTTTAATCGCTGAGGAAGAAGAGAAAAAATCCAGATAAAAACAAAACTGGACAGATTAAGATATCACGTGCACATGCTGTAATTTTACCGTTTTAGAAACACTGCTCGATCAGCTGCATGATCAGCAACATTTAGGTTTTTCTTTCATTTTTCTCTGCCACTTTTTATTATCCATAAGCTGAGCTGTCCTCACCAACAGAGGGTGAACGGTGTCCTCATGTAGCAGGAAACAAGAAAACTGTCCACTAATGTGCTTCTTTCTAGGGCTGCCCCCTGACTAAGAATTATCCTAGTCGACCAACAGTCGTCATTTAGAACCATTAGTCGACTAGTCTCCTGCATGTTAATGATATTAATTTAGTTATTAAATGATATATTTTGGTGGTTTGAGTTGAAGGTGTGAGAAAGAATAGTATCAGTAACATTGTTAACACTGTGCTACATTACAGAGAAATACAAAACCGTACTAATGAACCTTCATTAATATAGGCCTATATTTTATCTACAAGTGCACGTCACACACTGAGCGAGCCGCCTGTTAATGACGCTGTGGGCTAATGGGCATGTAGCTACTTCCATGTTTCAGATGATACGTCATGTTTGTAGTCGACCAATGAAGATGAGTTTACATATCACCTTGGGTTCGTCCTTCACCTTCTCAAAATGATCCCACACTTTGGATTTCCTGCCCGACATGTTATTAACTAGCCTGTGGAATAACCGCAGGTACCAGCCCTGGAAATTAACCTGACTCCTGTCTGACTGCTGAGCGTGGACACTTCCTGTGTCTGTCCTTTCAAATTAAATTCCACATGGTCCAGTCATATAGGTTTTGATTTATTTTGACAAGGTGCAGCTCCTGATAGAGTTTCTTTTCTTTTTTTTCTGTGACAAAGCAACCCATGAAATCTTGCCGACTAATGACCTTCCTAGTTGACAAAAACTCAAAAACTGTATTTATCATTCAAAAAGTGAAAGCAGAAGACTGACAGGATATATTTAAGATGCTAGTTTGCCAGTTAGCACATTAACAACCCAACCAAATGTTAAAAGAACAAATGATATTACTGTATACAAGTGAAAAATAACACCAACAATTTGAATTGTTCCAGCTGAAGAGCTCAACGGCTAAAAAATGATCTTACATAACATAACTATTCTGATTCAACATGCTGAATCAGCCGAAAAGTCACCAACAAGGGCTGAAAAATTAGGATAACAGGTGCTCACAGACGGCCTGACACTGAGCAATGTCAGACAGTCTGCGTTGTTTGTCAGGACCCTGAAAAACTGGACAACAGGAACAGTATGAAAACTAACACATCTTTCAACCGCTCACCATCCATGCCTCATTTATGTTTAACAGACTGGTGAATGTGTGTGACACGTGTGAACACACTTGTGTGCAGTACACCTTTAATTTTAAGGTGTCTGTGGCTTCTGGTGTTTGTTAAAGGGTGCATTTCATAAATGTCCTGGTGTGTGTGTTTGATATGTGTACCAACAGTCACTGTTTGATTTTCTCTTCAGCACCTGCTAAATTGCAAATGTTTAAACTATAATTTCCATTAAAATCACTCAGGGCATTTGGCTCCGCACCAGAGCTAATAAAGTGTGCTCACATTCTGACACCATGTCAGTCATCAGCAGCAGCCTGGAGACCACAGAACATTTACTGCTGCACATCTGCCACAACACTAATGTATTGTAACAGTATCCTGGTTCTTAGTTGTTGATTCTGAGGCTTTGTTTGGTGCTCAAAGTGGTGACAGAGGATTAAACAGCCTCCTGAGGTCAAGCTGCCAGGCAAACGTACAAATTAAAGCAGTGTGGAAAAATACTCTCTACTTTCCACCTTGTTGAAGTTTTAGTCATGTAGGGAGGCAGCAGCTCCTCTAACGACCCCTGATTGGCTGATTAGCGCCAGGTGTGAAGCAGCACATGTTACACAAAGAAGCTGAAGCCACATCGGCAGCTCTCATGATACACAGGAGCACAATTTCACATGAATTTCACATGTAATTCAAGTAAATGTCACCACATAAATCATCACATATTTCAAGATGTCTAGACAATGAATATGACTAGTAACTAACCATGAATTTTTTCCAAAAAAAAATGATGTGAAGTATAAGAGGCCTTTTGTTTGGCCTAATGCTCCATTAAATTCTTTCCATATCAGATCAGTACAGACACAATTTTTCCCTTTGTGGTTCTTTAATTATTTGTCATTATAAACAATTATATTCTTCACTTGAAGAGTTCAAAGCTCTGAGACAATTCACAGCTGTCCAGTGAGTGTTTATGTCTTTATATCAGTGATCAAATGTGTGTCCATATTTGTTGTCTGTAAACTGTCAGTGTCTCTCTCTGAGTGTACATGTGTGTTCTTCACAGGCTCTGTCAGCACAAGACGACCTGGAGAAGACCAGGGAGGAGCTGAAGACGGCCATGACGTCTCCGCCGGCGCCAGAACACGACGAGGAGGACGAAACGAACGCCGAGGCGAGCGCCGAGCTCCTCAGTGACGGCATCAGCAGCCAGCGCAGCGAAGAGGAGCGCATCACCGAGGCGCAGAAGAACGAACGTGTCAAGAAACAGCTACAGGTAGAGCTGCAACGTGATTTATTTACAAAGGAAACTGGTTTAGAAACATGTGTATTAATGGGTGCAAAAATTATTACAAACCACAGCGTTCAAAAACAGAAAAGTGACATGAAATATGAAACTGCATGGAACTTTTTACAAATATAAAATTAGGTTGAAAAACAATATATCAAGACAAAGATGGAGGCATCCTGGATTAAAGCGGAAGATTAGGACAAATGCCAAATATAGAGCCAAATAAAATGCATTTCAGGGTCAGGTTAAGTACAGGTGTGCACGTGTACTGCACTTAAAGACCTGCTGCAGGATCTACAACAGACGAACTCCCTCCAAATAAAACACATTTCTTCAAAAGCCTTTAAAGGTGAAGTCCGGTATTTTGCACTTTGAGCCCCATTTCTGGGTTGTTTATGATGAAATAGAGTGGTTGAGACAAAAATAGTGACGATTGCTCATTTTCTGAGAATTTGGCTTTCCCCTGCCTGGCTTAACACTGCTGCCTATGGCCATGTGTGAACCTGTCCTGAAACCACCCTAAACATTTGTTTTCAAAGCCATGAAACTCACCGAATCGTAGCAAACTGGTTTCCGTGATGATATATTTGACATTTTGTCTAATCCATTGGTTTTCTATAGAGGCCTCATTGTCTGTTGGTAGTAGGGTTGTCAAAAGTATCGATACTCTGAAAAGTATCGATACTCAAACGCTGTATCCGGATACAATACTAATTTACAAAAGTATCGATACTAACAGTGCACGCCACCTCAGCGCCTGTCGGGTGCGCGCGACGGGTCCGACGGACACGCGCTGTGCAGGCAGCGTCTGGCAGGCACAGAGCCCTCGCTGCAACCCGGCTTGTTGTCGTCGCTGTGCATGCATGCACACATTTCTGTTGCTGTAATATGGCCAGCGCGGCTGCAGGAGGATCAGAGCAGCCAGTTTTGGTCAAAAATGATAAAGGAAAAAGCGCTCTTTGGAAATATTTAGTGAAGTGAACACAGCACGCTGCAGACGGCAGGTACAGCCCCTCCCCTCACTAGCAGCTGAGCAGCTGGTGTCGCCAGCATCAAACTAAAATATAACTTCTAACGTTAATGTGGGAGCTAAGCAGAAAACTTTATCAGTCATGCCCGTCTGTAACATTAATAGACAATGTTAGTTTAACAGGACAACACAATTATGTGTGTCTGAAAAGTTATGTTAACTGTAAAGTCACAGATTGAAGCTGAAAAAACGTTTGGTTTCCTAAACTACCAACTCAATTTGATCAGCAATGAAAATATGGTGCCAATTCACCAGAAGCACAGAAAATAAACAGGGCTGTAGATAAATACATTTGTATGGACGGATCTTGTTTCTGGTTGTTATTTATTTTGGGGGGGATTTTTTGTTGTTATCATTGATGTTACTGTTCTGATCTTTATTTAAAAAATGACATGCCTCTTAATTTTTTGCTGCTGTATCGAAAATGGTATCAAGTATTGAATATTTTCCTGGGTATCGATATCGAGTTTGAAATTTTAGTATCGTGACAACCCTAGCTGGTAGTAATCCGCCACTGGAAATGGAAAGGGGGTTGTTTAGGGAAGTCGATGATAACTCCTCTTCGGAGGAATTCTCCCGCAGTCGCTGACCGCACAAAACTTGCCCATTATTACCTGCGCAGTACGATGCCTTTGAACACAACGCCAACCTTCTTCTTCTGCTTCTTCTCTGTGTCCCATTACATTGCAATGGTTTCCTACCAGTTGGTGACACCCACGTAAAGGAGCATTATCGCCATCAAGTGGGCTGGAGTGTTTAACGCTTAAGGGTCAAACGAGCGATCAAGCGGAAGTATACACATGGGTGTGAGGCAGCTGAAAAAATAGTTCCACAATTGAGATGAAGAGCGAAAACACGGATGTAAACCACAGTTTGTTACGATATTTAGGAACATCAAGAAACACCACTGACCACTCGTAAGTTTCATGGCTCGTTTAGGGTGGTTTTAGGACAGGATCACACATGGCCATAGGCAGCAGTGTTAAGCCAGGCAGGGGAAAGACAAATTTTGGTCTTAACAACTCTATTTCATCATAAACAACCCAGAGATGGGCTCAAAGTGCAAAATACTTCTCCTTTAAGTGTTCTGGGGCCAGATACAAGTCTCAAGTCATTTAAGCATTGACTCTGTCAAAGTTCAATCATTTTATGCAAAAGGGATTTATTTTTATCTTTTAATCAGAATCATTCTGAAGGTTTCAGAAACAAAGTGCAAGTGTCTGAGCTTCCTGATCACGGTCTGTGCTCGTTACAAAAACAGGAAGACAAAAGTGCTTTAAAGACATCTGTGTAACAGATAAACACCAGATGTACAAACCTTTAATATTAATCTGGTCCCTTTATTTTTATAGAAACCTGTCGATATCAAATACATAGTCAAATTAGAATCATTGCCTGTCTTTCTGAAGTGAAGCTGTGGCTGTCCCTGATAAACAGCTTCAGGTCTACCATATGTCACATGACTAAATGTGTGCACAAAGCCAGGAATCAAACAGTTTGCAACAAATACAGACGGGAAAAAATCAATATTTTGCAAAACTGGAAACAACAGCTGCTTCATTTTTAGAAAGTAAGAGGAGGAAGTGCCGTGCCACACACCGTCTGACTGCAGTGAGGCAACTTTTACTATTCCTCAAAACATGCAATCAAAAACACACACTGGTTAGCTTTAGTTCCTTGGATTTAACCTGCAGAAATCAATCTTGTTTTTTCCACTTGCATGTAATAACAGTGATGGTGTGATGTCACCCAGTGTGGGGAAATGCTGGCAAAATAGTTTTTGCTTCTGCAGAGAACATGTGAAACAGACATTATCCAAAGTCATGGTTATTTTTTGCTGGGAAGACTTTATACTGAAAAACTAAAAAATGTAAAAATGCAGTAGTTTAATTAATTGACACAAATTTTGTGTGTTGATGTGGAAAGTTAGATTCATCTGGGGAGTTATTAACCCTCAAGACCAGCTGTCAAAACTAAACTAGAGCTTTAAATGAACTACAGAGCACGTGGAACTAGACTCATCGTGTCACTCAGATGAGCTGATGTCTTCATTTTGACAGTGACACTTCATCTGTTAAATGATGCATGAAAATATGACAAACAAAAGTCATTCATGTTACTGTATGACATGAGAGGAAACCCATAACAAGATAGATAACAAGATGATTGACATGATGACTGATCTTGGCATTTTGCCTCAGGTATAATGTACACTGGATAATCAGGTTCAGGGTCATTGAGACTTCCTCCAGCTTCATTTAACTTTGATGGGTTGTCTAGACTGTCACGAGTGTGACTATGATAGTAGAGACTCTAGACTGTTGTGTGAGAGGATGAATGGTTGTTAGGTTGTAAGGGCTGTTGTGATGAGGCGTTCTGTGGGGAATAAGACGGCTTTTAAGGGTAATTTGGGTGTTTTTCAATCTGGACTCTATTTTCACATGTTAAACAATAATTTTTGAAGTTGGTCCAGGACTGAGTGAGAGCTGAGTGAAACAAGCTGCAGTGAAACCACTGGGGACAATTATGTACCTCCAATTTACATCCATTAAGAGTGCTTACACTCAGGATATTTTTGTCTTTGAGTCTGCCATCTGTCTCTCATCACCCCTCTCTCTGTCTCTGTCTCCTCTCCAGGCTCTGAGCTCAGAGTTGGCCGAGGCTCGTGATGACACCAAGAAAACGCAGAACGACATGCTGCACGCCGAGAACGTCAGGGCGGGCAGAGACAAGTACAAAACCCTGCGCCAGATCCGCCAGGGCAACACCAAGCAGCGCATTGATGAGTTTGAGTCCATGTGAGCCAGGACGACGGGTGGACACAGCGATGAAAAAGAGACAGTTAGTCTCGTTGCCATGTCAACGCCTCACTTTCCTTGTAAAGCCCAAAACCTGCTGCCACCCCAGGAACTCCTGCTTTTTTTAATCCATTCAGGAGAACGACCGGCTCACGGGCTTCGTAGCTTCAGCCTCGCCAAAGCTCTGCATAGCAGCGGTTGGCCAATCACACTGCTACCTGCTTTTTAGAGCTCCGCCCCCGCCCCAACGAAGCACACGTCCTTTAATCTGTCGGAAAAATAGCAAGCGACATATTCTGTCACCAACCTGGACTTCTCCTTTCTACAGTACTGACAGTTTTAATGCTTGTGTGCATGATAATGAAACAACAGGACCGAAACGAGAGAACGGGTTGATATCATGCTTTTACTCAACAAAATAAAACGGCCATTTGTAGCTTGTTGATGTTGCCGGCACGCTTGTCTGTAATGCTTTAACATCTGTACCTTACTTTTACGTCTTATGTCATCAGTTGAAGAATTTAAATAATTTGTTTAAAAAAAGAAACGCCTTATTTGTCTCATTTCCCTCCGGTCTAGTATTACTCTTTGTCATGTTGTGTTGGGACGTTCTCCTGTTCAGTTCTGCTCTCGGTGTCATTGATCTGTTCATGTTGCATCAGCTAACTCCTCTTCAGTTTGCTCTCTCTGAGACACACGAGCAGCAGATATGCAAACTAGATTTGCTTATTTTACATTCTTACTGTGCTGGCAATCTCCATCCACTGAGACATGTGTTCAAATATATATTTTGCCCCACAATAAAGAATGAATTTATATTTCCAACTATGCAGCTACAGAATGATCTTCAGAGTCCTGACTGAGGTTGGAGCCAGTAGAGTTGGATTTATTCACACAGGATGATGTGTCAGATAAACATGTTGGAACCTGACGCAGTGTTGTGATAAAATTCAGTGAAAGCCTGTTTGTCATGAGCGACTTTTCTGTTGGGAAATTGTCTGATTATACACACTGGTCGACGCCAATATATCACCAGAACGTTGCCTAATTATTATATATCATCATTTTGCATCTCCTACTGGTTTGATACTTATCACTGGTACCAGTTACAGCAGGAGAATCTCTTAAATAACAGGAAGAACAAACTCATTCAAAGTTTACAATAACCAGCCAAGTCGCCTGAAGAAAATGTCGGCATTGTGTGTTTCTGCAAACCACGGGTACATCACACTGGTACGTTTCATACGCAGTGATGTAGTGTATGAGCTGACTTTGCCACTCAGAGGTGGAGGGGATGGTAGGTGGTGTGACACTGAGGCGAGACACCTTCCAACATGCAGACCACTGTTTAAGACCAACGAGCAACACAACAGGTCGTTCTTTAGCGAGTCATTGCTGTGTTTCCAGCAGCTTTTTTGGCACCAAACGTGGTTGTTTCTGTAGCGAACAAGCGGCAACCTCCAGGGCTGACATGTGAGGCCAATGCACAAGTGAGAAAACCTGCAGTTCATCGACTGGCCACTTGGGGCTGGCTCCAAAACTGAGCAAAGCCCCACAGACACTCATGTTAAAATGTCCAACTTTACAGCTAAATTAAACATGTTTACAGCCTGGTACAAAAAACAGTTTTGGTTTCTATGGCTCAATTCATCATTCATGACAACTGTACAGGGGGTGAATTTTTTTTTATAACTATCTGACTTAAAGTTTTGTTTTTACCATCTATGATAGCGACCTGTCAGCGTTCATAGTAGTCTTGCGTGACCAGCCTCCCTTACTTAGGAATGGGAGTCGGGGGACGTCTTTCCTTTTGTAATAGAAATGGGCGGGGATATCCAGACCACGTGACGGCGTTGCCATAGGTGTGGCACGTGTGTTACATGTAACAGACGTTGCAGCTCTGCAATATAGCTGAATCAAATGAAATCATATCCATTTGAATCTCTTCTTGCGATGCACTGAACACTTCCTTTTCTGTTGTACTACGGACAACAATTCGGGGAACAGCAATTTCTGTGTAGGCGGGTGTAAGGCAAAGCTAATCAGCCGTTGGTTGAGGAAGTACGGAAGTACACGGATTTGGATCCAATCACATCACTGCCGCTGGGAGCCAGCGCTAGTTCTATTACAACTTTCCTATGGGAATGTCCACAGACGACAGAGTCAGCCAGCGCGCTGACGTCATCGGTGTCTGTGTAAGAGACTACGTTCATAGAGCTTTTTAGGCATGAAAAGCGGTTCTATTTTATCAAGGCATTACTGCTTTTCCTGCTGGAATAGGGCCCCAAAAATGGTATTTTATGCCAAAATCGGATTTTTTTCCTCACCATGACCAAGTGGTTTTTGTGCCTAAAATTAACCACACGCTAATCACAGCATAGTTAAAACGTAAAGTTGCAGTGTATCTGCTACATGATAACGTGCAAACGTATCTGTGGTTTGCAGTAACGTACAATGCCAACATTTATTTCTGGCGTCAAAATTAATATTTGTTTTGTAAAAATGTTATGTTTTAAAGTATTAATCCACACAACCATTTTCTGATAATGCAGATTTCTATGGGGACAAATGTGGTTAAGTATCAATGAATTACATCATTTATTGATCAAATACAAATAAAAATGAAACACACACATTTAAATAAGTTTAACCAAACACAAATGTAACTTCACTTGGGAAACAAATATCTTGTGTGGATTTAAACAGGTTCAACCAGACGAGCAAAGTCTTGCCAATTAAAGAAAATCATGTCACAAGTGATCCAAACATTACTGTGGCACCAAATTGCAGTGAAACAGCATCAAAATGTAATTTAGATGATAAATTATAAGTAGTACCGATATTGATGTATCTAATTTTTCCCCAACTAATTTCAGTGATCATCAAGTCTCTTCTGTGGTGGAATTAACATCATTTTATACATGCACACTCTTATCGTGACCGCCCACTAGCAGATGGAGACATGAAATACAATACTGTGCAATGTATGTAATATTCACTCATTGTGCAAAGTAAGAAAAAGCATGTTGGCCGACTCTAATGGCGTGCCAATATTATCACGCATCCCCACAAAATATACCTACTGCACACATTGTCCCCGGCAGTATCTCCCCAGTTTCTATATTAAGTAACGAGGAGCCAATAAGGAACCTGACAAACACATGAAAGCTTGAGTCGGGCTTTTATTGCTCACTTTTACATCAAACACAAGAACAGTCAACACGTCTCATTTGGCCACAGTTTACTAGTGTCTGAAGGTGATATGACAAGTTTGTTTTTCATGCTTTTATTTTGGGTTTCATTTCCTAAAGCTCAGTCCAGTTCCACGGCCCTTTGGCACAAACATCTGAAGAGACCCACTCCTAAAAGACATTAACGTTTTCTTAAAATACAGAAGGACAAAAATAGCAGAGACACAGTAAATGCCATGCAGGTACATTATTACATGAAACTTCTGAAACACAATTTGACCAGGCTTAATCAATATACCTTATGAATCAGCATGTTGTACATGACAGTGTCTTTTGGAACGAGATCTCTCCACCTGCCACCAGGACACACAATGAAACAGCAGCAATGGCCAAACACTTCAATATCTTCTTTTAATTTTGGTTTCATATAACCACCACTGACCTGAACAAAGGGGGAAACACTGGAAAGCAATACACAGCCTTTTACTCGGCTTTGGTCCCTGAAAAAGTGGCACTATCATCATGAAGCTGTATTAAAGCACATTAGTAATAAATGTTGGAACAGACTGATAAACAGGGACACTGTTGATATTTTATACATATTTCCTGTTGGATAATGCAGCTGGATTTAAGGCCATTTTAGTCACAAGAGAAACAAATCACAAAACGTCTGTCGAGACAAAACCAACACATAAATTGTTAAAGGTGTTCAGGCTGAATGTGAGGCAGGTTTTGACACATCGCAGTAGAACAAGCACAGGAATACATCTGAATTAAATTAACTGTAATTAAAAGTAAAAAATTAAAAGAATACTTCAGCCACAAAATTATTATTTGTATATCAACTACCATTACCTTGAATTTGTGAAGAAAACTGTTTTTGAATGCCTCACTGATAAACGGAGAATCCAAAAAGGTGACATTCTTCATGAGCTGAAGTAAACATTTAACAAACTCTCACACAAATCATGCAGTATAATCTAAGTCTCATTTATCCACTCGTACGCTCAGTACTTCTCTAACACGTGCATTTTCGCTAAAACGTAACAACAGAAAAACCATTTACTTTTGAATAGCACGCCCTGTGCCTGAGCGTGCACGTGTGTATGTGTATCAAACACATCCGTGCACTGTTTGTACTGATGAGTTTTAAATTGGAAAGTTTTAGCAAAAATGCATGTGTCTGGGGAAGAAGTGAGCGTACGACTGGTACTTGTTTTGCTGTTGTTAAACGTGGTTTTATTATCTTAAATTCATGACGAATGTTTACCGTTTTTGGATTCTCCATTCGCCATGGAGGCGTTTAAGACTTCTTCACAAATTCAAGACAACATGTGGTGAGTAACTGATATACAAATGGTTTGTAGATGAAGTATTTCTTTAAGCATCTTCGGTTTCCAGTTGTTAGCTAGCTGCCTTCAAATGGGGTCACTGTCTTCATGAGTCCATATGAACATTATGGTGAATTTCTATGCACCGATTTATTGTGTAAATGTCTTTTATTTTGGCAAAATAACAGTCCTCTGCTACTGGTTTATCTTAACCTTTGCTTTTGTGTGATTTTATACATTGTTTTTCAGGTAAACTGCATAGTACACCTTTAATATTACCTAATGCTGTCGTTGCTAGTTTCTTTTTTTCCACTCAAAACCACAAGCTCACCACTTCCATTTGAAGGCAGCAGCTGTGAACACTGTGTGACTGAGACACCTGACGAGAGCAGAGCCATCGTTAACGTTTACAGCAGCACCTGTGTTGTGAGGAAGGCCTGTGCACAATGCTTCTTAACGAGCACGCTCATTGTTTCACCGCAGCACCACACACAGTGGTGTGACCAAAATAATGTGATTTTCCAAAGCTGAAACACTTAGTGAACATATAGGGATGACAAGAGAGGAGAAAAGCTCAAGAAACACAACAGAACTGGAATGATAAGTTTAAGGTCAGTCCGAATCCGAGCTGGCACACACTTAACATAGCACACATGCAGGTCGTATGTTGCTACCTAACAGAAATTCTGGGCATGGTTGCACAAAACACTTTAGGTTTTCTCCTTAAGTATGACATTTAAGGCTTAATTTCTCCTCAACTGAGGGGCTTATTTAAGGGTGTTTCCCAGATTCCCTTAAAATGAAAAACAATATGGCATTTACTCCCTTGAAAGAGATTTTAAAGTGGTAAAAGTTTCCCTGAAGTTTGTTTGCTTGGACTCACACTTGTGATTCCTGTTATGGCCTCATAACGTTGGGCTATAGATAGTCAAAAAAAAAGGCAGAAGAAAAGACGACAAGAAAACCAAATTCGTCCTGGAAAAAAAGGTTGTACCTCTGAAGGTTTACAATAGTAGACAGCACCTATTAAAAGTAAATGTGATCCCCAAATAGCAGAAAACAACGACTGTGGGAGGAAACTGCAATGGAAATTGATTCAGTTAATACTCTTTTTTTCTTATTTTATTTTTTTATCCTTACTTTGGTAGCTAAGGGCTTTTGTGCAGTGGTTTAGGGATTCCTTAAGGGTGAGACCAAGACAAGGAGGAAACCTTAAATACTTAAGTGAACATTTTAAGACAGCCTAAAGGAAAAGACTTAAGGGTGTTTTGTGCAACCGATTTTATTTTGAGGAAACCTTAACTCTGACTTAAAGGAGAAGCTCAACTTAAGGTGTTTTGTGCAACGGCCTCCGGCTTTTTGTGGTGAAAAAAAAAATGTAGCAAAGCGAGGTGTAACTTTGCTCACATTCAGTCTGAACACTGTCAAGTAACACTTGTGGAGGAAACCAAACACTGTAACATCAGCAGTTATTAATGTTCACGTCCCCTCGTTCAGCAACACTGACGACAATCTCTTGTTGCAGATAAACACGTACACTTAGAAAAATATCTCTGAACAAGTTCATGACAATAGAAAAATAGTTTCTGCCCTCATATACTAAATAATATCCACAGGAATGTTGACACAACACCTTCAGAGGTTTGTTTAATTAATCTGTAGAGAGTCAGACGCTGACACACAGTGCCAGCCAGACCAGCAGGGTGGGAGCACCTCAGGTATCTGACTGACTTAATCAGCCGTTATGTTACAGCACGAGAGGCAGGAATCACTGAGGACGTGTTCCTGAGACTGAGACCGCCCCCCTTTAGGTTACAGTACCACCCTGGAGAAAAGAGCTTTTCAGGTAAGAAGAGAAAGAAAATGTGGTTTTAACTTTGTGGGAAAGGCGTCACGAGAGACTCAGAGCCTGTGGCACAAATCTGAGATGCAAGCATTAAAACCTGCTCTTTTTCCCCCACAGTTTATTTTTGCTCCAGAAATGATCAGATATACGGCTCTGATGTGACGCTGACAAGCTTCAATATGTTTCACCAGTTATGAGACCACACCTTTAGTTTTGCCACCCTTAACCACCATCAGTGTCATCTCTGCTTTTCATTATGGTTTGGCCAACTTATCTGGGGGGCTGCACAGCACCGTGCTTTCACTGACAATATCAACAACAACAGCTGTTTCCAAAAAGTGCACTGAGACTTCCTGCACTTGGAACGAAAAGGGAATTAAAAACCCCTTTCATATAAATAAAAGGCAACGCACCAAACGTGACAAAGTTTGCCACAAATACTCAAAATATTCAACTCGAAATATTTTTAGTTTAAATATTCTCATATAAAACAATGATCTGGTTTAAAAAGTTTACAGGATACAATTTGTATCAACAAAGCGCGGTGTCATCTGGCTAATAGAGAGTGTGTCGACCAGGCAAGAGTTAATTTGGCTTCACACACAGTTCCTCAGACATCGAAATAATCCCATTGGTAAACACAATAAAAGAATTACTAATATTATAATTTCATTCAATAAATGCTTTTCAGAGTGCTTTACATTAAGAGACCTAAAAATACTTTGAAAGAGAAGAAGAAGAGCAGGAAAGAAGCAGTTGTTTAAAAAATACTGATGAGAAATTAATTACAGTAATTTACTTGTGGTATGAATTCTTGCAATTTTTTTGACATTTTATAGATTGAATAATAAATTAATTATTTAAAATAATTGTAAGTTGCAATCGCTGCACAGAGCATTACTTTTGATACTTAAAAAATACTTAATTTAGACTTGCCAAAATAAAACAAGTCATATTAGTAAGTATTCAGTGAGGTATAAGTTCATGTCCTTGATGATCATAATTGAATTAAGAAAATTATCACTGCTTATATTTTTGTAATTGAAAAAAAAAATGTCAAGAGCAAACCAACTGGCGGCAATATAACCATAACCCTAAAGCCATGTATGCCACACATGAAGAAGTTGTTAGCCAATCAGAAGCCTGAAAAAAAAAACATAGGGCGTGTGTCAACATGGCATGGTTTTTTTTCCTGGCCTCCAGCGTCTTTTTTGAATGGCTCCCAATGTTTGGCAAAAAAAATTGAAAATCTAATGCAGCAGTGACTTTCGTGTTTGACGCCTCTGTGTCTCACTATAGTGGAAGAGTAACTGTACATTAATGTGTAGACATGTGAAAAGTCCTGCAAGCACGGTTAGAACTAGCACTATTTTGATCACTTCTGCCATTGCACAAAATGCCGCCTCATTTGTGACGCCTCACAAGTGAAATAACAGTGCGCACTTTGATGTCACAGGCCAAAAACTCTGCTTTAATATCTGTAAATATTGACGTTTGCATGCACACCATTATTCCAAGTATGACAATATTCCAAATTTGAAACTTCCTGTCCCATTTGAATTTTCCAAATTAGGCCTTATATCGAATCTGCCAAATGTTTCGAATTGTCCAATGTAGATGTGAGAAATGTGGATATTATTCAGGTTTTAGGAGCATTTTTTGGACGTGTATACACCACATTCAGAATAAGCGTCTTAATTGGGATCTTCACCACAGTTTGCGACATACAGCATCTCGCCTGTTCATGGTGGGCTCTGTGCGTTGTCATGGATATGAAGTACACAAACAACTCACCAACAGTTTGGCAAGGCGCATGTGTAAAAGGAAAGTCTACATTTCTGGTCGGAAGGAAAAACACAGCTACTTTTAAACATTATTAAAGACTTGGATATCGATAGGTTTTAAGATATGCAGAAATATCACAATGCCAGTCTTTTCAAGCAGGTGGTGGAAGGAATGAATGAGGGAGGCTGTGATCGCACCGCACAACCACGAAGTAGCAAAATAACAAGCGCTCCAGCTGTTCCACGTTTCCATATTTTGATGTGATAAACAACATGTTATGGCATGTTAGTGGCAGTGTGCACGGCTGCATGTAAACAGAAGTGTTAGTGGAATATTCATCTTCATTAGTCATGTAAACAGCTCGCTATGACTGGTGTCTTTCTCAGAATAATGGCAGAACATTTTGTGCATGTAAACATAGTTATTGAAGGATTTTTTTGAGCTTTACAAAAGGCCTGTTTTAGTGAAATAAAATGCAGTTTGCGTGTGAACAAAAGACCAAAACACATGGTAAAAGCTACATGTACATGTGGAGCAGGCGTAAACCTCTGTGTTTTAATTTAACCAATGAGATTATTTGTGCCTCTGGGAAAAGTCTGAAGAACTAAAAACGACCATCTTTAGGTGTTCCCACTGTTGTCATGATATTAAGTGTCTGGTAATAAACTCTGTGGGAAGATTTTCATTCTCAACTCTTGCCAGTCTGTTCCTGTCGTTTACTGCAAAGCTGTGAATCTAACTGAAGGGTACAAAAGAGTTTTACCCTGTTTGGGGCAGTGAAACCCTCCCCGTGGTGTCACCACTGACAAAGGAGACCCTGTGTCTCATGTACGACAGACATTCACACACATAAAAGGTAATAAATTAACACATATTTTAAATTATAATCAAAATAATACCAACAATCTTATTTCCACCTCAAGATTTCCGGTGAGCAGCAGCACCTTTACGTGATTTATGTGTTTTAAAGATGGAAAAAACAGACGGTGTGTTTAAAAAAGCAAAAATCAGTACTGAAAGCTGATGGAGTGTGAAGTCAGCTGACAGGGCTATCCTAGCAGAGGAAATAAGCTCATTCAAAAGTCAACACCAGCTTGGGGTTTTCGAGTGGAGTTTTTGCGATCTGCTTTTGTGGGTGCTGCTTCAGTTTCACTTCCCTGTGGGGGGAAATCCACCGAATATCACCACAACATCTCATCGGCCACCTGTCAGCACAGAAGAGAAACCCCTGATCCGTTTCTTGAGCTAATTCGAGCATTAAATACAGTAGGATTATACTGGCAATGGGTAATTAAATTTTCTATATTATTCCACACACCCCACGCTCATCATCTCAGTGACGGGAAAACAGAAGTATTTCACTCAGATGGAAAGTATGAATTTGAGCTTGACTTATACCCTGATATGATTGCCAAAAAAAACAAACAAAAAAAAAGACAAAAAGTGCCAAAAACAATAATTTCAAAATATGTAAATAACTTAAAATATAACAAATAAGTTAATTTAAAACGAACAATACTGTCACCCTTGAAACACATTAAAAGCCTCCCTAAGCACGCCAGTGTTGCAAACATCAAACCCCAACCTTCCCTGATCTTAAGTGCTGAAATATCAGACATATTTATAGAAAATATGGCGATCTGGGGATTTCCCTTTACAAAAATACCATTAAAATTAATGAGACATCTTCCCTGCAATGAAAATACGCAGTTCATCAACAACTTGGAATACTTCACCTGCAAAATGACCATTTGTGCATCAAATACTCACCACTGGTTGCCTTGAATCTATAAAGAAAACTTTGTTTTTTCTTACATGCCTTGTCTGTGAACGAAGAATCCAAAAAAGCTGAATATCCTTCATAAACTGGAGTATACGAGGCCTATGGTCAACAAAACAAAATTAAAACTATATCAAAACATCCATTTACCCACTTTCACACAACTGCAAAATAACCCAAGTCTCAATTATCCGGTCGTATGAGCAGTACTTCCCAAACACATGCATGTTTTGGCTAAAACATCACAATATAAAACACTTCTACCCACGAGTAGCAACCCTTGAACATGCCTGCCTGAGCATGTGATTTGCCCATGCATCAAACTGTTTGTACCTGGTCCCAAGAAAGTGCTTTCTGTGGTGGCTAAATTGTGGAATGTCATGTGATGCCATTGGGCCTAAAAAACCTCCTCCCATAGACTTACATTATGAAAGAGACATCTGTAAATCAGTGGATACGTTTTTTGAGGGTCACAACCCCCGCAAAAAAAAGGGGGCAATTTACTATCAGAATCTGATCCATTTGGTCTGATGACATTCGCATTTTTTATCCCCATTTGAGTTAGCGAAGTGCTAAAATGGAAGTAGCCAGCTCAGCTAAATGGGCCCAATGATGCAAAAGCAGTAATTTTACAGCAGTCAGATGTTTTGGCTTCATGTGCTACTGAACAACTTACAAGGAGTGAATTGGGTCCCACTTGTATCCAGTTCTCGTTATACATCCAAGGTTTGCATTGACGTGTTTTAGTCGTAAGGTTTTACGGAAATGCATGTGTTTGGGAAGCACTGAGCATTCAGATAAATGAGATTTGGATTATGCTGCACAAGTTTTGTGTGAGTTTGGAAACTGATGCTTTGATCTAGTTTTGCTGTTAAATGTTTACTTCAATTCATAACAAATGTTCACCTTTTTGGATTCTCCGTTAACCATGATAGCATGCAAGAAAACCAAAGTTTTTTTCACGAATTCAATTCAATTCAATCATCTGGTGAATAACTGATATACAAATGGTCATTTTGCCATTGAAGTGTTCCTTTAAGGAGCTTTACATCTTGTACTTTTGGTTTGTGTGTGTCCAATCTGACATCAAAAACTAACACGATTGCGAGGGATAAACCTGCAGAAGAAAGCCTGGTTAAGAACCGTGCTGTGATTTCTCCATCAGAATCGCAGCTGCGAGCTCCTGAGCATCCATCACATGAGGGTTCCTGGTCATCACCATCCTCACCAAGTCGGGAGGGAAGATACGGCACAAGTTAACAAACACCCTCTCTCTAAGGTCCTGGTATCGACCCAAGGCAGGGGGCTCCTGGTGCTGGGGCACTGAGGGCAGGTGGCTTTTGTGGGTAGTGATGGGTGGAAGGGTTAGTGATAGCTGTGGGAGCTGTGGGAGACTCGATGCTGAAAGGCCACGGGGTGATGAATGGGCTTGCCTGCCCCAAAGAGAGTGCCAAGCCTTTTCTTGGACTTCAGGAAGACTCTGCAAAGCGAACGAATCATAGCGAGGCTTAGGGGACTGCTGGTAATGAGGGTCCCAGTTTATCTGATGCTCTGGTTGCTGGTTTATCCCAGAGCAGTTCCTTGGGGTATGACGTGGTGACTCTTTGTACACTTGGGGGTCCTGAAGCCCGCCTTCCTGCCAAAGGGAGCCCATCACATTTCGGCCAAGGGGGGTGCTCTGAGAGTGGGAGTGAGCGGGGGATGTTTGGGGTGGACGAGCTGAGAACTCCACTGGGAAACTGCTCAGCAATGGATGGTGAAGGTGGGGTGAGATGTACGCTGAAGGAGGCTTGAAGGGACGTGGAGATGCAAGAGAGGTAACAGAAGGTGTGTGGTCTTCAAAACCCAAACCGTATTGTCTCCTCGGTGCTTGAGGAACAGGATAGCCATGAGGAGCATGCTGGAGGCCCAGTCCAGGGGGAACACGGCTTACAGGATGAGTGTACTGGGCAGAGCAGTGATGATGGTGGTGAGGATGGTGGTGATGATGGTAGCACTTGGGTCCATCATCTAATGAGGGGTCAGGGGAGAAAGAGTCTGAGCTGATGCTGCCTTCACTGCTACAGTCTGACAGCAGCGATCCAGCTCGCAGATCAGCTGTGAAAGAGCTTTCAGGACTCTGTGGCACCACCAGACTGAGGCTGGAGTAGGCTTTCACCAGTGAGCCGTAGCCCAGCTCTGGAGACTCACATCTGTGGTAGGTTTCAGCCTGGCTTCGTCCAGACGCTCCTGCAACCTTGGAGCTGCCTCCACCACTTCCCCCAGGGTGCTCCCATCGGTCAAAGCTTCCCAATGAAGGCGGCCCTCCTGGAGCAGGATGCGCTAGAAAGCTGCTGCTACAACTACTGCTGCTACTGCTGCTGTTGCTTCCCCTTCGTCCCTCCACTTTGGACTGGATTCGAAGCCTGTCCTCTAACAGGTCAGTGAAAGAGCTCCAAGGGCTGGCGTTTGGCTGTTTCTTTGGAGTGCCCTGTGTTGGCTCAGCCTCGGTCAATCCTCCTGGTTGACGAGGACTTTGGCTCTTCATCATCAGGGCATCTTCCAGTAGACCTTTAGAAGCTACTGATGAAATTTTGGCACTGGCGCGGAGCTCGTCTGCCACTGCACGCTGGGGCTGGCTGCCCCTTTCAGGGTGGTAAAACTTGCACTTGTGGCCGTATGTGCACTTCTTCCCTAAAGGACGAAAATGGAAAATAATTTTTTGTTAATGTGACACAATGAAAGTGTTTATAACATCTTGGTTCGTGAATTAATGTTGCATTTTTTATTTCCTGTGTTAATTCCCCTGCCCTAGAGCATTGCTGCTCATGCCCTGGGGCCAGCAGTGGCTCTAAGAAACATTTTGTGTGTCCCCCATATAAGACACATTGTATTCATTTGTGGTCCGTTTTAACACTTTCACTTTTAATAGCTTACATTTAATACACGACTAGGAGACTGCGCCCTCCTAATAAACACCAACTCACAACTGCACTTTTCCTGTGTAGCCCTCAATCATATGCTGGCTCCCTAATGCCTACCATACACTAGAGGACTTGAGAAGAACTGAAGTCTGACCCCCTTTTACATCTAAATGCAAAGTTAGTTGTTGAGTATAAGATTTTGCAAAGATGGGGGGTCTTGCAGGGTCACTATTTGCAAGACTACAACCGGATTCTTTCTGCGATTATTTCCCATCCTGCTCCTGGTGGAAAATATTACACCAAACTCCCTTTAAGAAATATGACGTTTAAACAATTCCTTACCTGTCCGCAAAAACACATAACTCTAGAAACACAAAATAAAAGGCGTCATATGTCAACTGTATTCTTGTCAATTCGGCGGATGAGAAATTGGGGCGTAGTTTCAAAGATTTCTCACTAAAATAAGTGTTGGTTTGTGGATCAGGTACATGCCGAATTAAACATCAACTTCTGTGCACTCCACAACTCCACCAATGTCTCCTTCACTTCCCCAGCACAAGACAAGCAAGACTTGTTCATGGTCTTGTCTCCTCCTGGAGTCCCCTCCATGTTTACTGTTTGGTGCTGGAGAGACTGCAGCTAGTGGTTGGTGACAATGTTCACGTCATTGAACGTCAGTATTTGCATGAGCTAAGAATAAAAACTTACAAAAATATTTAACATGTTAAAATGAGAAGAAAAAAAAACAGACTTGAGACAGCTCAACTTTATGTCCACCTTACACCTGCTCCAGATCATGGTAGTTCTTTTTAAAAACTTGAAGTGCTCCACTGACAAGAACAGAAGTGCAAATTTCTTACCATAAGGACATGGCTGCTTCCTGTGTTCAGGAATAACTGGCCTCTTCCTCAGGAAGTTCTCCAGACTGGGTCCGTGGCGTCCCAGTGGGTCGTCTGGTGGCATGAACCTAAAAACACAATGAATAGATGAAACCTCAAACACAACTTTTTGGATCACTTAATACAAGATGCAACACAAAAGCTGAAGTTAATATCTTTTCTAGTGCGTACAGAGGGGATCTGATCAATGGAGCAAAGATGAAGAGAAGCAAACAAGATCAAAAGAACAGTGATGAGGAAATGAAAGTGTCAGTTAAGTGAATAGGAAGTCCTTCATCCCTGCACTGTGCAAAAGTTAAGGGACAGTATCTTAGTGTTCTTTAGTGGTCGGGACACCACTCCTCTGGCATGAGTTGCTTACTTGTCGTTTACAAATGAGTACATCAGAAGACGCTCATCAATGAATTTCTTCCACTCTGGCTTCTCATTGGCTAGGTCACGGTAGTTGTCGTTGGAAACAATGATGCCGTCTGACTCGAAGGCCAGTTTGACGATGAAGCGGTCGTCGTAGCAAACCACACGGCGTCCCTGAACGCGGCGAGACGGAGTGAAGACCAGGATCTTCTCTTTTTCTAGTCGCCGTAGGATCTCTTGGTCTGAGGGAAAAGGGTTAAACATTTAGACATAAGAAAAGACAAGAAAAAAAGAAACTTTGTTTTGCTTTGAATCATTCCACTACGACTTCGAATCATCCCTGAGAGCTACAGTAGCTGTTACCTGTGATGAGAGCATCAGGTCGTGACTGCTCCTTCCTCCAGGCAGGGACAAAAACTGTTATGTCACGGTGACCTCGCTCCAAGAACCAATCAACAGCCAGCTGGATCCCTTGACAGGAGAACACTTCCTTATTTCCATGACTGAAAGAGCAGAAAGATGAGTCAGTGACGGGAATGCAAACAAAAGTTTGTCCTATTACAAACATTAAAACACAGGATTTAGAGTGATATCAGGTTTTCAAACTATTTTATTTTGCTGACTAATATTTTAACAGTTTTCAGTGTTTAATTACATATCTGAATATATCTGCACTTTATGTTGTGTCTGTTGCATTTTCATACATTCATGCATTAATTATCCATAACTGCTTATCCAACACTGGGTGAGAGGCAGGGTTCACCCTGGACAGGTCGCCAGACTATCACAGGACTGACACATAGAGACAGACAACCATTCACACTCACATTCACACCTACGGACAATTTAGAGTCACCAATTAACCTGCATGTCTTTGGACTGTGGGAGGAAGCTGGAGCACCTGGAGGAAACCCACGCTGACACAGGGAGAACATGTAAACTCTGGCTGGCAGTGTCGAACTGGGAACCCTCTTGCTGTGAGGCGACAGTGCTAACCACTGCACCACTGTGCCGCCACTGTATTGCATTTTACATTTACAGAATAGTTCTTCTAGTAGTTCTCTCTGATATGTATCTCGTGGAGAGTCAGATCTCAAAAATAAAACTGACAAGTGTAACTGAGGCTAGAATGAGAGGAGAGCTATCTTGACATTTCGTGTAAGACCATGACAATTGCACCAAAAAACAATACTTTGGTACAAATCATCCGTCTCAGTTTTAGTTGTAGTCCACTGATTGTTGGATGTTTGTACGGCACAGAAGTTTTGAGACATCTGACTTCCCAATATCTGCATTGAACACATGCACTGTTCAACTGTTTTGCATTAACCAGTTTACACTGACACTCTGAAGTAATTATACGCCTACACATACAGTTTTATGTGAGTCCTGTGGGTGTGACCCAATTTTCTTAATGGTGTGCAGTTACCCAGTTTGGGAGACACTGTAATTAAAGTAGCTTTAGGTCACAAGCAGACAGAGTGTGTTTTGCAGGTTGCAAAATGCCTTTTTTGTTGAAGTCTGCCCGATCAGATAAAGCACTTTCTGCAGACTGCTGCTTCTTTTTTGTTGTTGTTGCTCATCAAACACAGAATCACCTGTCTTTAGCTTAACCAATATTTTGCTGAGGAGTGATCTAGAGTGTACCCTAAAATCTGCATTAAAATGCAGGTGGAGGGCACGTGCTCTGACTCTAAATGAGCGTCCGAGGCTTGCCCCAGATGGCACGTTGGTCACAGGGAAACTGAGATCTGTGTGGGTACATGAGACCCTCAGAAAAGTCGCAGGGAGTAACACCGGCTGGTCTACAAGCTTCACCTGGATGATTATTGGTTCAAAGCTTTTGGATGAGTCGGAAACAGTTTAACAATCTGCCGTCAACTCTTGGGCTTACTGTCAGTTTATCTGACTGCAAAATGGGGAAAAAAATGCGACTGACATTGGGCACGCTTAGGCTCTGAGTTAGTGTTTTTTCAACCCGAGGCGTTCAGGGTGCTCCTGCAAAGAAATTAGTTTCTTTTGACCATTCAAAAAACTACTTATTCATGGTAGTTAACAGCCAGCGTTCCCTGACTCTACAACATAGTATTTTCTTTGTGAGGTGAAGTGTCAGTAAGGTCATCATGTAAAATATGGCTACATGCATGTGGACCTGTTGTTTCCAAGAGCTTCCCTTCCTCACCTCATGGCTACGTTGCTCCCGTCCACCACAACAGGCCGAAGGTTTTCTTTGTCCTCCAGCAGCTGGGACGGACACAGCAGCCGACAGGAGTCCAGAGAGGAGTCGGAGGAGGAGCAGGCCAGAGAGGACGACAAAGAGGAGGAGGGAGACTGGGAGACAGTCGAACCTCCTTGTTGCTCCATCTCTGTCTTGGTCCCCAGTTTGACCAGCTCACCCAGAACATCATTGATAAGCGCATCTGGACCCAGTTTCCTCAGCACCAGCAGCACCAGCTCCTCAGAGTAGCCTAGCTTGAGAGCAAACTCCACCTTGGAGCGGTAGTCTGTGACGGGGTCGATGGGAGGTGAAGTCTCTGGCTGTGGGGGGTCTCCAGTGGATCGGTTTGGTGCCAGGTCCAGCCTGACGGTCTGAGGGACTGAAGAGGACTCTCTGTGGTGTAGATGGGGCTGATCTTGCTGAGGGTTTTGAGATTCAGAACCAGACCCATTCTGAAGCCGTTCATCGTCACTGTCAGAGAAGTTACTGCAGCTACTGCTGCTGCTGCAGCTTGAATTGGTGCTAAAACTTGTGCTACTGCTGCCAATACTGTTGCTGCTGTTACTCGAGGCACCAGCTCCGACCTGTAAGACGCCTGTGTTCCCACCGCCCGACGCAGTGCTCAGGCCGACCTGCCGCTCAGCACCTTCCACGTGGAGGTAGTCCAGATCCAGCCCCAGGCTGAGGATGTGGCCTGTCCCATCCTCCAGGTGGTCCTTCACGCCCATGAAGCTGTCTCATACATCCAGCTCCACGCCCACCGTGACGTCCCAGGCGCCTGACGGACCCCACCGTTACTGCTGGTGGTTAACAGCTCAATTACTGGCCCTTGGAGTGAAGCTGAGGGTGACACAAGAATAGGCTGATTAAGTTACAGAGGACTGCATGAAACAGAGTATGTAGATTGTTTTGAGTCACAGACTGTGTTTATATTTGGTTTTAAAATGCATCTCAGGTGGACAAGAGGACAAGGCTAAACACAAGTCTAAATGACCAACAAGATGCATCATGATCCGATCTGTCAAACAACTAGCTGGGTTGGACTGGGACGTATTTGGCCCATTATGAGATCTGGATACCCCGAGATGGCGCCTTTTTAGTCCTGTGGAATTGCTCACCTGGTGCATACTAGGGCTGAACAGTTGATCAAATTATTTTCAAATCACAATATGGCGTTCAAGTGTTCAAATTTCAGGAGCTTTAATTTTTTGATAAATGTGTCACAATATACCATTTAAATGAATCACTGTGGTGCTACAGAGATTTCCAAGCCTACTAAGAGATGTATAGGAACACATTTGTTTGGTACAGAAACCATCAAAACTCATGTCATCGTTATTTTTACATTTCTTTGAGTTAAAATGAAATGCAAACAAGTACAGTGATCATAGGAAACATAACACCAACTAGGGAAAAAACCCCTCAAGTTTGGGTAAGACTCGTGGGTACCAATCAAAACCATTAGTGCCAATATGGATGGTGCCAATAGATGCCTTAGGTTGTCTAGTTCGAGTAGATAGCACTACCTTTGCGGAGACTCAAAAAACGAGCACATCACAGCCTCTTAAAGACAGCGCTGTTGGCCTGCACTTATTCACTGGGGGGCAGCAGTTGTATCAGGGTGGCTATGGACCCTCCCTGGGAGCAACACGGTCCCCAGAGGCTTACTAACATCAGACTGATAGCCGGTGGACTCTGGGATTGTCCAGGTCTTAAATGAAAAGTCTCGTGATGATACTAAACTTAAACAGGAGTAAATGCTATATGAAGCTTTCTGGAACACAACAGGCTTTTAATGGGGTAAAAAGGACAAGTTTAAATCCACATCCTCCCTCCTACTTCTGCTGATTTGCATCTTAGCAGCAAGGAGCTCTGATTAGAGGCAAATTAACAGACACCTGAGTCACGAACACGTCCAAGTGATGCCAAACCACAGTGTACATAATTACAGTTCACGGGGCCAAGAATCAGATCGTACAATATGTGAACATGCAGGATCAGCCAAGGAACACTGACACTGCTGCCAAAACCTCCGATACAGGGCGAGGCGATATGACAAAACCATTTCTTTAAATCTCAGAAATATAGATTATTAATGATTTAAATACCGACCGAATTCTGGCTTACACAGGTACTTAGTTTTCACACAATGCACTGCTTTGTGTTCTTGCGTGAGAGTAACACAATAACATCACTGTGTGTAAACTTTGTTGCTGCTCTTACTGACTAAAGACTCCACAGAGACACTCTGGTTAATCTGTGCATGCATCTACCCAGAGCCAACAATGCACATTGAGCAATATCAGCAGTTGCTTAGGGCTCTGTGGTCTCTGGAGGCCCCCAGAAAAGACTGTTTTTAATGAACAAGAGACGATAATGAAATAAAAACAATACTGACAAAACAATAAGCTGAGAGACAGTCAAAAGATTAATGGACTAAACAAGTAATAGTAGTTGTTTTAGATACAATAAATGAAACACAACTGATGACAAAACAAGAAGAAAAGTTCAAATAAACTGGGAATTATCTTCACAAGCTATTCTTCGACAGTGTGCCAGCACTGCAGCCCGACATTTAAGATAAATAAATAACATTTGGAGTGCGGTTTAAGGTAGTGGTGTCATTCTTTCCGTATTGCAACGGCCATTTGTTATGTCTTCACGTGCATGCATGGTGGATGTTTAAACAAGTTCAGCATTTAAAATGAAACATTAATACTAAAATATGAATCAAACTTTAAAGTCTGGGTAAAGTATAAATGAATGTGTAATGAGTTTGTCATACTACAGAAAAATTTGTCATTAACCACCTAGAGAAATTTGAATTATCAAAAAAAATAATTAAAAAAAAATAAAATTAGATTTCAAAATTGGGAAAAATGAGTAGCGTCCTCTGCTCTGAGACACTGGAGGCATGTTTGCTGAAGGAGCTGAGTCAAAGAGCAAGCCTCTGTGAGTTGACAGAATCTTTGTTAGCAGCTAACCAAGTGGTAAAACAGCACACACACTCCCAGCTGAAGAATGAGCTGCTGCACATCGACAACAGCTGAAGTTAGCACAAAGCACACTGCAGCAGCAGCAGTGCAGTAACTGCTGGGCTAAGTGGGCAGTTTGGGCTAAAAGACCAAGAGGTACGTTAGTGATTTTGCTGTTTTGCTTGTGTTTATATGATTGCAGTGTCCAAGACGTTTATTCATGTATTTGTTAAACTGAGAGCTAAGGAGCTTGCAGAACGCAGTGAACTCACAGCTCAGCACTGACGCTATGCGCTCTAGGGCTGGGTGTCGTTAGAAAATTATTCCTGCTTCATTTGATACCTATTTCATGAATGGGTTGGCGTTTATGCCATAGAAATTAATTGCCTGGGCTTTTATTTGCGTCAGTCACCTGAGAGATGGAGATGAGAGAGCGTTATGACATTATTGGCCACCAGCGTTGTCAGACATTGATGTTTTGTTGAATTTAGATTGCGACATCTGGTTACAAAAGAAATTAAAGCTGCAGCATTGCTACTTTCACAGAGGTCCCTTGGCCTTTCACCCCAAAATACCTGAATAAAAATGGGCTCTGTAGGTACCCACAAGTCTCCCCTTTACAGGCATGCCCACTTTATATTAGTCCCATACATTTTGGGCACAAACTATACTCTTTTTTGCATGTAATGTTTATGACAGATTTATGACTAGAAAAACTTGACACGCAGTACAGAGCTGTATCTCAGTTTAATCGTCAGGTTTCCAGCTTTCAGGTGATAAATACCACATCTTTGGCATTTACTGCTGACCTGTTGTCTCCCCCAAAAGATCCCCTGTCCCCTCTAAAAAAGACAAAAATGAGTCTACAGTATGTGGGTCTCAGAGGGTTAATTAATCTGTTGTAGCAGCACAGCACTGATTTGAAATAAATAAATCTAAAAGTCAAGTTCATTACGCAAATTCTTTTTGCATCCATCTGATTCCCAGTCAGGACAGTCTGGTTACAATTGGTTCACCTTGTTAATATGGACTTCAAAACTGTTTTTAAAAAGCAAAAAGAAGGAATTTAAAAAGTGATAATAATTGCCATTAACTATTGAAATTCTGCAATTAATTTCGACTAGTCCATACCCATTGGTAGCTTTGTCACCTTCTACCTATTCCAGTCCTCAATGCCTATGTGCAGTTTCACATAGATTGACCACGTCAGTGAGTAGAAAAACGTGGGACAGACAGAATGACTGACTGACAGAATGACACACTGACACTAGATAAGAAATTAGCTCTCTAGCTCTCTTTGTTTGATGGGGTCAATAATGGAGGGGTCCCCTCAGATTATGTGTGGTCATATGCCTACAAAGTTGCGTGGTGATGGGTGAAACCCTTGAGATGTTATACACCTTTATGTGATGAGCCACGTCCTCCACAATATTCATTGCCTTATAGAAGCTCAGTTTTAGTAAGTTTTCCAACTTTTGCCAAGAGGGAACTTTAGATATTGGTCCCTAGATTATGTTTACCCAGTTTCATGCAGATCGCTCAAACTTCCTAGGAAGAGATCCATTTGAAGTGTTTTTCAAAAAATTCAAAATGGCGGAAAATCTATATAAGCGGAAGTTATGGGTTCTTGAGGCCAATGTGTTCCTCATGAGGAGAGGCATCTCTGTGCAAAGTTTCATGTCTCTACGACATACGGGGCATGAGATATGCCCATTCAAAGTATGCAATTTAAATCGGTTGCTATAGCGCCCCCCTTTGGCCAATTGATGTAATATTGCTTCAATGGCATCCTCCCATGACCCTCTACCACTGTGCCAAATTTCACATGGATTGACCAAGTCAGTGAGGAGAAAAACGTGGAACACACACACAGACAGAGTTTTCATCATTATATAGTAAGATAGTACGATTTTAAAAATATGTATCATTTTACAGCCCTATCTCTAACATAACATTTTCATAAAGTGGGAGAGAGATTATATTAGGGATGGCTTCAGTGCACCACAAATAAGCTACTAGTAATCTATTTAAAGATAGTGCCTGCTGCTAATACTTGCACCCTTGTCTGTACAGTCTGGGTGCTGAAACTAATATTTACAATGCTCAACATGGTTCAGTGTCATGTGAAGTGGCAACATGTAATCTGGGTTGCTGATGTGAATTTCTTCCCAATTTCGGGAACGTCTCTGACGTGTTTGAAAGCTTATATTAGTGAATTTCACTGTAAAAAGTGCTGCTATTCTCCGTTACAGTCATTTCCTGGCTGCAGTTACGATGCAGACACACTGAGATATAGAGGGGTCGGAAATGCTGACGAATCAGAGCGTTTCAGACGGCAGGTTGATGGCACAGCTCCAGCACAGGCAGTGTGAGGTTTTTTGTTTCTTTTGTACATTAAAGCACGTAAACATGTTCTTGCAGAAACCCAAAATACAAGTATGAACCTGTGAATGAGCATAATGTGTCTGCTTTAACCTACAGGAGTGTTACAAGTGCAGACACATCAGTCCTCGCTTTGCCTACATGACTTGTCGTAACATTCAAAAACACTGGTATGGTTCTTTAAATTATATCACATCAATGCAGTTTGTATTTAATTTCGACTACAGTCTACGGCTGCGCCTGATAAATATACGTTCTCAAAATAAAATACAAATTGATGTCTATAAAATTAAATCAGATTTTTTGCATATTCAAACAGGAGCCAATAAGCTCCAAACACTGACGTCCAGGATTTTTGAGCCTTTCATGAAGGATATCAGTTTTTCTATGGTAGCAAACTGAAAGAACCCCTAATGGTCCTTAAACCTCTTTTTTCAGAGTGTGGCCCCGTGGCCCTGTGGGGGTCCATGGGCTGGTTAAAACAAAGAGGGATCTGTTGTGATAGGACACTGCTTAGTGACCTCTTTAAATAAACAACATGTGTTTCTTTGCTCCCACATCTCCGCTGTAACCAGGACACACACACACACACACACACACACACACACAAAGCTTCCTCACAGGTTGTTTATCCCTGGATCTAGTTCAGTCTTGTTTGTGTGATGCATCATTTTCCCTCCGTACAGCATCATGGCTTTTGTTCATTGTGCTGCAGATTATCAGAAATGTGAACAATGGTTAGTGTCATTCTCCAGTTGCCCCTACTTGTCTTGTTTTCTCAGAAGTCTGCGCACAAAGGAACAGAAAGCCAAAGATCGGTGACATGATAACTGGATGAACGCAGCACCTGTGATCGCATGATGGTACGATGTGGACAGAGTCACTGTGGGCCTGCTTGGGTTGTTTCTGACACCAGTTTACACCACAGTCAAAAACCAGTGTCACTGTGTTTGCTTGTTTATCTGTGGAAATACCCATGAAGGGTACTTCCACAGTATCAGACTGCTCCCAGGTCTGTGACACCGACTGCAGGTCAGTGAACCCTCACAGTGAAAGCACCATAAGGTCGAAGAAAAAACTTCTGATTGTTTATTGTGCTGCTCTGGACGAAGTGGAAGCACCTGAGATTCAGTTTCACAGCTGTGTGGAAAGTAAAGCATCCTGACATGAGCTGAAACTTCAAAACTATGGGTGTTTTCGAACTGAAGGAACTTGATCATAGCTGTAAGAACAAAGCTCTGCCGACCAAACTCCAAGGATCGCAGACACAACAGTCATGCAGCTGGGACAGAGCAGGGGTTTTTACCTGCAGACAGATAATAATAGCATTGATCGTCCGTGGTCAGTGAAGCAGCTTCAGTTTCTTAAATTTGAAGTGCTCTGCTGTGGGCATGCTATGGTAGGTGTGCCCCATGTATTTTGGCCGTAAGAACCCCCCTTTTTGTGCTGTCCGCACCATAGTGTCGTCAGTCATATCAATTTAAAAATACATACTGACTGAATATTTGAAAGCACTTCACTGCTTCGATACACCGGTACCAGCATATGTAATTGCTCTCTCTTATTGTTAATGTCAGCATTCAGTCATTCTTGTCTTTGTTCAAAAGTCCTTTTTACACAGAGACGACAGACCATTTCTGCATTTTTACACAGAACCAAACAACATTTGACTCCAATATGTGATTTTATACAGCATGCTGGAATTGCGGAATAAAAAGAGGTGTGACAGGTGTGACAGGTAACGCAACAGCATCGGCTTCTAGTGTGACAGTTAACAAACATGTCAGCAGCGCTTTATAAACAATTACAATGGCATTAACATGGCAATAACAATCATTTACCGTCCCTGTTATAAGACGGCTGATCACATCCTCTGTTCTAAAGAGTAACGAGCGTCAGTGTTTTCCCAATATGCAGACATTTACAGCAGCTGCCCTTCTTCTTTGAGTTAGCCACTAACTGCTATCAGCTGCTTTTTCAATAGTCTGCAATGGGACAGGCATAACATGTCGTCAAAATGTCACACCGAGGCTGCCCTTGATCCCGTCCTGCCAGCTGTTTGGTTTATACAGACCTCCATTTCTGGCTTAAAGGTGAAACAACTCTGCCCCTTCATCACGCGATTGAATCTTTCATACAGAGCGGCCAGATGGCATAATGACATGAAATATCCACCTTGAAGAGGCAGTGCAAAGGAGGGCTAAAAATGACATCGACTGTCAATATTTTTCAAGGTATTGTAGCGAAGTTAGAAATTCCAGTATCGTGACAACACTACTGCACTATAAGAACTAGGAGTGATAGAAGCTCTTTGAACGCCATTTTGAGGAACGTTTTTAGCTCCTTTTCAGAGTAGGCACTCTCCTATGACAAGAGGAACCTTGAGTGACCTACATGTATGATGAATGGCCAAAACAAAAGCCAATGCGGAACCAACAACCACCATTTAAAAAAAAAACAAAAAAAAAAACATCCTTCAGCCATGTAAACAACAGTCAACAAAAACAGCTAGCAATGGAAAAAAAAGGAAGAAAACATGGACAAATAGACCGACAGTGAAGTCCAGGCTTCACTAAGAACATATGCATCAGGGGAAATACAATGAGATTTTGACACGTCAAACTGAAAGAATGTTCTGTGGCATGAAGTCACTACATACCAACACCAGGGTGGCTTACAATACTTCAGTGTTCCTATTAGGGGTACAAATGCCAAGTGAAAATAAGCCATGAAGGTATGTAGTTCTCATGGGAGCTTTCCAGTGGGGAGTTCCTCTCAGGGAGTCCCCAGAACTGTTTGGTCGCCTTATGTGATAAGGGCGCTCCATGATTCTCTTGAGACAGCTGCTTTAATGACATCATCATTAGGTGACCAGAACCAGGGGAATGGGACCAAAAGTTTGTAACAGCAGTGGCCCTGACACCAGGTAGACTGTCGGCCATTGGTCAATGTAGGTCCATCCGTGGGCATCTATCACTGTTGACACTAGTCTACCTTTGTTGTAAGCTTTTTGGTCAATTCAGCATGTTGAATCTGGAGTGGAGCTGGCAGAGCTCTTCAATGAGTGAAATCCGTCTGATTGGTCGTTCAGCTCAGTCCAGGAGAAGAGAAATGGAAATGAGGAAAGTAAACAACAATCAGCGATTTTCAGGAACGATTTTGAATTGTGTTGCAATTCAGCAGGGCACAGTAAATATTGTTCTTTCTACATAAGGTTGTGTTGTTAATATGCTAACTGGCTAACTACTGTAGCATCTTGAATCTGTCCTGACAGTCTTTTGGTGTCCCTTACTGAATGATGAATACAGACTACTGCCACCTGGTGGCTGGTGTAGAGTTATTTCCTCTCATGAAGGCACGGAACGTAAGTGCTAGTTGGCCGTTGGCTGTAGTCTTTGTGGTGTGTTCAAGTAACATTTTGGCCCAGACAAAGGCAACATAAGGCAATGCAACAGTCGGCCCTCATTGCTTCTAGTACTTTGATGTCGGTTTAGTTTGTCTGGGCCCTAAAACTTGCAAACATTTGCCACCACAAGCTCCTGGTCATACCAGAACGAACAAGGCAGTGAGACGAGCGTACTGAATCAAGGAAGGGTGTTTTTTTGTTTCTTCAGATCTCAGCTTTTCATTTGTAAATGCAAGCTGTGTTACTACTTATTTTTTTCACAGTAATATCTCGCCTTAAATTAGGAATAACATCATACCTGAACAGGAAATTGCTTTAAACACTTTTCAGCACGTTTACTTTATTTTCTGTAGACAAATTTTTATCAACCAGCCTCTGCAATCCAGTTGAAAACAGCTGATTTCAGATGTTGTTTGCATGTATATGTGTGTTTTAGTGGTAGTTGTATTGAGGAGTCTCTTGAATTTCAGGCTAAAGCACCGGAAAGCAGGGGCCTCTTAATGTCCCGACCCCGACGTCTAAGCTGCCGCGCTGCTGTTTGTCACCCTGAATGCCACAAGAGAGCTGGAATAATTTAGTCCATCAACAACAAAAGAGGCACAAAAGGAAAAGAGTGTGTGTGTGTGTGTGTGTGTGTGTGTGTGTGTGTGTGTGTGTGTGTGTGTGTGTGTGTCAGGGTGGGGGGAAGAAGTGTGTCTGGCTTGCCGTCCTTCAACAATGCAGCTGCCACCCAATCTGTCCTCCTGTGACGGGAGTATTGTTCTCTCGACCCGAGCAGCGTGCACAGACGGAGGCTGGGGACTTTAAACCCGTTCACCCCAACCAGAACACACACACACACACACACACACACACACACACGATGCCTGATGATGCAGCAGTCACACACCAGCCGCGGTCACAGGTTGCCAGACGGAATCTTTGAGGAGTCAGCAGAAATATGACGGTGACACAGCGAGTGTAAATCACCAAGTCAGAAGTGGTCGAGTGCTGTACCTGTCATCATCACAGTTGGTTCACTGCGATATGTTTATATTCACATTGTACTCATGGAATCATGGTTTTGAGCAGAGCAAGTATTTAATGAAAGAGCCAGAGTTCAATCACTACTCTAGTAAATTCCATTAAATCTCTTTTTTGAAAAACTGTTTTCAAATACTACAAAAGTACTATACCAGTTATGATAGTTTATATTTTTTCAAGGTCATTATAGTGAACTAAAACTAAACTAAAAACTAAAACTAGGTGTTAAAAATATTAAGTTAACTGAAATAAAAAGAAAAAAATAGACAAATCAAAAACTGGCTGAAACAAAATTGTGCTTACAATATCATAAAACTGACTAAAATAGAAATATAGAGGACGTGTCTTTAGTTTTAGTCTTTGTCACTTTGATCAAATTTGTCAACACAGCAAGCTTCAGGAAACACTGGTGTATATGTTTATTCTATTACACCTATTCTGAACTTCTTAAATCTCTGTCCTCATATAATGAAAAACACTAAAACTCAAACTGAAACTAAAATGAACTAAACTACAACTACACATTAACAATGAAAACAAACCAAATGAGTAAACCCACTCGGAAAACTTGACTGAATTGAAAAACTAGAGATGCACGATAATATCTGCACGTCATCAGTGTCGGCTGATACTGGCTTAAAAATGAATCAGAATTGACCAACATGCATTGCATACATTGAAAAGTGTTGTATTTCATGTCTCCATCTGCTGGTGGGCCGTCAGGATAAGAGTATGTACGCATAATATGATGTTAATTCCACTACAGAGAGACCTTGACAATAGTAAAGTAATGTAGTCTTGTGTTTAATCATGGTCTTTCAGCAGCAAATATATAAAGTGGCTGCTCCAGAGTGTTACAGACTTTGCAGTATAAAGGGGACATGACTAATAAAAGACACAAAGATGCAAAATACTTGCCTACATCGAAACTATTCATACCGGCACCACTGTGACTTTACGACAGTTGTAACACGTCCACCACTGTCATGATGAGACATTAGAGTCTTTGATGCTTTCTTTCACAGTGCGAAAGTTCTAAAAATTGACCTTGTTCCGAAAAAAATTATGTCACTTTTTCACCGCATAATAATGAAAGTACCCATGACTAAAACAACAGTTAAAAAAATATATTGATGTGCAAATTGATGTCATGGAAAAAATGCCCCTGGTGTGTTGATACCTTCAGTCTGGAGCAAAGAACATTTTCTCAGATAAGAATATGATGTAAAATTATCAATGGCAAAATAAAAATGATAATTTAATAAAGTCTCAAATCAATAATCGTTAAGGTTACTGGAATAAAAGTATCTACAAGCAGCTACTGTGCCAAACTGTTGATGCTAAAATATTCATAATGAAATGTTTTATAACCTGCTACTGAAAGCTTTATGAAAGATTAGTGTCATGGATTATACTAATGTTGATATCTATTAAACTATTTTTTTTCTTTCACCACTATTTGTGTTCTTGTTTGTTTGTTTGTTGCTTATTTTGTTTTGTTTTGATGAGTAAAGTCAAGTTTCTTGTTATTTAAATGGGGTGAACTCTGAAGAAGCTGTTCACACTTCCTCTATTTTCCAGCACTGACATTACTTTTATTGTATATATTTTATACTTTCTTATTATTGTGCAAATAAATAAACTAAACTAAGTGCAGTCTATCCCAAAGAAACTTTATAAAAGTACAGAAACTGGCATTATCTCTTGTTTAGACCTGGATTTAAACTGTAGAGTAAAATGTGCTGCATTAACATTCGGATGAACGGTATATGCAGTGATATACAGCTGCACAGGACAAAAACTAACACACTGTGTGAACTGTTAGATTGATATTTCTGTACATAGAATACTAATTAAATGGCCCCTAATCACTGGTGTATGATGCTCTCTGCTAAACTACAAATTGACCATACACATCTTGTTCTTTTTGGTTTGTTTATTAATGTATTAGTAATATCTGGTATCTCCTAATTATCCTGTGTTAGATGTTTTGTCTAATTGTGCTTATATTGTTTTATTTTTCATCAAGGACCTCCTTGAAAATGAGATGGTCCATCTCCTGTAAAGAATTGAAAACAACCTTCCTGTAAACCAATTTATTATTTTGGAATTAAACCCAATCAATTTGCAAAGGAAATTCAGATTTGTGAGTTACAGACTTGACTTTTTTTATTTGTCTTTATGTTTTTTATGTTTTAAACCAACAAAGAGAGTAAAGATTCTTTCAGTTCCTTTGGTTGATAATTCACTGAGAAATGTGTCACACTTTGGAAACTTAGGGGTAAAAATCAAACTTAGCTTCTTGCCAGAGTTTCGATTTCATGAAACTATCGTACGGAAAGAATAACTCATCGACCAGATAATTTCTGTAGGTGTGTGTGTGTTCAGTGGGAGGGGGGGCCGGAGTCTTTCCCTAGTGAGCAGATGCTGCAGCCTCCACCTCAGTGACCCGGCCTGCCTGCGCTGCCTCTGCACCTTGTGTATCTCTGTATGTGTCATGATCCGGGGTTAGCCCCCTTGAGGGTGTATGGAGGGATGAGCTCCCCCGAGGCCAGACCCTGACCAGTCCCTCAGGGCCGCCGCATGGCTGCCATTTGCTGGCTGAGCCCGGCGGTGAGCCAGTCTGCCTCACCAGCGACCGGCTGGGAGGGGGACAAAGGGGGTGTAGAGGGTGGGGGTGAGTATGGGCAGCAGGGGCAACAGATGCCTGCTGAAGCCACAGGGGACCTCCCTGAAAGCATCCTCCTCCTCCTCCACCCTCCCCTCCTGCTCTCCTGCAACTGGTGGTGTCCAGATTCATCCTCAGTCATACATATCACCACTGTCTGTCATGTGACCTTTTTGGTAGGGGGTTATGGGTAGCACTCACTCTCACCTCTCAGCTGTGCAGTCTGGTTCTGCCTCTTGCTGACTAATCCAGGAGCAGACGTGGCACAACCCATCATATGTGGACATACAGAATTATTGATCGTATTTTTTTTTTGTTCTACAGCGTCAACGGTTAGTTGTCAACTATTAAATTAATCACTAACTAATTTGACAATCGATCACTTTAAGTTATTTTTTAAGGGAAAAAAAGTAAAAATTCTCTGATTCCAGCTTCTTAAATGTGAATATTTTCTGGTTTCTTTCCTCCGCTATGACAGTAAACTGAATACCTTTGGTTTGTGGACAAAACAAAACATTTCAGGACGTCAGCTTGGCCTTTGAGAATATCTAACATCTCATAGACCAAACAACGAATTGATTACCAACAATAAAAATAATTGTTTGCTGAGGCCCCATTTCATTCAACAATCGTCATTATATACAATATTGTCTTACTTGTTAAATGTTTCCTCCTGCTGTGGGGGAACCCCAAGGAATCCCCCAAGAAGCCCTTGTTGAAAACCACACGATGCCTTTGTCACAGTCTCAGTTTCACTTGTAGAGACATTTTGTGCTATAGATCCACACGACAATGTTCCACACTGAACAAAAATATTCCCGAAAATGACACTTGGCAAATTTCATGGGGATCCATCCAACAGTTGTTGAGATAGTCGTGGACTGACGGACTTTGCTATCCACCGCTAGCATAGCTAAAAAAGTAGTCTTGTATTACGCAGTCTGTCTATAAATTCAACTGTTCAACTGTTGAGTTAATAAGGATATTCACAACTTGCAATATATGTACATATATATATATATATATATATATATATATATATATATGTAGATGAATACAAAAAAAAAACATTGCAACAACTTTGGGAACTTTGAGTTTCTTTCTCTGGCTACAAACAATATATCTTTGGGAAATACTGTCAGTAAGATTTTATGATACAATAATATGGATAAACAATTAAGATCATACCACCACAGCCCATTACAAAGCATGGTAAGAGTGTTTTCCTTTTCCTTTAGCATGCAAATCTCAGGCTAACCCGCAGGGCAAAAGAACAAGAAAAGAAAAAGGAAATTGTATAGAAAAGAAAAATACTTACCACACAGCTCCAAGAGAAACAGCAACTCAGCAACACAGAGAAACAGCAACAACTCCTACAATGTCTCTCCTCCTCCACTTTTGGTCATCCCAACAGCACAAAGTCAGAAAACTTCAAGGGGAAATTCCCAATAAAGGTGCTGGTGAAGTAAGCCCAGATGTATGACACACTCCCTTTTAAAGCAAAAAATTAAAAACTCAGATCTCAGTATCCAATCTCCAGAATCCAGAATCTAAAGAGCTGGAGAAAGTAAAGCTGTCAATCCAAGTGGGGCTGAGAAAAATTACGTTCCTGTTGAGTTTAGCAGCAATCCTAAGAGATCAGCCTTCAAGTTCTCCTTTTTGGTTGAGAAGCAGAGTGCAGTGTCATGAGGCTGCAGGTTTATCAGTGTGACTGACAACAGATGGAGTGTAAAGCATCTACCATCCTCCTCCTCCTCCTCACCGTGAGTCTGAGTCCTAAACCAATACGAAGGCAGAGATCTGACCACAAACACGTCTCACTTTCCTGTCCTACTCTGTACACACACCAATCACCCACCTCTCCACCAATAGAAAGGGACACAAGATAAGCTCAGATATCTCCACCCCCTCCACCCAAAACCTCACAGACACCAACACACACACACACACACACACCACCACCACCATCCGCCGGCTTGAGCCATGAATGGACTAGAAGGCGTGAGTTGACAATAGTGGGGAGGGGGACACAAAAGAAAGCCCTCAGCGGGCAGCTGCACACACACGCACACGCACACACACACACACACACACACACACACACACACAAATACAGATACATGAGGAGAAAGAGCGAGTGAAAAAAAAAAACAGGACCCAGAATTGAGCCCTGCGGAACACCTGGCCCACTGGGGACGGCTGCCGCCTTCGACCTCTTTGTTTCATTGGTGGGGGATTGGCTTGACTCAGACAATGAGACGAATTATGTTAAAAGTAGTGTGTGCTTCCAAAATGGGTGTTAGGAGTGTGTGTGTGTGTGTGTGTGTGTGTGTGTACATATGTCTGACGGAAAGTTAGCAGGTGGGGAAGGAAGCTGTGAAGGGAAAAAGCCTTCAAATTAACAAGAGGCAGAAAAGGAAAAAAAAGTTAGAAAAGAGAAAAGGAGGAAAAAAAAGCGAGAGCAGAGCGTCATTGTTTGGGCACGGCCCGGACAAAATGGCGGCATCTTTTCAAAGGCCTCTGATTGTGAGGAGGGGTATTACTTATAGGCTCAGAGGAGGTCAGAGACAAAGACGGGCTGCCTGTCAGGCTGGACTTAAACAGTTCCAGTTACCAGACCATTTTACCTTCAGAAAGGAGGAGGTTTATTATTTCTCCCAACACTGCCAACGGAACAAAACATGATTTAACCTTCAGTAGAAAAGAGTACAGAAGAAGTGTGAATACATGCTAAAACAACCTGTCAAGAAGAAACTGAACTCTTACCCAATCATTCAGACAATACTGGTGCAAATACCCAAATAAAACAAAATTAAGTAAATCCTAGAGCAGTTAGAGGAGATAGTATTCTACCTTTGCAGAGAAAAGATCAAAATCTTAGAGTAAAAAATTGCATCTTGTTTAAATTTAGGAACAAGAGTCAACAGCCACCCTCGCAGCTCTGAGGCTGTAGGCTGCTTTGACACAGCAGAGCTTTGATAATTATCAAACACGGAAATCCAGCGTCGGAGGCCAGCTCAGAGTCATAGTCACAGTTTCATTTTGACAGCGTTCTTGTACAAGTGCTTGTGTTTAGATAACATTCAAAGGGACAGTTCACCCCAAAATCAAACAGACCTTGTGAGCGTTTTCATGTTGGAACAATTTTTATTCTACCAAATTACTCTAACCAACCAAATCACTGTGCAGAAGGAAGCATGCATCTACTGCTAGCTCGAGCCCGTTCTCACTCCGGAGTCTTCAAAATCCAGCGATTGGTCAGTGACTTGCAGCGTCGGAAACCAACAAAAAAAGGCGTCCTTTAACGTCAGCATGATATGCGGCCAGTTGCCATTATAGTTTAACAGCCCCGGTGGCGCCGGGGGGAATGCAGTGGGACAAGGACTAAAGTTAAGGTGGCGAAAGCCCAAGAGGGCCGGGCGGGAGTGGTGGTGGATGGGTCAAACAAACATCGACTTTCACTGTTCTTTTTTTTCCTAAACCCAACCATGTGTGTTAGTTGTTGAAGGGAAAAAAAATGTCCATTTGCGGTTTTGTACCGATGTAGTGCTTTTATTTTGAAAGAAGAACATCAACAACCAATACACCCAGGGTACCTTGCACGTCGCATCTGGATATGGAAAGTCATTATGTGATGATGTTGGAGTGAGAATGTGTTGCTAGCTCACCTAGCACCACTGAGCTAGCTAATGTTACAGCTCAGCCAAGGAGGACTCCATTAATGTTTACATCTCACACTGGCATGAACATGAGCCTCTCATTGACGAGTAGATGCACACTTCCTTCTGCACAGTGATACGGTTGGTGGTTGTAGTTCAGTAGGAAGAAAGTAGTCCCCACATGAAACTGCTCTCAACAAGGTCTGTGGATTATCTTGTGTAACTGGGTCATGACTTTTGAAAAGAGACACTGATGTTGAGTTTTTCAAATGTATCTTTTGGCACTTTGAGCACCACAAGCTGAGTGCCATCTCGTTCCATTATATTGGAGAGAAGGCAGACATCTCTATGGCTGATATGTCCAACACTCGACAACTCACACCAAAACAATCTAGACTGATAAATAGCCCTACAGCTAAGAGGAAAAATATACATTATTTTGGTTTTGGGGTGAACTGTCTCTTTAACATTTGCAAGGTTTGATTCCTCTTGTCAAATTAAAAAGGGTTTTACAGAAACATGTTTGTTTTTATCAGACTAAAGTATTGAAAAAGTACCAAAACTCTTTTTGCAGATGATACCCAACCCTTATTCAACCTCATGTGGTTTACAGTTCAGCCCTCAAAACAAATGCTGATTGCTGGTGTCTTCCTGTCTCACAGGGAGTGATGTGTGTCATGTTTCCAGTTTGATATGAACATGATACGATGTCATCATCAACAGCTGACAATGTAGGCAAGAAGATGTCACAGCCGGGCCCACACAGGCTGAATGAGAGATGATTACTGGGAAATGACGTTCAGAAATCAGAGACTATAGAACAATGTGAATGTAGCATCTTTAAAATCAGCCTCTATATGTGTCTGAAGGGACTTTTTGTATCAGCCACTGAAGCCTGATAATCTATGTTTGGAAAACAGGGTGGAGCCTGAGAGGAGTGTGTTTCCAGCTGCAGCTCATCACCTGCAGCCTCCTGCCTACACACCTGCCTACAATTAGTCATCAGGCCCAGTCGACTATATATCCACCGCTTTAGCCAACATTGACTGTTTTGTCAGGTTCAGAGCTCCTCAGCTACCTCTCTGACTGCCTTGGCAGCAATACTGGAGTTTTCATACTTTGACCATACTTTGTGCCTTCAAACCTCTGCCTTGTGTAACTGCACGACTCCTTCTGTGCCAGTTTCTTGACTTCCCATAAACACTTTTTGGCAAAAACACCAATCTTGACTTTCACTAGTCATCAGATATTTTTAAAAATTTGTATTTTCCTCTACCTTTTGGCCTCTAGTCCACATGCAAACAGAGTTTTAGGTCACTTAAAGATTTTTTTAAAAACCTTCTAAGGTGCAGATCTTTCCAAACTCCGGTTACTCTGTATCTGTGTGGTATAAAGATGGACGATGTTGTCTCCACTGACCCTAACTGTACAAACATAAAGCCAAAATATCCCGGATACAGCTGCTGCCTTCTTGCGCTAGTGACGCCATTTGGAGCCAGAGTCTACGCAGCAGCAATCTCCGCCGATATCGAGTTTCCACCAGTACACCCGTCCAAACAGTCACGAGCAGCACCATTGATAGTGAGCTGCTACAGTGAGCAGCTGTCAATCATGACCTCAATCCCTCTTTTTTCAAAAATCAAATTACTAGTTATAACCAAACTTATCAGAAAAACAAACAGTCAAACACACATCATCGATAAGAACATTTATTTGAGTTCTTAGTTTGGTCTCATTTGCTAACATTGATGGAGGCGGGGTTTCTGACCTATACTTCAGCCAGCCACCAGGAGGCGATCAAGATGATCTGGCTTAAATTTTGGGGAGCTGTAATGTCCTCCATCTTTTTATACAATCTATGGTGTGGACATGTAATTGGAACGCTTGAGAAACAATGACATCATAACCTCATTTGCACGCTGATTGCTGTTGCTTTGTGTAATGAGCATGACCCAGAGACAGCAACAACAACAACGCCAAACAACCGGTTTGTTTACATTTTGTTAGCACTCCATCATTTAATGACTACTGCACATTTAAAACTTGGTGCCGCTGCAAAGAGTTCACGGACGACTGGGGAAATATTAATTTTAAAGTATCTGTATCCATGTAGAGATGGCCTGAAACTGATAACACATCACGCAACCACAAAGTTTTAGGACGCATTAACTGTCTGTGTGAATCAAAGCACAGCGCAAAAAAGATTTAAGTGTGTTTCTGAGATTGTGTGTGTGTGTGTGTGTGTGTGTGCAGGGTGGAACAGAACCATTTAACACATGTGTATCCTGTACAATGTTTGACTGCTGTTTTATGACTAATATATGGGAGCGTTTCTCTTTATCACTCCATCACACAAACTTAGGTCAGCTTTGGAACCCAGCGCCGATGGCTTGCTGCCAGCTTGGTAACATAGACTGTATGCAGGCCTTTGCATGCTCAGTAAATGTTCCCTGATGCCCAGCACAGAAAATGCAAATCTGCCAGGCGTAGTTTCCATTTCAGTCTTAAGCCACAACATTTATCTCATCAGGGTTGAGCACCTTCTTAAAGTTATTACAGTAAATGTCATTGGTGTTGTACATGCAAATGTGCCTAGCGTCTGTTTGGCCTCAACTGCATCGTATGGCATGTGGCCTATTCTGGGTTAGTTTACCAAACACGCCTGCAACTTGATTTATAGTCACCACTCCTACTGTAATCAGCTGAGGCCTTAAACGGGATGTTTGTAAAAGTTAAAACCAACACTGATATTTCTAAAGTGATGTGGTTCAGATTACATATATATGAGCTGGGTTATTCATCAGGGTGAAGGGGATGGTGGATGGCGTGACACCAGGGTGAGACAGCTGTCAAGCAACAGACAGCATCAGAGCGCTGTTTAAAACCAGCAAATGGGTATTTTCTGAACCAGTGTTCAGGACATTTCCAGCCGTGTTTGTAGCAGCAAAAATGGGTATTTTTTTTAACGACAGGTCAGGACAACCATGTTCGTAGCAACAACAGCACTTATTTTTAATGACAGTTTGGGACAATTCCAAAAGTGTTTGAAACAAGAAAATTTACTTTTTAACAAGAGTTTGTAACATTTACAGGCGTGTTTGTTTTTGGCAAAAGTGAGTATTTCTTAACTACAGTTTGGAACATTTCCAGCAGCATTTGTAGCAACATTATTTTATTTTTTAACAAGCACTCCAGACATTCCCAGCTGTTTTTTGTAGCGACAAAAGCAGGTTATCTATTATTGTTGGGACATTTCCAGCCATGTTTTTCGCAGCAAAAGCAGGTATTTTTTAACAACTGGTCGTTTTTTGTTTTTTTAGATGGTTGTAGCAACAAAAGTATTTTTTTGTTGTTGTTGTTTTTTTTTAACATATTGGGACATTTCCAGTCATATTTGTAGCAGAAAAAGACGGCATATTTTTTAAAATAAGTCGGGACATTTCCAGACGTATTTGTAGTGGCAAAAGCAGTTCTTTTCAACAGTAACAGTTTGGGACATTTCCAGGAGTGTTTGTAATGAAATTTATTTTTCAAAAAGAGTTAGTAACATTTCCAGCCATGTTTGTAGCGACAAAACCAGATATTTAAAACCAGGGAATGATCCTCTCCTAACTCTTGTGCTAAAACTGATCCACAATGCAACCACAGTGTTGTCACAACATAAAATTCAAAACTGAAATGTAAAGAAACACAAGGTTTCCACATATCTGCTACATAATGCAAAATATGTGTGGTTTCACAAACCCGTACTGCTGACATTTATCACAGTGATTGGGTTGTGTCACTCCTAACTAACACAATTCTCACAGAAGTAAGCTCAGGAGCATTTAGGATTTACTCAAAAAGGAACTGAACAAATGCCATAAAAATGTATATATATGTATATAGGACCTGATAATAAAAACTATTAGATTAGCCTCACTGCACCAAAGCTTCACACCAAAAATGGTTTCATATGTTGTTATAAATCATGTTAGGATTACACCAGTGAGCCGTGATGAGTCACTGCAACATCAAAGAAAAAAAGAAGAAGCTTGGCATAACAACAAGTCAAACAGTATAAATCAAACAGTATCTATATTACAATCACAAGTTAGTTAATTTATCACATTAAAGTCATTTTATTATCATTTCCCTCTCTGCTCTCTATCTCCAACCCCCACCCTGCTCCTCTCTGACTTGCAGTGACTCCTTAATTGGGGCTCAGCTGACAGGTTTTCCCCTCAGGGAGCAGGAGCCATGTGGACCATCTGCTTCTAGTCGCAGGATGAACAGGTGTCCCACTCCCCGCCGCCTGCCTGCACCTTACCCAGCCTCTCGAACACAGCGTGGCACGACGCTGCTGCAGCGTAGCCGCTGTTTACACAAGATAAATCGGAGTAGTTCTATTTGACCTGTGTGGCTTCTCCATCTCAAACAAAAGAGGAAACATATGGAAGTGCCACCAAATCTGACGTGAAAGTAAAAGCCTGTTATTGCAGTTCTTTTTAATAAGCTTTTCTCATGTCTGCGGCCCACGTAATCCACAATTATCTCACTTTGGTTTGTACCTTTATTAAATTAATGACCTCTGCAGATCCTTTCAACTGCTCTGTGTTGCTGTGTTCACACACAGCGGGGCAAAACCACACTTTTTTTAAACTTTATTTTTATTTAAGGAAGCCCACACTGAGGCTGGGTAGATATCATCATTGATTTTGGATATCATAGTATTGTAAGTGTTTCCTTTTCCTGGTTTTACAGGCTGTGTTACAGTAAAGTGGTGTAACTTTCTGAACTTACCAGACTGCAGCTGTTCTATGATTTGCATTTACCCACTGAGTCATTGCATCCACATCACTGATGATCACTTTCCAAAAATCTCTTTGTAAGTATTCTGTGAAAGCTCCAACAGTCAACCTACAACAACTATTAATATTTATGAAAATATCAATATATTATCGTATCTTACTTGATTTTCTATATGTCCGTGTTTGACATTTTATGCAGTAGTGATAAAAATGTTTATTATTTAGCCTTTTCATGTCCATATTTCTGTGTCTGTTTTCTGTCTGATTTATTACCAGTGTTGCTCAGAGCTCATTTAACATTGTCATTATCAACAGTGCGGTCCAGTTAGTTACACAACCTCCTCACTGAAACGATCCCCCTCAGAAAATTATCCTAATGTGTTTGATTACAGCAAAAGAGTTAGGATTAAGTGTAGGGCTGCAAGCTACTCGAGATTATTGTCACTGTTGATTAATATTATGTTGATTTTCTTCACTAATAATAAATTAGTTGTTTGGTCTATAAAAAGTCGATCAGTGTTTTCCAAAGGCCAAAATTACGTCCTTAAATATCTTGTTCTGTCCACAACACAAAACATCACTCAAACCGATTAAATCAATCTAACTAAATAGCTGACAGCTAATTGATTTAATGTTAAATAGCTATAGACTGGCGATGATAAGGAGGGAGGGAAATGGCCAATGTTTCGGAAGATGTGCAGATATCTGTCCATAGATTAGTGTTAAGCCCAGGTCAGACCAATGATTTTGCGACGAGATGAAACCATTGTGGAACATTGCAGAGAAAAGTTGAATCGGTGTGAACTGACTCATCTGAGCTCGACTCAAGCCGGCTGATGGCGTCACCTGCAACTCAGCTGGTCAAATCGCTGGCGGCTGGTTTTAGGACGTGAAGCTTGTCACCTGTTACTACAGCCAGTCGGCTTGTACTGAAGCCCGTTAGTCACAGCCACAAAATAAACCTGAAAAGCTGCAAATCAGAACAGAAGTGTTGCATAGAGATGATCCACAGTCTCATCTAGTTGCATTAGTGTGAACTGGCAGGTTTTTATAACGTAACAGAACAGCGCATCTCAAGTAGTAGTTGACAGCAAACATTGAATTTCCCCTCAGGGGGATTAATAAAGTAAATAAACTTAAAACTTTTAATGCATCTCCCTGTAAATCTTTGGTCTGAGCTGGGCTTTAGGTGTGACCCTTTCACACAATTCATCCAAATGGGTGAGGAGAAAAAGAAGAGAGGACAGAAGAAAGAGAAGGTGTGAAGATAATCCAGGCAGAGGGACGGATGAATGTGTGTCTGTAATGAAACAGCAGGCGCAGAGGCTGCACCAGCTCTGCCTTCAGCCCACTGCGTAAACACTGAGCCAAGCACCAGGGATTATTCTGGTCCCTTAACAAGGCCTGAGAGGTGGATACAGGGAGAGGAAGAGGTAGTCCAGCTGGTATCATCCACACACACACACACACACACACACACACACACACACACACACACACTTCATAGGCATAATGCTGTACTAACAGCCCCCACACATGCTCCTACCTATATGGAGAGGGTAGCCAAACAAACCAGACCAGACCACATGGTGTGTGTGAGTGTGTGTGTGTGTGTAGAGGGGGATGGGACAGGGTCAGCGAGGACTTTGAAGACACAAAAGATTGGCCTAAGGCCCAGTGCCCTCTGGGTCATTTAAGGAGGCAAGGAGGCAGCAGGAAAACACACACACACATGCACACACCACCTGCTGTTTGCGCAGGCTCGTGTTTGGTGTAATGGAGATGGAGTGATTCAGCAGCCACACAAAGCAGGACACATTGCTGAGATTTACCACATAACTCAGACCAATAAAACCTCGCCAGCAACCTGGTCAGCATCTTTGGAATTGTAGTTTCCAAAGAGGAACTGCAACTATGGATGACAGTCATCCGTTTCCACTGAGCAGTCTGGTTCAGTTCAGTTCAGTTCAGTTCAGTTCAGTTCAGTTCAGTTCAGTTCAGTACGCCTTTTTTCCATTTCCACTGTGAAAAGTTGTGGATGGTACCAATAGAACCGTTCTGTACCGTCCCTATGTTTGGTCCCCCCTCTGTTGGGGTACCTAGCACACAGATCTGGTACTAAAAGGTGGAGCTGTGAACACTGCAGTCTGTTGATTGGTCAGTAGAGGACGGTCACTCTGCTCAGGGCTGAGTTGTGTCTGGTTCTGAGGCTCATGTAACCACTGTTCATACTGTGGAGTTTTATTAGTGACTGTAACTATAAAATGAAAGGATGTTTTGCTGCCTCTTGACTGAATTCACTGGACCAACTACTAGAAACTTATAAGGTGGAACGTTACTTGTAATGTTACTTAATGCATGAGTTTAAGACATGAATCCACATTCACAATTTTAAATTTCAATATGACAACTTTGACCATTATTTAAGTTTTTATTGTCTCTCTTGGATGACCTAAACTTTTAGTAGTGAGTGGATTTTCAATTGTTCCTGTGAGCTCTGGAAACACTAGACCCCTGCACTTGCCTGAGAAGGACTCAGTATTCAAAACCGGTATTTCTGAAGACTCTCACTCCTGTCTGTTCTATTTTGCTCTGAAAATGTCGGCGTGCAGCCTCGTTCTGTGGACGATAAACAAGTACTGTTTGCAGTGGAAACACTAGGGTCTAGGTACCATGTCTGAAGGGTTACTGTTGGTTCCAAAGGTACCATACTGAAAGTGTTTGGTGGAAACGGGGCTATAGAGTGCGTGCACAGTGGATCATACGTCATACAAAATATTCCACAAAACTGGCTACACATCTAAAAGGCCAAGATCCTTATAAATTCTCTGCCATGCATTTTGTCTCTACTGCTCCATGTGCATATTCCAAAACAATGGACACCAAAACACACTCAAAATTAACAAACCTGCATGGAAATGAGGTGTTAAGTCTTAAAAACATTAAATCAGTTGAGTTACACAAAAATGTACAGCCACACAGTTGTCATGAATGGGGACATTAGGACCAAAATCGTTTTTGCACCAGGCTGTAAACAAGTTTATCTCTGTGGTACGGCTGAAAATGTTAATGTTGCTTTCAAATGGTGTTTACCGTGTCATTAAAAGAGTCCATACGAACGCCCCATGTTGTTGTACTCACAACCTCATAGGTGGAAATATTTGGATGACTCCAAGTCCTAAACACAGGCTCATGAGTTCTATTCGAACATGTGGGTCTGTAGGTATTGACTCACTCTTGGAGCCAGCCTCAAGTGGCCATTAGAGGAACTGCAGTTCTTGGCACTTTCACATCGGCACCCCCGGAGGCTGCTAATCAAACACAACACACTTTTGTCTATTGCCAAAGAGCAAACGTAAATAAGGAGAGATACTTTCAGAAGTGTTGCAGAAGAAAACTAGAAAAGCACTCGGAGAGCGCAGACCTCCGCCAAGCAGCTCAGACTTCCCGCCATTTTATTATTTTACCCACTTCGCTTCAACCGATCACCACCAAAATTTTATCATCTGTTCCTTGTCCCATTATCAACCTTTCCTGAAAATTTCATCAAAATCCGTTCAGAGGTTTTTGAGTTATTTTGCAGACAATCATTTCATCAAAATCCGTTCAGAGGTTTTTGAGTTATTTTGCAGACAATCAAACAAACGTCGGCGAAAACATAACCTCCTTGGCGGAGGTAATAAACACTGAAAAACTAGAAAACTAAAAACCGGTGCTCCAGGCTCCCTGATGTTGCTGGGGTTCCTGGAGCCTAAAGGGATTTTGACAGCTTTATTCCAGGAAGAGAACATCGGGGAATTTTCCCAGTGAGAGTGCGGGTTAATATGGGAAATTTTGGACAGAGACAAACCAGGAAATGAACGGACAGTTTAGTCCTGGAGGCACTTTGGCATGATCATGAAAAGTCATGGAACCGTCATGGAATTTCATCTTCACAGCTCTCATGAAATGTCTTTCAGAGTACATACAGCACTCACACACACACACACACACACACACACACACACACACACACATACCCAGACTCACAGCTCCCTGATTAAGTCATGATAGATCGTCCCCACAGGGCCTGGCCTATTGAACACAGTGTGTCTGTGCTGTGTATTAGCAAACATTCACATTAACATATATGCTGCATGCTTGTATGTGTGCGCGTATGTGCGACCATGTGTCTGACCGCGTGCAGGTGCGTGTGAGAGTGTGTGTGTGACACTGGGGCGAGTGCCGGGTCAGCTGGGGTCAAAGAGGAACAAAAGAACGGAGCAGCTCCCAGCTGCCGGGCCAAACGTCACCCAGCACCCCCCCGCCACCACACTCATCCCCCTTTCTTTTCAGTGGAAGCGTGCCGCTGTCCTGCTTCTGCTGACACATGCACATTTACACACACACACACAGACGCACACACGTCCCGCCCAGCAGTCCACAGTCATGTCTAGAGCCCGCTGCAGCAGGCGAAGGGGGTAAAAGGGCACATGGGGACATATGCAGAGCACGCATGGATGCAAATGCACAACACAGACGGACATCTGAACGCACACATCAGATTCCCCTCAGGTCTATACAGCTTCTTGGCAAATAAAAGTCACAAAACACAGTTTAAGCAGCTTGTTTGTGCAACTTTAGACAAAAAGGTGCAGGAAATAAAGAATGTTACACTGATGGAGTCACACTTTGTACTGCTGGTTTGGTCTTATAGACTATTCAGATCAGTCACTTCAGTCAAAGTGCCAATGACACCATATAAAAATTCTATGACTAAAAGTCTTCAAGTCGATGTTGAGCCTCAAAATGTTCCTAAATGTAAAACTGAAAGCAACATTATTGAAAATGTCCCTTTTCAGAGTGCATTATTAGTACATTTGTATAGTATTACTAGACATATCACTCTTCTTCAGTCATTCAAATAAAAGGCTCAAAAAGACTTTAAAGGTCCAGTTCAACTAAATATTCTCACATCTACCTCTAATAGTTTTGGTTTTACTTTCCCAGGTTCTAAAATTACTCACCTCTGAGATCAGCTTAGGCCTCCATAGTCAATATGTGGAGCATTCGATACTTAGTTTCTGCATCCCTATGTTCATCCCTATGTCTCCTGCCTTTTCTCTTTCCTTTGCTGTTGTGCTCCGTGGGAGAGGTAAGCAACACTGCTCTCGTAGTAATTTCTGTGTCACTTAGGCCCTGTTTAGACGACAACGGTTTCTCTAGAAACGGAAAAGTCTGTCCTTTGCGTTTTAAAAAACTTCTGTGTTTATATGACGACGTTATTGAAACGATCCCCGTTCACACGGAGCCGCAAAATCCACTGGAAACGCTGTAGTATGCACGCCAGGCCAATGGGTGGCAGTGTAAATTTGCAAAGCAACACCACGGCATGACGCCATGCGTCTGCGCTGAAGCGCCTTCTTCTACAACGCCGCTGTCGTGTAAACGATCGGCCAAAACGCAACTAAAGTTTACCGTTTTCAGTTGAATAAATATAATATATAAATATATATAAACGGGGCCTTAATTTGTGTCGGGGCTAGAGTTAATATGGTCGCGTTTGACAGGTGTTTTTAACTCTTGCTGTCAGGAATAAACAGAGATCACCTCCAAGGATATTCACAGTCTGGGCCTCCTCATATCAACACAACACAGACAACACTAGAGTCCACCAGTTACATTTTGATTCAGAAATTTTTTTTTACATATAGTTATAGATGGACTCAAATCCTGGGTGAATAAAACCATCTGCATTGCTTGATGCCACCAGAGACACGTGAGAAAATAATGTATTCTCTCTGATATAAATGAACCCTTTTAAAGGTCTCGTGTGAAGGATTTGGTGGTATCAGGCAGTGAGGTTGCAGGTGGCAACCAACCGAGATCTCTTCACGTTGGCCAATACAGTGGCCGAACACAAAAGGCCCTATCCAGAGCTAGTTGGTACTTCCCAAAAGACAAGGATGCTTCCTTAGTAGGACTACAGAGGCTAGGCAAGACATAACATTCATTAAACACATATGGGAACAGGCTAGCAATTGCCAAGGTGTGCGTCATTGAAGAGACCCCAAAATCATGCGCAAAGAAGTGTTGGTACTTAAAGCCCCCTGAGGATACACACATGCATCGGAGGACTCAGTCCTTAGAAGAATTCAAAGTATCCATGACACTGAAACAGTCCTTCGACCAGATTTGATGACGTACCCTCCTTGAAATTCAGCCTTTTAAAGGGAAATTTCGGTTTATTTCAACCTGTCTCCTATCGTCCTAAATTTGTTTCAAGTGACTAGTGACATAAAAATAATAGTTAGCATGTTAGCCATTAGCCTAGATACAGCCGGGGCGCATAGTAGCGTCAGACCTGTTAAAACCTAAGTGAACGGGCAACCTTCAAGTGCAAAGTTAGTCCACTAAACAAGCTTTTTTTCAACAAAGACCGCCTCATAACGTTAGGATAAATGTCAGAGAACATATAGAAAACGACATGTAAA